>NC_091985.1:44226365-44526365 GCF_044704955.1 Pristiophorus japonicus | reverse complement strand
CACGTACAAGAACTTCACACCATTCAATGCATTTCAATGGTGATCCAGACAGTGAGATGAAACTTTCACGAAGCTAACGTATCTTCTACAGTAACTTACAGATTTTCACGTTTAACACATCTGCCCTCGCCTGAAGTTGCTGTGGCATTTGCTCATAAATAACAGAGAGCATCATTAGCCTCACCGTTATTTTGACTGGAATTTTTGGGCCAATAAGAAAGTGTATACAGAGGATAGAATCTACAGGTCACATGTAAAGTGACAAACTCCATTACAAACCGGAGGCAGTGAAAAAGTGATCAGGGAGGAATGTATGTACAGTGCATATTGCACAACGTCCCACAGATTCTAACTGATCAGCAGGCCTTGTGACAGCTGCCCTTCAATAGTGCGGCTGCAAGTAATCAGTGCACCTTCAAGCTAAAAACTAATTGTCATTACATGAGAGAGCACTACTGCAAGGGGTCACCGGCTTATATCAAATAGCTGGGAACCTTAATAGCTGTGTTAGGAAACTGAGTAAATGCAGCATTAAAATCATGGCCATGTGAAGCATTCAGAGAGTTGGTGTGCCACTCTCGGGTTGCTCCATGGAGTGTGTAGGTGTTTGTTTGGGCCTTGGATTACTCACATGAGCAGCTCCTGACCACAGTGGTGCTATCAGTGAAGGTGCGAAACTGAAACCCGACACTGTGCTCCAGGACAGGGCAACACTAACTTACCCGGAGTTACTCATCGACTTCTGACTGACGAGCTGTGAAATTTTTGTTGATACAATCAGAGATTACAGTCAAGAAGGCCATTCGGCTCACTACGTTTGTGCTGGTGTGAGCTCCTCAGGCAGAATTCCCTATCCTGCCCGTTCCCCATATCCTTTTATAGTTGGGGCGGATTTTTGGGGGCGCGGAGCAACACCGCCCGGAAGAGCTGCGCCGGTGTGTAACGCCCCTGGTTGTGACACCAGCATGAGTTTTGACTTCAGCCCGATCCATACGCCCCGCAGCGCACACCACAGTGAACTCCTGGGAAATCAGGCGGTCCGACTATACTGAGTGCAGAGAGGTAAGTAATGGACTCCTAAGGTAAGTGTGGTTGTTCGTTCTTTTCATTTTTCTTTTGCAATTTATGTTGTGGTGGCATGGGCTATGTTTTGGGAATGTTTTTGTGGAGTTTTATTCTCCCCAGACGTCTCTCGGAGCGCTCCAGGTCCGGCTCTTTAGCTTGGGAGTTTCCCATGGTAACGCCCACGAGAGGTGTACAACGCCTCCCTTAGTGCTACGCCCCCTGACTCAGGGCCCAGCTGCCCAATGTTATTTACTGAGGCGCAAACTGTTCCCGGGCGCAAACTTTACAAACTCGCCGCCATTACCGCCCCAAAATCATCAAAGCCAAAAATCCAGTCCATTTGTCTTCTTATCCAATTCTATTAGCTATTTGTTAAATTCCGTTGGCACTGGACCGGCAGTAGGTTACTTGTACAGCTTCTCAATGGAAAATGGTGTATTGCCTTCGGAGACTGAAATTTTCCTGCTCTCAGAAAAATCCTAACTAACTTGAGTTTAGTAAGAAAAATGTCAGCAGTCTGTGCAATGCTGCTCCTCTCACCTCTCATTTAAAATGCTCGTTCTCCACCGCCCACCCAGGTATCATAACATTTTTATTACCGATATTTCTTCACTAATTTCCTCTCTCTGCCTCTGCACCGGTCGACTTCTCATCCTCGGTGATTTCAACCTCCATCACAATTCACCATGCTCTCTCTCCTCTGAGTTCACCAGCCTCCCATTCTCCCTTAATCTCTCCCTCCATGTGAACTCCTCAACCCATATTCACGGCCACTCCCTGGCCTTGCTGTTGTGTATCTGTAAAGCATGCACTCCCATGTTCCGCCACCAGGGAGCACATCCCCTGAAGTCCCAAGGGATCCCAGCATCCCTTGGGAGCACTGTATATAAGCCGGCCCCTAAGGCCTGTTCTTCACTCTGGAGTGTCTTAATAAAGACTGAGATCACTGTTACTTTAACCTCCCTGTGTGCAGCCTCATCGGTGTTAGGAACACAATAACTGGCGACGAGTATATGAATCCAACGCAAAGATGCAGCAAACTGTGGGCATTCTGGAGAAGTTCTCGGAGGGTGAGGACTGGGAAGCCTATGTCGAACGGTTAGACTAGTACTTTGTAGCAAACGAGCTGGACGGAGAAGGAAGCGCTGCAAAAAGGAGAGCGGTCCTCCTCACGGTCTGCGGGGCACCGACCTACAGCCTCATGAAGAATCTTCTGGCTCTGGTGAAACCCACAGATAAGTCGTATGAGGAGCTGTGTACACTGGTTCGGGAGCATCTTAACCCGAGGGAGAGCATGCTGATGGCGAGGTAAATGTTCTACACGTGCCAGCGATCTGAAGGTCAGGAAGTGGCGAGCTACGTCGCTGAGCTAAGGCGACTTGCAGGACAATGTGAGTTTGATGGCTACCTGGAGCAGATGCTCAGAGACTTTTTTGTACTGGGCATTGGCCACGAGACCATCCTACAAAAACTTTTGACTGTAGAGACACCGACCCTCAGTAAGGCCATTGCGATAGCACAGGCGTTTATGTCCACCAGTGATAACACCAAACAAATCTCTCAGCACACAAGTGCTAGCAATGTTCATAAATTAACTGGAACTGTGTTTGCGAGCAGAAATGTACAGGGCAGAAACCATGAGTCTGCAACTGCCAGCAGGCCGCAGGTGACCCAGATGACTCAGAGTCCGCAACAAAGGATAAACGTAAGGCAATTCACATCTTGTTGGCGTTGTGGAGGCTTCCATTCAGCCTATTCATGCCGCTTCAAAGGGTATGTTTGCAAGAGCTGTGGAACAATGGGGCACCTCCAACGAGCTTGCAGACAAGTTGCAAGCTCTGCAAAACCTGCTAACCACCATGTGGCAGAGGAAGATCGGTCTATGGTGGATCAAAGCAATTTTGAGCCTCAGAGAGAGGAGGCAGATGCTGAAGTACATGGGGTGCACACATTTTTGACAAAATGTCCACCGATAATGCAAAATGTAAAATTGAATGGCTTACCCGTAGCCATGGAACTGGACACTGGCACTAGCCAATCCATCATGAGTAAAAAGATGTTTGAGAGACTGTGGTGCAACAAGGCACTCAGACCAGCCCTGAGCCCCATCCACACGAAACTGAAAACATATACCAAAGAGCTCATCACTGTCCTGGGCAGCGCCATGGTCAAGGTCACCTACGAGGGCACGGTGCATGAACTGCCACTCTGGCATTGTCCCGGGCGATGGCCCCATGTTGTTTGGAAGGAGCTGACTGGGCAAAATCCGCTGGAACTGGGATAACATCCGAGCGCTATCACATGTCGATGAGGCCTCATGTACCCAGTTTCTTAACAAATTTCCTTCCCTTTTTGAGCTAGGCATTGGAAACTTTTCCAGGGTGAAGGTGCAGATTCACTTGGTCCCAGAGGCATGACCTATTCACCATAAGGCGCAAGCGGTACCTCACATGATGAGGGAGAGAGTGGAAATCGAGCTGGTCAGGCTGCAACGCGAGGGCATCATCTCCCCAGTGAAATTCAGCGAGCGGGCCAGCCCGATTGTTCCAGTACTCAAAAGTGATGGCACGATCAGGATTTGCGGCGATTATAAAGTAACTATTAATCGTTTCTCACTACAGGACCAATACCCGCGACCTAAGCCAGATGACCTATTTGCAACACTGGCAGGAGGCAAGACGCTCACCAAGCTCGACCTGACTTCGGCCGACATGACGCAGGAGCTGGAGGAATCTTCGAAGGGCCTCACCTGCATCAACACGCACAAGGGACTGTTCATCTACAACAGATGCCCGTTTGGAATTCGGTCGGCTGCAGCGATCTTCCAGAGAAACATGGAGAGGCTACTCAAGTCGGTACCACACATGGTGGTTTTTCAGGACGACATATTGGTCACGGTTCGGGACACCGTCGAGCACCTACAAAACCTGGAGGAGGTCCTCCAGCGACTGGATCATGTAGGGCTGTGGCTGAAGAGGTCGAAATGCGACTTCATGGCAACAGAAGTGGAGTTTTTGGGGAGAAAGATCGCGGTGGACGGCATTCGGTCCACAGACGCCAAGACAGAGGCTATCAGGAACGCGCCCAGGCCACAGCACGTCACAGAGCTGCGGTCGTTCCTGGGACTCCTTAACTATTTTGGTAACTTCCTACTGGGGTCAAGCACCCTCTTAGAGCCCCTACATGTGTTATTGCGTAAAGGTGAGAACTGGGTATGGGGAAAAAAACAAGTAATTGCTTTTGAGAAAGCCAGAAACATTTTATGCTCCAACAAGCTGCTTGTATTGTATAACCCGTGTAAAAGACTTGTGTTAGCACGTGATGCGTCATCGTACGGAGCCGGGTGTGTATTACAACAAGCTAACGTTGCGGGGAAGTTGCAACCTGTCGCCAGGAGCTTGTCTAAGGCTGAGAGGGCCGACAGCATGATTGAGAAAGAGGCATTAGCGTGTGTGTTCGGGGTAAAGAAAATGCATCAGTATCTGTTTGGCCTCAAATTTGAGCTGGAAACCGATCACAAGCCCCTCACATCCCTGTTCGCTGAAAACAAGGGGATAAATACTAATGTCTCACCCCGCATACAAAGGTGGGCACTCGTGCTATCAGCATATAACTATACCATCCGCCACAGGCCAGGCACCGAGAACTGTGCAGATGCTCTCAGTCGATTACCATTGCCCACTACGGGGGTGGAAATGGCGCAGCCTGCAAACTTGTTGACAGTGGCGCAGCCCGCAAACTTGTTGATGGTCATGGAAGCGTTTGAAAATGATAAATCACCTGTCACGGCCCGCCAGATTAGAACTTGGCCAAGATCCTCTGCTGTCTCGAGTAAAAAACTGTGTACTGCATGGGAGCTGGGCCAGCATCCCCGTTGAGATGCAAGAGCCAATCAAGCCATTCCAGCGGCGAAAGGACGAGCTGTCCATTCAGGCAAACTGTCTGTTGTGGGGTAACCGCGTAGTGCTACCCAAAAAGGGCAGGGAGACATTCATCTCCGATCTCCACAGCACGCACCCGGGTATAGTAATGATGAAAGCAATAGCCAAATTCCACGTGTGATGGCCCAGTATCGACTCTGACTTAGAGTCCTGTGTACGGCAATGCAGCGTATGTGCTCAGTTGAGCAACGCGCCCAGAGAGGCACCACTAAGTTTGTGGTCCTGGCCCTCCAGACCATGGTCGAGGATCCATGTCGACTATGCGGGCCCGTTTCTCGGTAAAATGTTCCTGGTGGTGGTGGATGCTTTTTCAAAATGGATTGAATGTGAAATAATGTCGGGAAGCACCGCCACCGCCACCATTGAAAGCCTGAGAGCCATGTTTGCCACCCACGGCCTGCCTGACATACTGGTCAGTGACAACGGGCCATGTTTCACCAGTGCCGAATTTAAAGAATTCATGACCCGCAATGGGATTAAACATGTCACCTCGGTCCCGTTTAAACCAGCCTCCAATGGGCAGGCAGAGCGGGCAGCACAAACCATCAAACAGAGCCTTAAACAAGTCACAGAAGGCACACTCCAAACCCGCCTGTCCCGAGTACTGCTCAGCTATCGCACGAGACCCCACTCGCTCACAGGGGTGCCCCCGGCTGAGCTACTCATGAAAAGGTCACTTAAAACCGGACTCTCGCTGGTTCACCCCAACCTGCATGATCAGGTAGAGAGCAGGCGGCAGCAACAAAATGTAAACGATGGTCGCGCCACTGTGTCACAGGAAATTGATCTGAATGGCCCTGTGTATGTGCTAAACTATGGACATGGTCCCAAGTGGATCGTGGGCACGGTGATAGCTAAAGAAGGGAGTAGGGTGTTTGTAGTCAAACTAGACAATGGACAAATTTGAGAAAGCACCTGGACCAAACGAGGCTGCGGTTCACAGACTGCCCTGAACAACCCACAGCAGACACCACCTTTTTCGAGCCCACAACACACACCCAAAGGATCAACGACACCACCCCGGACCAGGAAACTGAACCCATCACGCCCAACAGCCCAGCAAGGCCAGGCTCACCCAGCAGCCCTGCAGGGCCAACAACACACCAGCCCAGCGAGGGCACAGCCAACACACCAGAACAGACATTTGTACCGAGGCGGTCCACCAGGGAAAGAAAGGCTCCCGACTGCCTCACCTTGTAAATAGTTTTCACTTTGACTTTGGGGGGGGGGGGAGTAATGTTGTGTGTCTATAAAGCATGCACTCCCATGATCCGCCACTAGGGAGCGCATCCCCTGAAGTCCCAAGAGATCCCAGCATCCCTTCGGAGCATTGTATATAAGCCGGCCCCTAAGGCCTGTTCCTCACTCTGGAGAGTCTTAATAAAGACTGAGGTCACTGTTACTTTAACCTCACTGTGTGCAGCCTTATCTGTGTTAGGAACACGATACTTGCCATCTCTCGTGGCCTCGCTACTCCCATTGTGTCAATCGTCGATGGATGAAGGAAGGCCAGGACGTCGACAGAGAAAGGCCTGGACGTCGCCGATGGGTGAAGGGAGGCCCGGATGTTGCCGATGGGTGAAGGGAGGCCCGGACATCGCCGATGGGTGAAGGGAGGCCCGGATGTTGCCGATGGGTGAAGGGAGGCCTGGACATCGCCGATTGGTGAAGGGAGGCCTGGACGTGGCCGATGGGTGAAGGGAGGCCCGGACATCGCCGATTGGTGAAGTGAGGCCCGGACGTTGCCGATGGGTGAAGGGAGGCCCGGACGTCACCAACGCCCTTACCATCTCACCAAAGGGCGCTGCTCAGCGCCAAGCTTACAGCCCACATCTTGCGTAGGCAACTAGGCCCATACAGCAGTGCCTGGTCTCCGTCGTCTTGGGCCCCCTTGCCATTGGACCAAGACCTTGCTCAGCTAAGCCCCTGTGGTACGGTGTGCAGCGGCCACCCCACGTTAAAAGAACTCATACACAGGCATCTTCGACCCTTCAATGTGAAGTTCGGGACCTGGAACGTCAGGACCCTCATGCATTATGTGTCAATCATAGATAAGGCCATCTCTGACCATTTCCTTGTATTGCTCGCCACTCACATCCCCCTTCCAGATCCCCCCCACAACCCTACCTGCTTCTGTGTCCACCCCTGGAAAAAACTCTCTCCCGACTCTCTTACAACTGCACTTGTGAACTCCCAACTGTCCAGCCTTTGGCCCTGACATCTCTGCAGCTACCGATCTGCTCAATCACACATTCACCACCACCTTTGATGCCCTAGTCCCTGTTAAAACAATTACTCTCTCTCACCCTGGCCATTTGCCCTGGCACAGCCCTGATCTCCGCTCCCTTAAGTGCAAGGGACACAGACTTGAATGGATATGGCGAACAACTGGTTTAACCATTCACTGCCAGATCTGGCTGGACCACATAAATCATTATCGGGTCCAGCTCCCGTCTGCCAAAATCGCTCACTATTCCAGAATCATTCTGAATGTAAAGATAAATCCTATTCTCCACTACCATCCGTCTTTTTAAACCCCTCTCCACAGTCTCCACCCTGATCTTCGACAATAAGTGTGAGGAGCTCATGGACTTCTTTGTCTCTAAGATTGAGACCATCTATTCGGCTGCCTCTGCCCTTCCTTCCCCTAGCCCACCGGGCCAAACTTCCTCCAAGGATCCCGCTGCCCTAGCCCTGACCTCACATCTTTCTCCAGTTTCTCTCCAATCTCCCCTCATGACCATTCTGAGCTCACCCTGTCCATGAGACCCACTTCCTGCTCCCTTGACCCTATTCCCACCAAACTGCTGACCACCCAACTTCCTTTTCTGGCTCCCATGTTATCTGCCATTGTAAACGGTTCTCTCTCCTTAAGTACTATCCCACTCTCCCTTAAATCTGCCGTCATCACCCCTCTCCTTAAAAAACAACCTTCGAAACCATCTTTCCCACAATTCCATGTTTGAATCCCTCCAATCCGGATCCTGCGTCTGCCACAGTACTGAAACGGCTTTCATCAAAGTCACAAATGACATCCTTTGTGACTGTAACAAAGGCAAATCATCCCTCCTCGTCCTTCTTCACTTATCTGCAGCCTTTGACACTGTTGACCACTCCATCCCTCTCCAACGCCTCTCCACCGTTGTCCAGCTGGGTGGGACTGCACTCACCTGGTTCCAACATTATCTATCTAATCGTAGGCAGAGAATCACCTGCAACGGCTTCACTTCCCACTCCCGCATCGTTACCTCTGGTGTCCCCCAAGGATCTATCCTTGGCCCCCTCCTACTTCTCATCTACATGTTGCCCCTTAGCGACATCATCTGAAAACACAGCATCAGTTTCCACATGTACACTGATGACACTCAGCTCTCCCTCACTATCACTTCTCTCGACCCCTCCACGGTCTCTAAATTGTCAGACAGCTTGTCTGACGTCCAGTCCTGGATGAGCAGAAATTTTCTCCAATTGAATATTGGGAAGGTCAAACTCATTGTTGATGGTCCCTGCTGATATATCCTTACTATACAGTACAAATGCACACGAGGCCCATACTTGAGAGAAGGTCACTCTGTGACCAGTAACCTTTATTAACG
Organism: Pristiophorus japonicus; assembly: GCF_044704955.1. Lineage (NCBI taxonomy): Eukaryota > Metazoa > Chordata > Chondrichthyes > Pristiophoridae > Pristiophorus > Pristiophorus japonicus. The sequence continues at coordinate 44,517,763 of NC_091985.1, read as the reverse complement.
AGCACTGAACTGGAGAAGATGGGTGGAGCTTACCCTTTTATACCTGAAAGTCCAGGTTAGGAGTGTCTCCCACAAGTTCACCACCTAGTGGTCAGTATTCTCACAGTGTACAACTTCGGTCAGTTTATACATGGATTACAATGACAGTTGAATACATGACATCGCCTCCCCCCCAAAGTCTTATTGGGATCACAGGTTAAATCTCTCTGGTGGTTTACGCTCCCTTGTCGAGCGGCTGAGTTGGGGCTCCGGTTGTTGGGTGCTGGCCTGAGTGTCTGCTGTTTGCGGTGCCTCAGGCCTGTCCGGACTGCCCACAGTGATTGGGCTCTCCTCCACTTGGTTCCGGTGTTCGGTCATCTGTGATGGAGTGAACTCTACATCGTGTTCTTCCTCTGCTTCTTCTATGGGGTTGCTGAACCTCCTTTTTGTTTGATCCACATGTTTGCGGCAGATTTGTCTATTGGTAAGTTTTACCAGGGCCCAGAATCCTATTTGGGCCCTGCAGCGTAGTTGAGGACAAAGACAGGGTCATTGACATCAATACATCATGCCCTCGCATTCCGTCATGGTAGTCACATTGTGACCGGCGCCTGCTCTCAACAAATTCTTTCATGGTGGGGTGTATAAGGGGTAACCTGGTTTTGAGCATCCTTTTCATTAGCAGCTCAGCGGGTGGAACTCCTGTGAGCGAGTGTGGTTGGGATCTGTAGGCCAACAGGAGGCGTGATAAGTGGTTTTCTAGGGAACCTCCTTGGATTCTGAGCATCTCCTGTTTGATTATCTGCACTGCTCATTCCGCCTGGCCGTTTGAGGCCGGCTTGAACGGTGCCGTTCTGACATGGTTGATACCATTTCCTGCCGTGAAGTCCTGGAACTCAATGCTTGTGAAGCACGGGCCATTGTCGCTGACCAAGACGTCCGGTAGACCATGGGCGGCGAACATCGCCTGTCGACTTTCTTCCGTGGCAGAGGATGTGCTTCAATTGAGAATGTCACACTCGATCCATTTGGAGTAGGCGTCTATGCGTGACTATGGCTTGGCGGGCCAGGACCAGGGGCTAAGGGGGGCTTCCCTGAGCGTATTGCCCAGCTGGGCACACGTGTTGCACCTGCGAACACAAAGTTCCAGGTTTGCATCTATCCCTGGCGAACAAACGTGTGACCTGGTAATTGCCTTCATCATGACAATGCCCGGGTGCTCATTGTGGAGTTCTCGGATGAACAAATCTCTGCCCATCTGGGGCATGACTACTCGGTTTCCCCATAGTAGGCAATCGGCCTGAATCGAGAGTTCATCCTTGCGCCTGTGAAATGGTTTAAATTCCTCAGGGCATGCCCCGTACGTGGCTGCCCAGTCCCCATTCAGGACACATTTCTTGACTAAAGACAGTAGCGGGTCTCTATTTGTCCAGGCTTTGATCTGACGGGCTGTCACGGGTTAGCCTTCGCTTTCGAAAGCTTCAACAGCCATGACCATCTCAGCAGCATGCTCGGTTGCCCCCTCGGCGGTGGCGAGTGGGAGCCTGCTGAGTGCATCGGCGCAGTTTTCAGTGCCCAGTCTGTGCCAAATTGTATAGTCATAGGTGGCTAACGTGAGTGCCCACCTCTGTATGCGGGCTGATGTATTTGCATTTATGGCCTTTATGTCGGCCAAAAGGGACGTTAGGGGTTTGTGATCTGTCTCCAGCTCAAATTTCCTGCCAAACAAGTACTGGTGCATTTTTTTTAATGCATATACACATGCAAGTGCTTCCTTTTCTACCATCCCGTAGCCCCTTTCTGCCTGGGACAGACTTCTGGAGGCATAAGCTACCGGCTGTAACTGACCCTTGGCATTAACATGCTGCAACACACACCCGACACCATTGGACGACGCATCGCACGTTAGAACAAGTTTCTTACATGTGTCATATAGCGTTAACAGATTGTTGGAGCATAAAAAATTGCGTGCTCTATCAAAAGCCCTTCTCTGGCTGTCCCCCCAGACCCATTTGCGACCTTTGTGTAAGAGCACGTGTAGCGGCTCTAACAGCGTGCTCAATTTGGGAAGAAAGTTACCAAAATAGTTCAGGAGCCCCAGGAACGAACGCATCTCCATCCTGTTACGGGGTCTGGATGCTCTCTGGATTGCTTCCGTTTTGGACGCAGTAGGTCTGATCCCGTATGCTGCTACCCTCATCCTCAGGAATTCTATCTCTGGAGCTAGGAAGACGCACTTCGCCTTTTTCATTCGCAGACCTACCCGGTACAGTCTGCGTAGCACCTCCTCCAGGTTGTGGAGGTGTTCTTCAGTATCATAACCCGTGATGAGGATGTCGTCTTAAAAAACCACCGTCCTTGGAATCGACTTGAGGAGACTTTCCATGTTTCGTTGAAAGATTGCGGCGGCTGAGTGAATCCCAAACGGACATCTGTTGTACCCAAACAACCCCTTGTGTGTCGTGATGGTGGTCAGCTTCTTCGACTCACTTGCCAGCTCCTGGGTCATGTAAGCTGAGGTCAGATCCAATTTTGAAACAAGTTTGCCACCGGATAGCGTGGCAAAGAGGTCCTCCGCTCTCGGTAGTGGGTACTGGTCTTGGAGTGACACCCGATTGATGGTGGCCTTGTAATCACCACATATCCTGACCGACCCATCCGCCTTGAGCACCAGCACAATCGGGCTCACCCAGTCACTGAATTTGACTGGCGAGATGATACCTTCCCTCAGCAGGTGGTCCAATTCGCCTTGTATCTTTTCCCACATCACATACGGCACTGCTCTGGCCTTGTGATGTACTGGCCTGGTGTCCGGGTTTATGTGAATCATTACCTTGGTCCCTATGAAAGTGCCAATGCTGGGTTGAAATAGTGAGTCAAATTTGTCCAGGACCTGTGAGCATATTCGCTCCACAAAAAAAATTTGCTTTGACATCGCCGCATTTCCAGTTCATGACAGCAAGCCAACTCCTCCCCAGTAATGCGGGACCGTCCCCCAGGACAATCCAGAGTGGCAACCTGTTCTCCGAATCTTTGTGGGTCATGACTACCGTGGCGCTGCCTAGCACCGGAATGATCTCCTTTGTATATGTCCGTAGCTGTGCGTCAATCGGCAATAATTTTGGCCTCCTGGCCTTGGACGCCCACAACTTGTCGAACTGTTTGATACTCATCAGGGACTGGCTGGCCCCCGTGTCTAGCTCCATCGATACTGGGATGCCATTGAGGAGCACTTTCATCATTATTGGTAGCATCCTGGTGTATGAACTGTATATGTGCTCCACATGAACTCTCTGAACTTCAGCTTCCAGCGATACCCCCCAGTGTCCATTTGGCCTCGTAGGGCTTACATTGGGCCCGTCCTCCTCGTACATCAACCTGGCTGCAGGCTTCCTGCACATATGCGCCAAGTGACCGCTGACGTTGCAATTTCTGCAGGTATATTGCTGATACCTGCAAGCTCTGGCTATGTGTTTGCCTCCATACCTCCAACATGAGCCGTTGTTGGAAACAAAAGGTCCATTACCAGTCAATCGTCTCTGACTGTCTCTGTAACTGTCCTTAAATGCACTATTGACAGGTGTTGATGGCCCCATTACTGGCCGCATTGTCCCTTGCGATGGCATGAATCGCCGTTCAGCTAGCCATTGTCTCTGTTGAATTCCCTCCCTGGGTTCGACTACATGCTCGGGCATGTCCGATTGCCCCTGTCTGCCTAGAGAACGATGTGCCGCGTTAACAATGTTGACTCCATGTCCATTTGCTGCATTTAAACCAAGATTTTTGTCAAACATCATTCTGGTCTCTTCCTCCCCTGAGATAAATGTCTGGGCCATCAAAGCCGCTGTTTCCAGGGTCAAGTCTTTGGTCTCAATCAGTTTCCTGAAAACCCCAGCATGCCCGATGCCCTCAATAAAAAAGTCTCGCAGCATCTCCGCTCTGCATGCATCTGGGAACTTACATAGGCTCACCAGTCGGCGGAGGTCTGCCAGAAGTCTGGAACGCCCTGCCCTTCTCGCCGCCGGTGCGTGTAAAACCGGTGTCTCCCCATGTGCATGCTGCTCGCCGGTTTAAAGTGTTACCCGATCAACTTACTGAGCTCATCAAAAGTCTTGTCCGCCAGCTTCTCTGGTGCTGGAAGGTCCTTCATCAGGGAGTACGTCCTGGATCCACAAACCGTCAGGAGATGAGCCCTGCGTTTGTCGGCTGAATCCTGTCCCAGCCATTCCTTGGTGACGAAACTTTGCTGTAGTCTCTCAATAAAATGGTTCCAATCATCACCAACACAGTACCTCTCGTCTGTGCTGCTAGTGGCCATGCTCGTGTGGTTTAAATCCCAGTTTCTCGTCGCCAATGATATATCCTTACTATACAGTATAAATGCACCCGAGGCCCATAATAGAGAGAAGGTCACTCTGTGACCAGCAACGTTTATTCCAGCACTGAACTGGAGAAGATGGGTGGAGCTTCCCTTTTTACATCTGAAAGTCCAGGTTAGAAGTGTCTCCCACAAGTTCACCACCTAGTGGTCAGTGTTCTCACGGTGTACAACTTAGGTCAGTTTATACATGGGTTACAATGACAGTTGAATACATGACACTTGCCACAAACTCCATTCCCTAGCCACTGCCTCCATCCCTCTCCCCAGCATCTGTCTGAGGCTGAAGCAGACTGTCTATTTCCACCTCTGCAACATCACCTGTCTCAACCCTTGCCTCTGCTGCTGAAGCCCTCATCCATGCCTTTGTTACCTCTAGACTTGACTATTCCAATGCACTCCTGGCTGGCCTCCCACATTCTACCCTACGTAAACTAGAGGTGATCCAAAACTCGGCCGGCCATGTCCTAACTCGCACCAAGTCCCGCTCACCTATCACTGCTGTGCTCGCTGACCTACATTGGCTTCCGGTTAATCAACGCCTCGATTTTAAAATTCTCATCCTTATTTTCAAATCCCTCCATGGTCTCATCCCTCCCTATCTCTGTAATCTCCTCCAGCCTCACAATCCCCCCGAGATGTCTGCGCTCCTCTAATTCTGCCCTCTTGAGCATCCCCGATTATAATCGCTCAACCAGTGGTGGGCGTGCCTTCTGTTGCCTCGGCCCTAAGCTCTAGATCTCTCTGCCTAAACCTCTCCACCTCTCTACCTCTCTTTCCTCCTTCAAGGCACTCCATAAAACATACCTCTTTGACCAAGCTGTTGGTCACCTGCGCTAATTTCTACTTCTGCGGCCTGGTGACAAATTGTTTTATGTCAAAATACTCCTGTGAAGCACCTTGGGACATTTCACTACATTAAAGGCGCTATATAAATAAAAGCTGTTGTTGTTTTGCAACATCTGGAAGATCACGGTTTATCCATATTTTTTCATCTTAAAATGTTCGAGATGTTTTGCAGGCAGGAAATTCCTCCTTTACCCAGGAAAAATATTTGTGTGACAGAAAGTGGATTGGATTTTTTTGGAGTAAGAGACTAAGGAGACGAAATTGGACTTTTTTATAGCCCGATTAGAACCCGGGGCGTGAATGGGGCACAATGAGCTTATCGCCCGAGGGAAGGGGTCGATAGCGTCTCTGGAGGGTGTTGTTTCGTTAGCCCCGTGCCACGTGATTTGTGCTCCAGGCTGGTGCACACACGTCAACGACGATATCACCGTGCACGCCGACCCCTTTGCGCCCCGGGGGGAGTAAATGACCCTGCGGCCGGTGAGGATGGTGCCGGCCCATGTCACTGGCAGCTTTACGGGTCGCGAAGCTGGTAGACATCCGCCACTGGGGCGCCGTGCGCCGCTATTTCATTCTGTCAGCCGACTCTTCTGTCGGCCCAACAATGGCGGCCCTCACCTCGACCGTCCCACCATCCTGCAGCCCGGCACTCCGTTATGGGTGCCGGGCTGTTGGCCCTGTCTCACTGCTTTTAATGATGACAGCTGTTGGCTGTGATTTTTATTTCCCGGTGGCCCAGTGGCGGCCACCAAAGGGACTGCAGAGCGCACAGCGGCCCTCCCCTTTAATGAATCCACGAAGGGCTGACGTTACCGGTGGGGCGCTGGGGCGTGGCGTTGGACTCAGCACCATGTTACCGGATAGGGAGCGCCCCTCCACGGAGCACCGCCAATAGCGCTCCTCCTCCATTGAGGGGCGGAAGGGCTGAACTCTGCTCCAGGGGCGGAACTTCTGGGCCGGGCGATAAATGTCCCGGCCCCGCAAGGTTGTGGCCTCCAAACGGGGCACGGGCCAATTTCACCCCCTAAGGCCTTAAAATGACACCATGGAATACTAACAGATAACATTCAATGCGCCTGTCTGAAGTTCACCACTCCACTGTTTTGGTGGAAGGATTAACTACCTTAAAATACATGGGTTAACGCCTCCACTAACGTAGCCCTAAAGGGAACTTCAAATGCGTTAATCGTGCATTAGTATCTCTCGGCATATCAGACTCTAAGTCCTTCTCTTTTCTCCCCATCTTTGTGGAAAAAAACTATTTGTATTTTACGTTGAAAAATTGTGGCTGAAAATTTTGGTTTCAAAATTTGCTGTTATTAATGTAGGAGCGCATGTGTGCAACATATTTAATGTTATGCACTGCTGTGCTGCCTCCTTGTGCTGATTACTGTTCCTTTTTCTGTAATACTAATTGCCTTATTGGAAGAAATAGATGTGAATGATTCTGGCTTTGCTGTCTGCAAAGGGGATGGAGTATAAAAGCAGGGAAGTCTTGCTACAGTTGTACAGGATATTGGTGAGGCCACACCTGGAATATTGCATACAGTTGTGGTTTCCATATTTACGAAAGGATATACTTGCTTTCGAGGCAGTTCAGAGAAGGTTCACTAGGTTGATTCCAGGGATGAGGGGGTTGACTTATGAGGAAAGGTTGAGTGGGTTGGGCCTCTACTCATTGTATTCAGAAGAATGAGAGGTGATCTTATCAAAACGTATAAGATTATGAGGGGGCTTGACAAGGTGGATGCAGAGAGGATGTTTCCACTGATGGGGGAGACTAGAACCAGAGGGCTTAGAATAAGGGGCCGCCCATTTAAAACAGAGATGTGGCGAAATTTCTTCTCTCAGAGGGTTGTAAATCTGTGGAATTCGTTGCCTCAGAGAGCTGTGGAAGCTGGGACATTGAATAAATTTAAGACAGAAATAGACTGTTTCTTAACCGATAAGGGGATAAGGGGTTATGGGGAGCGGGCGGGGAAGTGGACCTGAGTCCATGATCGAATCAGCCATGATCTTATTGAATGGCGGAGCAGGCTCAAGGGACCGTATGGCCTACTCCTACTCCTATTTCTTATGTTCTTATGTCCTTATTCATTGACACGCATCCCTTAGATCACTTACTGCCACGTGTTGAGCATTTTGATCCATTTTTTTTCTTCATGGATAGGATTTTGGAATAAGCTGTGTTTAAATACTGTGCTTTAATACAAAGTGGATTCGCAGAAGTTATTTTTTAAAAAGCTACAGTGTGCAGGCACTGAAGTTGTATATTAAAGCCAGGAATTTGATTATATCGATAACTTTGTATATTCACTTGCTGCCTATAAAATAAATGACTTAACGATTTGTGTCTGGCCTCATGTCCGTAAAGCATTTCAGTCCATGTTTAGTACTGTAGGAGTGCACATGAGTGCATGTGTGAAAGACATGATATCCAGTCCAGATTACGAGCAGTTTATTGTTATACCCCAGGCTACACTATTGTATAATCAGATAATGGGCTTTTGGCACACTCCTAAATGTAAGACGGTTAGACCTCTTATGGGAGTGTGCATTTTATCTAGTTATAGTCGAAAAGAGTGTAAAATATCCTGCTGGCTGAATATGAAAAAGCTGTGTGAGTACTTCTATGTATTCAGTTCCAACGATGCATAAGGATAGTAAGTGGTAAGCTTACTGCTCTATCTAGCCTGCTGCAATAGTTCTCTTTGTCCTTTACTTTCAACAAAGCACCCTGATTAAATTCAGATTAACTTTACCCTTTTGTGAAACTATTATCATCATCATCATAGGCAGTCCCTCAAAGTGAGTTCTCCGGTGACTACAGTCCAATATGGGAATTACAGCCTCTGTCACAGGTGGAACAGACAGTCGTTGAGGGAAAGGGTGGGTGGGACTGGTTTGCCGCACGCTCCTTCCGCTGCCTTCCGCTTGGTTTCTGCATGCTCTCGGCGACGAGACTCGAGGTGCTCAGCGCCCTCCCGGATGCTCTTCCTCCACTTAGGGTGGTCTCTGGCCAGGGACTCCCAGGTGCCGGTGGAGATGTTGCACTTTAAGGAGGCTATTAATGCAAACCTGGGTTACCACCTGCAACCTGCCTGGATAACGATTCCTACCAATGTAAGGTAATTAAGGAGTCAGAGAGGTTTGGGAGGGGAATTGCAGAGTGGGACCAAGGCAGCTGAAGGCACAGCTGCCAATGGTGGGGGCGGTGTGACATAACTGACATTTAAGGGCCTGAAATTCGGGGTCGGAGGCTTCCTTCGGGCGAACGCCTCCGACCCGAGAATTTTTAATGAAAGTACCCGGTGGTCCCAGAGACGCCGGTGGGAGGTCTTCTCTTTGGAACGTGCCCCCGTCCTCCAGGTTCGCACGAAGAAGGTGGAGTCACGTGTGACTGGACAACCAGTCACGGTACAGTATTCTCATTGATAGCGAAGAGAACTCCCTATCTCCAAGTTCTTATTGCTATCAATGAAAAAAACCCTCAAAACGCATTAAACACATTAAAAATAAAAAAAACACCTCACATAATTAAAATTAATTGAAATTAAAGTTAATTAAATGTTTTATAAAAAATATATATTTAAAAAAAATTTTTTTAAGTGTTTTAATAGGGTTTAAAATAAACTTACCTTAGTGGTCAGGGTTTTTAACATAAAAATGTGTTTAAATTTTATTTTTATATGTTTTAAAACTCTTACGCTGGTAAAAGTAAGCTATGTGCCTGCTTTTACCAGGCGCAAGAGTTTGAAGGACATTCACTGGGCAAGAGATGGGCAAATAGCTCAATCTCACTCAGGCGAATGTCCTGGCTGTGGGGATGCGGAGGATCTGTCAAGCCAAAACTTGACAGATCGGAAAAGCCGATCTTTGTCACATGCGCATCGCGCACCGAAAACCGGCTTTAGCAGGGCCTTGTATTCCGTATTCTGTATGGGCCCAGTGAGGGCGGAATTTTAGCCCCAATGATTCACGTTGCTTATTTTGGCACTTTTCTGATTTCCACTGAGCCACTGAGGGAGCTTCAAGTTAATCTCTACAACTGCATTTACGTGTATAGATTGTTTAGCACAAGTGCGCACTCACTTGGCTTTGCTTCACCAGCACTGATAACACCAGAGACAGCATAATCATGGAACTACATAAAGATAAGAAAAGCTTGTCCAATATATATACACACCAATACCAGGAGCATTGCACGACCAGGCAGGACGTGACCATGATAAATGCTTAAATTACTGTAGAACCTGCTTAATTACAACCACTCGGGACAACTTTGCAAATTGCGATAAAAAGGGAATTTGTATAAAGCAAATATCAAGGCAGATCTGGTGCAGAAGAATCTTTATTTCCCTAAATTTTGTACAACATCTTACTGTCATGTATGTAATCTTCATGTAACTGTAACCTTCATGTAACAACACTGTACACTGTATACACCAAGAAATGCACACCTTGACCACAGGGGGTGAACTTGTGGGAGACACTCCTCACCTGGTCATCCAGTTATATAAAGGGAGGTCCCATGCAGGGTCATCACTCCTTGGTCCTGTGAATAAAGGTACAGGTCACAGAGTGACCTTGTCTGCAGTATGTGCCTCGTGTTGATTTATAGTAGCGTTTAAGGACTTAACATTTGGCGACGAGAAACAGGAATCAAAGACTCACGAGAATGGCCACCGGTAGCACAGAGGAACGGTACTGTGTTGGTGAGTACTGACTGGGACGATTTCGTCAAGAGGCTCCAGCAGAGCTTTGCTATGAAGGACTGGCTGGGAGCGGCAGAGGCTGACAAGCGAAGGGCGCATCTACTAACCAGCTGTGGACCTCAGACGTACGCGCTGATGAAAGACCTGCTCGCACCCGAGAAGCCGGCGGACAAGATCTTTGAGGAGCTCAGCAAATTGATCGGTGAGCGCCTCAAACCGGCGAGCAGTATACACATGGCCCGACACCGATTCTATACACACCGACGTCGGGAAGGACCTTCGGCGCTTGTCCAGCCTCTGTAAGTTCACAGATGCCTGCAGGGGGGAGATGTTACGGGATTTCTTCATTGAGGGCATTGGTCATGCCGGGATTTTTAGGAAGCTAATTGAGACCAAGGATTTGACCTTGGAAGCGGCAGCGTGATGGCTCAAACCTTCATGGCGGAGGAGGAGGAAACCAAAATCATATATGTGCGCAACTCTGCTCCCAACGTGGCGATGGAGCAGGGAGTTAACATTGTAAACACGACTCAGAACCCCGCAGGCAGGCAAGGGCAATTCAACACCAACCAGGCAGTAACAGACTCTAGGGCGGGTCCTCAACAGAGACAATGGCAGGTTGAACGGACAATTACACCATCACAAGGGACAATATGTCCCGGGATGGGGCCATTGACACCCACTAACAGAGTGCTTAAGAGTAATCAAAGAGACAATCACAGAGGAATGCCTGGTAACAGCTCTTTTGTTCACAACAATCTCAGCTCATGCTGAAGGTGCAGGGGCAGTCATGCTGCGAAAATATGCAGGTTTCAACAATTTATCTGCAGAAATGGTAACTTCAGTGGACATTGAGCCAGAATGTGCAGGAAGCCCGCAGCGAGGCTGATTTACGAAGCAGATGAACCAAGAGGGGTCTGCAAGGCAGGTGTATGCCTAGGACATAGCAATGGCGCTGAAGTTCAATGGGTTCAGGTGGCAAACATCCACAGTTCATACACAAAGACGCCACCCATGATGATTAGAGTACTGTTAAATGGCATCCCGGTACTCATGGAGCTGGACACAGGAGCCAGCCAATCAATTATGAGTGTCCAACAATTCGAGAACCTATGTCCACTCAGAGCTAGCAGACCCAAATTAGAACGCATTGACATGCAATTACGGACGTACACCAAAGAGATCATCTCAGTGCTGGGCAGTGCAATGTTGGTGGTCACACATAATGGATTAGAGAACCGGCTGCCACTCTGGATTGTCCCAGGAAATGGTCTTGCGCTTTTGGGGAGGGGCTGGCTAGCCAAGATGAACTGGAAATGGGGGGATGTGCACGCCATTTCATCTGTGGAGCAAAGTTCATGCTCACAGGTCCTACAAAAGTTTGAGTCACTATTTCAACCTGGTGTCGGTACTTTCAAAGGTACCAAAGTAGTGATATGCATCACCCCGGACACCACACCAGTGCACCATAAAGCCAGAGCTGTGCAGTATATGATGCGGGAGAAAACTGAGAGTGAGTTGGACAGGTTGCTCAGAGAGGGCATAATTTTGCCCGTTGAATTCAGCGACTGAGCAAGCCCCATCGTCGCTGTGCTAAAAACGGATAGGTCGGCCACCATCAACCGAGTGTCACGACAAGACCAATACCCGCTTCCGAGAGCGGAGGATCTTTTTGCCATGCTGGCAGGCGGCAAGTTTTTCGCCAAGTTGGACCTCACTTCGGCCTACATGACCCAAGAACTGGCCGAAGAATCCAAGCTACTGACCATCATCACCACGCACAAGGGGGTGTTTGTTTACAACAGGTGTCCATTGGCATTCGTTCAGCAGCCGCTATCTTTCAAAGGAACATGGAAAGCCTGCTCAAATCCATCCCCGGAACAATCGTATTTCAGAACAACATCCTTATCATGGATCGACACACCGAGGAACACCTCCACAACCTGGAGAAGGTGCTACGTCGACTGGACCGGGTAGGCCTGCGACTAAATAAGTCCAAGTGTGTGTTTTTGGTCCCAGAGGTCGAGTTTTTGGGCAGGAGGGTTGCCGCAGACGGGATCCGGCCTAGCGAATCCAAAACGGAGGCGATCTGTCACGTGCCCAGGCCCGGCAACACATTGGAGTTGCATTCATTTCTGGGACTATTGAACTATTTCGGGAACTTTCTGCTGAACTTAAGCACATTGTTGGAGCCGCTACACGTGCTCCTGCGTAAGGGTTGCGAATGGTTTTGGGGGGACTGTCAGGAACGGGCTTTCAATCGGGCGCAGAACCTGCTTTGTTCTAACAAGCTGTTGACCCTGTACAACCCCTGTAAGAAATTGTTTTTGACATGTGATGCATCATCCTATGGGGTTGGGTGCATGTTGCAGCAGAGTAATGATGGGGGCCAACTCCAACCTGTGGCTTATGCTTCCAGGTCGCTCTCCTAAGCAGAAAGGGGGTATGGGATGGTTGAAAAGGAAGCACTCGCATGTGTCTATGGGGTGAAAAAGATGCATCAGTACCTTTTTGGCAGAAGGTTCGAGTTAGAAATGGACCACAAGCCATTAACATCCCTGTTGTCAGACAGCAAAGCTGTCAATGCCAATGCGTCAGCTCGCACACAGCGATGGGCTCTTACGCTGGCTGCGTATGATTACACCATACGGCACCGGCCAGGCACCGAAAATTGCGCTGATGCGCTCAGCAGGCTTCTACTGGCCACCACCGAGGGGGCAGCGGAGCAATGCGCTGAGATGGCCATGGCCATTGAAGCCTTTGACAGCGCAGGCTCCCCCATCACAGCCCACCAGATCAAAATCTGGACCAACCGAGATCCCCTCCTATCTTTGATTAAGAAATGTGTCCTCACTGGGGATTGGGCGCCCGCACACAGAGCATGCCGTGAAGAGGTCAGACCGTTTCACAGGCGGATGGATGAGCTCTCCATCTTAGCCGACTGCCGACTATGGGACAGTCGGGTAGTCATGCCCCAAAAGGGAAGGGAAGCATTCATCAGGGAACTCCACAGCGAGCACCCAGGCATTGTGCTAATGAAGGCCATTGCCCGGTCACATGTATGGTGGCCGGGAATTGATACAGACCTGGAACACTGTGTTCGCAGGTGCACGACATGTGCCCAACTGGGCAATGCCCCCAGGGAGGCCCCACTCAGCCTGTGACCCTGGCCCACCAAGCCATGGTCACGTATTCACGTAGACTACGCGGGCCCGTTCATGGGGAAAATGTTCCTCATCGTTGTTGATGCATACTCGAAATGGATCGAGTGCATCATATTGAATTTCTGCACGACATCCACCACAGTGGAGAGTCTGCGTGCGGTCTTTGAGACCCGCGGCTTGCCAGACATCCTGGTTAGCGACAACGGTCCGTGTTTCACTAGCTATGAATTCCAGGAGTTCATTTCGGGTAATGGTATCAAACATGTCAGGACAGCACCGTTCAAGCCGGCTTCCAATGGCCAAGTGGAACGTGCGGTCCAAATCATAAAACAAGGCATGCTCTGGATTCCAGGACCCTCCCTTCAATGCCGCCTATCGCGCCTCCTGCTGGCCTATAGGTCCCGACCGCATTCGCTCACGGGAGTCCCGCCCGCGGAACTACTCATGAAACGTACACTTAAAACTCGGCTGTCTCTCATTCATCCTGTCCTGTCAGACATTGTTGAGGGCAAGCGCCAGTCCCAAAATGAGTGCCATGACCGAAGCTCAATGGGGAGATGTATAGAAATCGATGACCCTGTATTTGTTTTTAATCACGCTTTGGGGCCCAAGTGGCTTGAGGTACTGTCATTGGTAAAGAGGGGAATAGGGTCATAGTGGTCAGACTTAACAATGGACAGATATGCCGCAAGAATCTGGACCAAGTAAAAAAAAGGTTCAGCATGGACACTGAGGAACACGAGGAAGATCAGGAGATGCTGCCCACACCACTGCCAGTGAACGAGCAACAAGAACCTTCAACAGCATGCATAGTGCCTGTGGTCAGCCCGGACAAGCCGGAATCACCACAGGTGACAGAGACGCATGCCAAGGCTCAACAACCAGAGCCCCAACTGCGGCGCTCCACGAGAGAGCGTCGACCCCCTGAAAGACTCAATCTTTGACCCAAAGATGTTGGGGGGAGGTGATGTCATGTGTGTAACCTTCATATAACTGTAACCTTCATGTAACAACACTGCATAGTGTATACACCTAAGAAATGCACACCTTGACCACAGGGAGTGAACTTGTGGGAGACACTCCTCACCTGGTCATCCAGGTATATAAAGGGAGGTTCCACGTAGGGTCATCACTCCTTGGTCCTCTGAATAAAGGTTCAGGTCACAGAGTGACCTTGTCTGCAGTATGTGCCTCGTGTGAATTTATAGTAGCGTGTAAGGACTTAATACTTACAATAAGGGTGAATACAATATAACATCTTAAAAAAGGAAAGAAAATGCTCCTGTGTCGTGAGTTTTTAAGCTGCCATGAGTTCTATGATTGTGTTTGTCGGAGATCAGAAGTGATCAACCTCCGCATTTTCTCTTCCAGTGCACAAAATTCATCAAACATTTCACTATCCACCGAAGCAGTGCTTCATCAACATCAGCCAACTTACCTGAAAGTTTCTCTTTCCAAACTTATTTCTTTCTTAGTCCTCCAAGACAATCACTTCTCTATTCAGAATTCTATAAACCCGAGATTCAGAAATACCCTGCTTCTGTGCGACTTGCTTGTGAATTCTTAATTCCTTCAGACTGCTCAAAACATCCACTTGCTCACACAGTCACACAGTAACACGCCTCGTTTTTTGTTGAGCCATCCGGAAAGTCGTCTTCCATTCTTCCCACACAACACGAACAAACAGGTGGAAACCAGGTCAGACTGGTTCTTAGGCACATTGATCCAATGCACCCAACCCAATCAGATTGAGAGACGAAAGCCTCGATTTCAAAGGTGACAAGTCTCGCGAAAGCAGGATTCTGCCCGCCACTCTTGCATGTAAGCAGGAATTGCAATAATACAAACTTTTAACAACAGAAGTATTGGAGAAATAAAACTGGACTTTAGAAATGGTTGCCTTAAAACAAGAATTGCCTGAGGTAAGAACATAAGAGCCATTGATAAATCACACACCTCGAACAAGGTGTGCTGCTGTGAGGTGCAGAGCTGTGTTATTGCCTTTGGATATACATAGGTACATTTTCTCAGCATCAAAGTTGAACACCGAGATGCTCGACCTCAGCAGAGTACTTTAGTGAGACAGGGTTTATCTTGAGCACTGCCTACACAAGCAGCATTTCATCTCACCCAAAATGATTTCATAATTTTTTCTTGTATTCCCAATTCTCTCATTTTTCCTTTTTCCTCTTCTCCCCTATAGCTGGGCTACAGCTGCATGTGTGCTGGCTCTCCAGTACAGGAGACAAGTGGGCAGTTTTAATGGGTGGGCCGCTACGAGATCAGTGCCTGCATTTTTTTTTAGTTGATTGTAAACCACATCCTGAGGAGAAGATACAGTATCACTTTTTTGGCTTTTTTCTTTCAGACCAGTGAGAGTCAGGCTCCACCAGCTCAATTCTATTCTCACCCAATTTCCAAACATGTGTGCTTCCTGGGAAGGGGTCATCAGATAGCGATGAGGAGCAGGAACACTGGCTGATTCCACTTCACCGCACTCCCCACTCCCTGTCCCAGGGCACCGAAGTCAGCTGTGTTGCATTGACTAACAGCACAGCCTGGAGATCAAACCTGGCATCGTCAAGTGTGTGTGATGTCGTGAGCGGGCGTGGTGCACTGGTCCGTTGCAAGAGCTGCGTCACCTTTCATTAAAGGTCAACGCCCCTTTGGCTAATTATACATTATTCAATGGGTGATGCTCATATTGCTTTTATTCGAGCTATACGAGTAAGGATTTTATCCACAGAGGTCCCTTCAGTGAGCATTGCACTGGAATACTAATTCAATGCTCTATGCTGTGTCCTATTTTATCCATGTTTAGTGTGGGGCGGGGGGGAGAACAAAGGCCAGGAAATCTTCCACAGACAGCAAGGAAAATGTAAGCATGCCAGTCAGCGAGCACTGGATTGTAGAGGAGCATTCCCAGAAAGCTGGGAGCACGGTCTATGCCAATAGGGAGCTCCACCTTTTACCAAGTGAAAAACTAGACCTGGAGCAGGATAGAAACATAGAAACATAGAAACATAGAAAATAGGTGCAGGAGTAGGCCATTCGGCCCTTCTAGCCTGCACCGCCATTCAATGAGTTCATGGCTGAACATGCAACTCCAGTACCCCATTCCTGCTTTCTCACCATACCCCTTGATCTCCCGAGTAGTAAGGACTTCATCTAACTCCTTTTTGAATATATTTAGTGAATTGGCCTCAACAACTTTCTGTGGTAGAGAATTCCACAGGTTCACCACTCTCTGGGTGAAGAAGTTTCTCCTCATCTCGGTCCTAAATGGTTTACCCCTTATCCTTAGACTGTGACCCCTGGTTCTGGACTTTCCCAACATTGGGAACATTCTTCCTGCATCTAACCTGTCGAAACCCATCAGAATTTTAAACGTTTCTATGAGGTCCCCTCTCATTCTTCTGAACTCCAGTGAATACAAGCCCAGTTGATCCAGTCTTTCTTGATAGGTCAGTCCTGCCATCCCGGGAATCAGTCTGGTGAACCTTCGCTGCACTCCCTCAATAGCAAGAATGTCCTTCCTCAGGTTAGGAGACCAAAACTGTACACAATACTCCAGGTGTGGCCTCACCAAGGCCCTGTACAACTGTAGTAACACCTCCCTGCCCCTGTACTCAAATCCCCTCGCTATGAAGGCCAACATGCCATTTGCTTTCTTAACCGCCTGCTGTACCTGCATGCCAACCTTCAATGACTGATGTACCATGACACCCAGGTCTCGTTGCACCTCCCCTTTTCCTAATCTGTCACCATTCAGATAATAGTCTGTCTCTCTGTTTTTACCACCAAAGTGGATAACCTCACATTTATCCACATTATACTTCATCTGCCATGCATTTGCCCACTCACCTAACCTATCCAAGTCACTCTGCAGCCTAATAACATCCTCCTCGCAGCTCACACTGCCACCCAACTTAGTGTCATCCGCAAATTTGGAGATACTACATTTAATCCCCTCGTCTAAATCATTAATGTACAATGTAAACAGCTGGGGCCCCAGCACAGAACCTTGCGGTACTCCACTAGTCACTGGCTGCCATTCTGAAAAGTCCCCATTTATTCCTACTCTTTGCTTCCTGTCTGTCAACCAGTTCTCAATCCATGTCAGCACACTACCCCCAATCCCATGTGCTTTAACTTTGCACATTAACCTCTTGTGTGGGACCTTGTCGAAAGCCTTCTGAAAGTCCAAATACACCACATCAACTGGTTCTCCCTTGTCCACTCTACTGGAAACATCCTCAAAAAATTCCAGAAGATTTGTCAAGCATGATTTCCCTTTCACAAATCCATGCTGACTTGGACCAATCATGTCACCTCTTTCCAAATGCTGCTATGACATCCTTAATAATTGATTCCATCATTTTACCCACTACCGATGTCAGGCTGACCGGTCTATAATTCCCTGTTTTCTCTCTCCCTCCTTTTTTAAAAAGTGGGGTTACATTGGCTACCCTCCACTCGATAGGAACTGATCCAGAGTCTTTGGAATGTTGGAAAATGACTGTCAATGCATCCGCTATTTCCAAGGCCACCTCCTTAAGTACTCTGGGATGCAGTCCATCAGGCCCTGGGGATTTATCGGCCTTCAATCCCATCAATTTCCCCAACACAATTTCACGACTAATAAGGATTTCCCTCAGTTCCTCCTCCTTACTAGACCCTCTGACCCCTTTTATATCCGGAAGGTTGTTTGTGTCCTCCTCAGTGAATACCGAACCAAAGTACTTGTTCAATTGGTCCGCCATTTCTTTGTTCCCCGTTATGACTTCCCCTGATTCTGACTGCAGAGGACCTACGTTTGTCTTTACTAATCTTTTTCTCTTTACATATCTGTAGAAACTTTTGCAATCCGTCTTAATGTTCCCTGCAAGCTTCTTCTCGTACTCCATTTTCCCTGCCCTAATCAAACCCTTTGTCCTCCTCTGCTGAGTTCTAAATTTCTCCCAGTCCCCGGGTTCGCTGCTATTTCTGGCCAATTTATATGCCACTTCCTTGGCTTTAATACTATCCCTGATTTCCCTAGATAGCCACGGTTGAGCCACCTTCCCTTTTTTATTTTTACGCCAGACAGGAATGTACAATTGTTGTAGTTCATCCATGCGGTCTCTAAGTGTCTGCCATTGCCCATCCACAGTCAACCCCTTAAGTATCATTCGCCAATCTATCCTAGCCAATTCACGCCTCATACCTTCAAAGTTAGCCTTCTTTAAGTTCTGGACCATGGTCTCTGAATTAACTGTTTCATTCTCCATCCTAATGCAGAATTCCACCATATTATGGTCACTATTCCCCAAGGGGCCTCGCACAACGAGATTGCTAATTAATTCTCTCTCATTACACAACACCCAGTCTAAGATGGCCTCCCCCCTAGTTGGTTCCTCGACATTATAGGTATGCAGTACTGATGATGAAAATTCACGGAAAACCTCATCGACCCCCATTTTATGAGACTGAGGGCTAGAAATCTGATAAAGCGGGAAAACGGGCAGTGCCACCGCGGGGCAAGGTTAACTCGTGCCCATCAGAGGAGTGCAGGCAGTGCCATTAATTTGATACTGCCTGCTGATTTAAATAATCGGAGTGCGGAACCTACGGTGCAACGCGCTGATACAGGTTGGTACAGGCGGTACGCTCAGCACGAGGCCCGACGTAGTGCGGCCTGGAGCATCCCTGGAGTCAGGAAGCTTTGTCTTAAAGGTAGGCTGCCATTTTAAAAAAGCTGACTCGAGCCTTTAAAGAGGAACTGCCTTCTAAAATAAAAAAGAATCATTTAAAAATAGGCAGTCTTTAGCCCTTAGGGATTAACTGCCTTCAGAAAAAAAATCATTAAAAATAATTCCGAAAATGGGAGCCTTCATCTCTTAAAGGTGAATTGCCTTCTGTACTTAAAAAATGGTAAAAGTGCTCCAGCACTAACACAAATGGCTTGGCAAGCCAGGAAAGGGGCACCCAGGGTCTCACACGCAGCACTCCAGCTTTGTACAGGGGGTCAACACTGAAAGAGAGGTTCTCCACCCACAGGGGGCCCTGCAGAAAGAAGGATGTGGGACCAGATCACTGAGGCCGTCGCCCCCAGGACTTGGCTCCAGTGCCCAAAGAAGCTTCATGACGAGTGGTCACGGTCAGTGAATGCATCTTCAAAAACCGTCTCCTAGCAATCGCACCACTAGCCTCACACACTGCTCAATGCACGACTCCCTTCCATCACTCACCTACCAACAATCTGTACCAAATACAAGGCACACCTCCCATTCCTAGCTTCACCTTACTCTCTTCGAGGAGATGGTGCTGGCCTTTCTTGGCAGGGCATGGCTGAGCCCTTAGCCAGCGGCGGGGCTGGAAGAATACAAGATGCTGGTATCCTCATACGTTATCCTTCTTCTCACATCCCACTTGCCCCTCATCCCACAATATCTCTGATTTACAAGCTGCACATGGTGTAAGCATACAGCTCTTGTTTCACCACGCTTCCCTACCCTTCTGCCTTCCTCATTTCCAAGAAATCCAGCCTGCCCAGCTGTGCTGCAGCCACTGGGGTGCGATTGTGTGACATCACTAGGATAGGCAAAGGCACACGTAAAGCAGTCACTGAGGGAATGCACAAGGGTGATTTTGTGATACTATATTGGATACATCTAGGGATAAAGTGGATTGGAAAATGTGGCTTTTATTTCAGCATTATGGCCAAGAGGACCCTGTAATAGTCAGTAACAGAGGGAAGGTAATGTGTGGGACTAATGTTGAAAGGGGACTTGGGTTTGTGGTCACTGGTACCGCAGGCGGACGATTCAATCCCAGATATCCCGGCCACAAAGGAGCTGTCTGGCCTGCATCTTCCTCTTCTGCATCTTCCCCTTCCCTCTGCGAGCAGCTTTGCTGCCTCTGCTTTATCCCCATGAGCCCCCAGGACTGTGAGCAAGTGGTCTTCTGAGAGGCAAAATACTGCAGATGCTGGAAATCTCAAACAAAAGCAGAAAATGCTGCAAATACCCAGCATGTCAGGCAGCATCTAGACCCGAAACATTAACTCTGTTTCTCTCTCCACGGATGCCTGAGCACAGAATGTACTCTGGGTGAGGGAGTTTAATGGTTTAATAGCTTAATGGCTTGTTATTACCACTACTGACTAAGCTGGGCATGTCCTGACAGATATAGCTGCCAGACTGGCCTTGCGGCAGGTGGTGAGAGAACCAACACAAGGGAAAAGCCCACTTGACCTGGTCCTCACCAATCTGTCGCAGAGGCATCTGTCCATGATGGTATTAGTATGAGTGCCCGCCGCACAGTCCTTGTGGTGACCATGTCCCACCTTCATACTGAGGACACACTCCATCGTCTTGCATGGCACTACCACCGTACTAGGTAGGATAGCTTAATAACAAATCCACCAGCTCAAAACTGGACATCCATGTGGCGCTGTGGGCCATCAGCAGCAGAAGATCCACCACAATATGTAACCTCATGGCCCAGTATATCCATCACTTCTCCATCACCATCATGGCAGGTGACCAACCTTGGTACAATGAGGAGTGTAGAAGAGCATGCCAGGAGCAGCATCCAGCGTGCCTGAAAATCAGGTGCCAACTGCACCACTACTCTAAACAGAAAAAGCAGAATTCTAGACAGAACTAAGTGATCCTACAACCAATGGGCCAAGTCAAACCTCTTCAGTCCTGCAGCATTCAATCATGAATGATGGTGGACAATTAAGCAACTAACTGGAGGAAGAGGCTCCATGAATATCTTCATCCTCAATGATGGTGGAGCCCATAATGTAGGGGAGTCCAAAATCTAAAGCTGAGGAATTTGCAACCATCTTCAGCCAGAAGTGTCGATTGGATGAACCTTCTTGGCCTCCTCCTGAGGTCCCCACCATCGCAGATGCCAGTCTTCAGCCAATTCGATTTACTCCACATGATATCATGAAACAGCTGAGTGCATTGGACACAGCAACGGCTACAGGCCCTGACAACATCCCGTCTTAATACTGTAAACTTGTGCTCCAGAACTAGCCGCGCCTCTAGCCAAACTGTTCAAGTACAGCTACAACACTGGCATTTATCCGACAATGTGGAAAACTGCCCAGGTATGTCCAGTCCACAAAAAGCAGGACAAATACAATCCGGCCAATTACGGCCCCATCAGGCTACTCCCAATCACCAGCAAAGTGATGGAAGGTGTCGTCAACAATGCCATCAAGCGACACTTACTCACCAATAACCTGCTCACTGATGCTCAGTTTGGGTCCCACCAGGACCACTCAGCTCCAGACCTCATTTCAGCCTTGGTCCAATCATGGACAAAAGAGCTGAATTCCAGAGGTGAGGTGAGAGTGACTGGAGTGACTGATCTTGACATCAACAACACAGCTTGAGTTTATATAGTGCCTTTAACGTAATAAAACATCCCAAGGCTGTTTACAGGAGCAAGTATCAAACAAAATTTGACACCAAGCCACATAAGGAGATATTAGAACAGGTGAAAGAGGTAGGTTTTAAGGAATAGCTTAAAGGACATCAAGGCAACATTTAACCGAGTGTGGCACTAAGGAGCCAGAGTAAAACTGAAGTCAATGGGAATCAGGGGAAACTCTCCACTGGCTGGAGTCGTACCTAGCACAAATTAAGATGTTTGTCATTGTTGGAGGTCTATCATCCCAGCCCCAGGATATCACTACAGCTACAGGATTTCAATAGGACAGTGTCCTAGGACCAACCATCTTTAGTTGTTTCATCAATGACTTACCCTCCATCATAAGATCAGAATGAGGCTGTTGACTGATGATTGCACTGTGCTCTGCTCCATTCACAATTTCTCAGATACTGAGGCAGTCCACACCAACATTCAGGCTTGGGCTGATAAGTGACAAGTAAAATTTGTGCCACACAAGTGCCAGGTAATGACTATCTCCAATAAGAGAGGGCCTGACCACCTCCCCATAACATTCAACGGCATTACCATCGCCGAATCCCCCACCATCAACATCCTGTGGGTCACTATTATTAATAAACTCAACTGAACCAGCCACATAAATGCCTTCGCTACTTGAGCAGGTCGGAGTATTCTGCAATGAGTGGCTCACCAGTTGACTTCCCTAAGCCTCTACACGGTCTATAAGGTACAAGTCACACATTTGATGGAATATTCCCCACTTGCCTGGATGAGTGCAGCTGTAACAACACTGAAGAAGCTCGACAACATCCAGGGCAATGCAGTCCACTTACTTGGCACATCATGAGGGTCGATGAAGGCGGTGCATATGATGTAGTGTATATGGATTTTAGCAAGGCTTTTGATAAGGTCCCACATGGCAGATTGATCACGAAAGTACTAGCCATGGGATCCAGGGCAAAGTGGCAAGTTGGATCCAAAATTGGCTCAGAGGCAGGAAGCAAAGAGTAATGGTTGATGGGTGTTTTTGTGACTGGAACGCTGTATCCAGTCGGGTTCCGCAGGGCTCAGTGCTGGTTCCCCGGCTTTTTATGGTATATATCAATGACTTGGACTTAAATGTTGGGGGTCTGATTAAGAAGTTTGCAGATGACACTAAAATAGGCTGTGTGGTTGATAACGAAGAAGAAAGCTATGGATTGCAGGAAGATATCAATGTACTGGTCACGTGGGCAGAACAGTGACAAATGGAATTCAATCTGGATAAGTGTGAGCTAATACATTTGGGGAGATCTAACAATGCAAGGGAATACATATTAAATGGTATTGCACTGAAAAGTGTAGAGGAACAAAGGGACCTTGGAGTGCAGGTCCACAGATCCCTGAAGGTAGCAGACCAGGTTGATAAGGTGGTTAAGAAGGCATATGGAATACTTGCCTTTATTAGTCGAGGCAAGGAGGTTATGTTTGAACTGTATAAAACACTGGTTAGAGTGCAGCTGGAGTATTGTGTGCAGTTCTGGTCACCACATTACAGGAAAGATGTGATTGCACTGGAAAGGATGCAGAGGAGATTTACAAGAATGTTGCCTGGACTGGAGAATTTTGGCAATGAGGAAAGATTGGAGATGCTGGGTCTGTTTTCTTTGGAACAGAGGAGGCTAAGGAGAGACCTGATTGAGGTGTATAAAATTATGAGTGGTCTGGATAGGAAGGACCTGTTTCCCTTGCCAGAGGGGTCAACCAGGGGGCATAGATTTAAAGTAATTGGGGCGGAGGTTTAGAGGAGTTACGAGGAGAAATGTCTTCACCCAGAGGGTGGTGGGGGTCTGGAACTCACTGCCTGAAAGGGTGGTAGAGGCAGAAACCCTCACCACATTTAAAAGATACTTGGATGTGCACTTGAAGTGCCATAACCTACAGGGCTACGGACCAAGAACTAGAAAGTGGGATAAGGCTGGATAGCTCTTGGTCAGCTGGCGCGGATACAATGGGTCGAAATGGCCTCCTTCCGTGCTGTAAATTTCTATGATTCTATGATTTAATCATTCACTGGCTTAAATATCCACAAGGACTGCAGTAGTTCCAGAAGACGACCCAGCACCGTCTCAAAGGGAAGTAGGCAGGGGCAGTAAATGCTCACTGATATCATAAACGGAGAATTAATTTTTTTAAAAGGCACCAACTAAACATTTTTGCATTTTCATATTGCTGTGAAGTACAAGTATGGCACAGTCCACAGCTGGATTAGAATGATGAAGTGGCTACTGCCCTGCTTGAAAAGTGTGAAAAAGCATTGTTACAGCTGTATTGTGAATGTCCAGTTTTCTTTTGACTGGACTACTCCAGAGTGATATGCAGGGATGCCCCTGGAAACAGCGGGCCGGGGCAGGTGCAGATTTGCTGACCAACACTGCATGTGCCACAACTGAGACTCGGGGCTCCAATTTGTCGGCCACTCACTTCTGTCCTCAGGAGCCCAGGGGATCAATTTGAGAGGATCCTCATGTTCAAGTCTCTCCATGTACGGGTCTTCCCTGGCCGTCAGGGAAGGTTTGTGGCCTGAAATCGAAAGCTACGACTATGCTGTTTAAACAATGCCCCATGTGCAAGCTCACACATACACACACTTGTTTGTTTTGTGTTGCTGCTAGTAATGGTAAGTGTCAGCTTAGCCCAGCGTAAGCACTCTTACCTCCAAGTCAGAAGGTATGGTTCAAGCCAGACTCCAAGGACCTGCAGTATTGAGAAAGCGATATTGTGATAAATAAAAGAAACATTTTGGATAAATTAGTTAAGCTAAGGGAACACAAGGCACCAGGATCTGATGGAGATGTGGGAGGAAATGTCAAAGATACTTTTAGAAGCATCCAGAACGGATTTCATAAGAACATAAGAAATAGGAGCAGGAGTAGGCCATTTGGCCCCTCGAGCCTGTTCCACCATTCAATAAGATCATGGCTGATCTGATCTTGGGCTCAGCTCCACTTCCCCGCCCGCTCCGCATAACCCTTTACTCCCTTATCACTCAAAAATCTGTCTATCTCCGCCTTAAGTTTATTCAATGACCCAGCCTCCACAGCTCTCTGCGGCAGAGAATTCCATAGATTTACAACCCTCAGTGAGAGAAGAAATTCCTCCTTGTCTCAGTTTAAAATGGGCGGCCCCTTATTCTAAGACTATGTCCCCTAGTTTTAGTTTCCTCTATGAGTGGAAATATCCTCTCTGCATCCACCTTGTCGAGCCCCCTCATTTTCTTATGTTTCAATAAGATCACCTCTCATTTGAAAAGGGCCGATCGTACTTGACAAATGTCTTAGAATATTTTGGAGAGGTAACATACATAATAGATGGGCAAAATGTAGTGGATGTAATGGATATTAACTTTACCAAAGCCCTTTAAAATGTACCTCATTGGAGATTACTATAAAATATTAATGGGTATAAAATTAGGGGGAGGATAGCAAACTGGAATAAAAATTGGTTAGTAGGGAGAATTGAGAGAATGGGAGTTAAGGGGAGTTTTTCAGAGTGGTTGGAAGTAGGTAGTGGTGTCCCTCAACTTTCAGATCTGGGGCCTCTTCCATTCATTGAGTCCATCAACGATTTGGATTAGGCCCAGAGGGAGTAGTGTCAAAATAGGAGGTAGAGTTAATTCATTAGAAGACAAAAGGAAACTGCAAAGCGACACTGACAAGACGAGGAAATGGTCTAAAAAATTGCAGATGAAATTCAATGTCAGTAAGTTTGAGGTGATGCATTTTAGTAAAGAAATGACAGCAGTTATTATACACTGAGTAGAAGTAGGTCTACTGCTGTGGAAGACCAGAGGGAGTTGGGGGTACAGGATCACAGCACATAGAAACATAGAAAATAGATGCAGGAGTAGGCCATTCTGCCCTTCAAGCCTGCACCACCATTCAATATGATCATGGCTGAACATTTTTGGCCTTTAGTACCACATTCCTGCTTTCTCTCCATACATACCCCTTGATCCCTTTAACTGTAAGGGCCACATCTAACTCTCTTTTGAATATATCTAACAAACTGGTCTCAACAACTTTCTGTGGTAGAGAATTCCACAGGTTCACAACTCTCTGAGTGAAGAAGTTTCTCCTCATCTCGTAATAAATGGCCTACCCCCTTAACCTTAGACTGTGACCCCTGGTTCTGGACTTCCCCAACATCAGGAACATTTTTCCTGCATCTAACCTGACCAATCCCATCAGAATTTTATATGTTTCTATGAGATCCCCTCTCATTCTTCTAAATTCCAGTGAATATAAGCCTAGTCGATCCAGACTTTCTTCATAGTCAATTTTGCCATTCCGGGAATCAGTCTGGTGAATCTTCGCTGCACTCCCTCAATAGCAAGAATGTCCTTCCTCAGATTAGGAGACCAAAACTGAACACAATATTCAAGGTATGGTCTCACCAAGGCCCTGTACAACTGCAGTAAGACCTCCCTGCTCCTATACTCAAATCCTCTCGTTATGAAGGCCAACGTGCCATTTGCCTTCTTCACCGCCTGCTGTACCTACATGACAACTTTTAATGACTGATGTATCATGACACCCAGGTCTCGTTGCACCTCCTCTTTTCCTAATCTGTCACCATTCAGATAATATTCTGCCTTCCTGTTTTTGCCACCAAAGTGGATAACCTCACATTTATCTACATTATATTGCATCTGCCTTGCATTTGCCCACTCACCTAACCTGTCCAAGTCACCCTGCAGCTTCTTAGCATCCTCCTCACAGCTCACACTGCCACCAGCTTAGTGTCATCTGCAAACTTGGAGATATTACATTCAATTCCTTCGTCTAAATCATTAATGTATATTGTAAATAGCTGGGGTCCCAGCACTGAACCTTGCGGTACTCCACGAGTCACTGCCTGCCATTCTGAAAAGGACCTGTTTATTCGGACTCTTTGCTTCCTGTCTGCCAACCAGTTCTCTATCCACGTCAGTACATTACCCCAATACCATGTGCTTTGATTTTGCACACCAATCTCTTGTGTGGGACCTTGTCAAAAGCCTTTTGAAAGTCCAAATACACCACATCCACCGGTTCTCCCTTGTCTACTAGTTACATCTTCAAAAAACTCTCGAAGATTTGTCAAGCATGATTTCCCTTTCATAAATGCATGCTGACTTGGACCGATCCTGCCACTGCTTTCCAAATGCGCTGCTATTACATCTTTAATAATTGATTCCAACATTTTCCCCACTACCGATGTCAGTCTAACCGGTCTATAATTCCCTGTTTTCTCTCTCCCTCCTTTTTTAAAAAGTGGGGTTACATTAGCTACCATCCAATCACTAGGGACTGATCCAGAGTCGATAGAATGTTGGAAAATGACCACCAATGCATCCACTATTTCTCGGGCCACTTCCTTAAGTACTCTGGGATGCAGACTATCAGACCCTGGGGATTTATTGGCTTTCAGTCCCATCAATTTCCCTAACTCAATTTCCTAACTAATAAAGATTTCCTTCAGTTCCTCCTTCTCACTACACCCTCGGTCCCCTAGTAATTCCGGAAGGTTATTTGTGTCTTCCTTCGTGAAGACAGAACCAAAGTATTTGTTCAATTGGTCTGCCATTTCTTTGTTCCCCGTTATAAATTCACCTGATTCTGACAACAAGGGACTTACATTTGTCTTCACTAATCTTTTTATCTTCACATATCTATAGAAGCTTTTGCAGTCAGTTTTTATGTTCCCTGCAAGCTTACTCTCATACTCTATTTCCCCCCTCCTAATTAAACCCTTTGTCTTCCTCTGCTGAATTCTAAATTTCTCCCAGTCCTCAGGTTTGCTGCTTTTTCTGGCCAATTTATATGCCTCTTCCTTGGATTTAACACTATCCCTAATTTCCCTTGTTAGCCACGGTTGAGCAACCTTTCCCGTTTTATTTTTACGCCAGACAGGGATGTACAATTGTTGAAGTTCATCCATGTGCTCTTTAAATGTCTGCCGTTGCCTATCCACCATCAACTCTTTAAGTATATTTTCCAGTCCATCCTAGCCAATTCACGTCTCATACCATCGAAGTTACCTTTCTTTAAGTTCAGGCCCCTAGTCTCTGAATTAACTATGTTACTCTTCATCTTAATGAAGAATTCTACCATATTATGGTCACTCTTTCCCAAGGGGCCTCGCTCAACAAGATTGCTAATTAATCATCTCTCATTACACATCACCCAGTCTAGGATGGCCAGCTCTCTAGTTGGTTCCTCAACGTATTGGTCTAGAAAACCATCCCTTATACACTCCAGGAAATCCTCCTCCACCGTATTGCTACCAGTTTGGTTAGCCCAATCTATATGCAGATTAAAGTCACCCATAATAACTGCTGTACCTTTATTGCACGCATCCCTAATTTCCTGTTTGATGCCATCCCCAACCTCACTACTACTGTTTGGTGGTCTGTACACAACTTCTGCCCTTTAGTCTTTAGTACTCCGCAGCTCTACCCATACAGATTCCACATTATCCAAGCTAATGTCCTTCCTTATTATTGCGTTAATCTCCTCTTTAACCAGCAATGCTACCCCACCTCCTTTTCCTTTCTGTCTTTCCTTCCTGGACATTAAAGGCAGCACCGCAAGTTGATAAGGCTTTAAATAAAAGCTAATAAAATTCCAGGTTTTATCTCAAGAGATATAGTATATGAAAGCTAAGCGTTAATAAATCCCTTAATAAAACCTGAAGAATAATGTGCTCCATGCTGTAGTAAGGATGTTGAGAGAAGGTACAACACAGATTTTACTAGGATGCTGGTTGGTATAAATAATTCTGAAGAAAGATATGAAAAATTGAGTCTTTTTTCATTAGAACGGTGCAGATTATGGGAAAATACGAAAGAATGGAACATAGTACAAGGAAGCAGACTGTTTCCTGTGGTTGAGAATTGAAGAACGAGGCACCATGAACACTCTATTAAATGTAAGCTAGTTACAGGAGAAACCTCTTCACACACAGTGAGGCTGTGGAATTCCTTCCTGGATTAGTGGCTGAGGCAGAACCGATTTCAATGTTCAAGATTAAAGGGTTATGGGAACAGGGTGGTGAATGCGCATTTGGAGGGTAATTGCCAACATGGACTGCGTGGCCCGAATCGCATGCTTCATTGATGTAACTTTTGTGTAAGTACTGCATCGTCAAAAGTCAAAGCTGCCATCTTTCAGATGAGCTGTTACACCAAGGCTCTGCCTGCCTGTGCTGGTGCAGTGCTGCAAAGAAGGAAGAAAGAACTTGCATTTATATAGCACCTTTCACAACCTCAGGACGTCCCAAAATGTTTTACAGCCAATGAAGTACTTTCTTGCAGTGTCGTCAGTGTTGTAATGTAGGAAACGCAGCAGCCGATTTGCCTACAGCAAGCTCCCACAAACATCATTAAGATAAATAAGCAGATAATACTTTGTAAATTCGATGAAGCCTGAACGCGGGTGGTGGCACCGTGGGCCGAGGTTCACTCCCGCCTGTAAAAAGAGCGCAGGCAGCGACGTTATTTGGTGCTGATTTAAATCAGCGCAGAACCTCCTGTGCAACACGCTCTTTCAGGCGGTACGATCGTCAGGAGGCCGAAGGTCGGGTGTAAACTATCTGTGCGGCGTTCTCAGGAAATCGCGATTAATGAGAGGGAAGAGCAATGTTTCCGGATTAGTTTCTCGTGTTTTTTAGGTTGACAGAGAGGGTAGTGTATAAATACACTAGTCTGTCAGATGTTAAAGAGTGTTTAATTCAACTGCTGACACTCTCAAATATTTAGCCGGCTGATTTGTCAAATACAATTATTAATCAAAAAAAAGTCATCATTAACTGATTAAGTGACTGTAATTTGGGTGGAATCAGTCGAGCAGTTTGAGGATCCAAATACCTGAAGTTATGAAAACTCACACTACATGGGTCATTTATGCTCTCACCATCTAGTGCAAACAATGTCAGAATTATTCAAAGCTGTGATCAGGGAGGAATACAAAGGGTTTGGTGGGGCTGCACACACTCTGCATAGTTATTGAAGATTTCTCAGAGATCTATAGATCCCTTCCGCTTTCTCCCAGATCTACAGGCTGGCAACAGCTGCACGCACGGGCATGCTCTGGAGAGGGCGGTAAACGGAGCGGCGACATCCAAAATCGTTTAACGTGAGGCAATTCGACGTTGCTCATGGATTAACATCACGTTCTTGATCAGTAAAATATTTGAGGTGAGCTCAGGCAACGACAGCGCTGCTGACCTGCCCAATATGGCTGTCGCTGCATTCCGCGCCGGAAGTAGGCAGAAGCGAGGCGGCCGCCATTTTTCTCTGCAGAAACAGCCGAAACGGTCGGCGCTAAAGGTTCTAATTTCTTGGCCAATCTGTTTTAGGTGTTGAGTGAGGGATAAATATTGGCCAGGACACCGGGAGAGCTCCCCTGCTCTTCGAAATAGTGCTGTGGGATGTTTTATATCTACCTGAGAGAGCAGACGGGGGGCCTCGGTTTAACATCTCATCCGAAAGACGGCACCTCCGACAGTGCAGCGCTCCCTCAGCACTGCACTGGGAGTGTCAGCCTGGATTATGTGCTCAAGTCTATGGTGTGAGACTTGAACCCACAACCTTCTGAGTCAGAGGCTGGAGTGCCTCTGTCCACGTCCACGGCAAACGAGCCAAAGGTGGACAGGGGAAACGTTACAAGGACACCCTCAAAGCCTCCCTGATAAAGTGCGACATCCCCACTGACACCTGGGAGTCCTTGGCCATAGACCGCCCTAAGTGGAGGAAGTGCATTCGGGAGGGCACTGAGCTCCTCGAGTATCGTAGCTGAGAGCATGTAGAAAACAAGGGCAGACAGCGGAAGGAGTGTGCGGCAAACCAGTCCCACCCACCCTTTCCCTCAACGACTATCTGTCCCACCTGTGACAGAGACTGTGGTTCTCGTATTGGACTGTACAGCCACCAAAGAACTCATGCTAAGAGTGGAAGCAAGTCTTCCTCGATTCCGAGGGACTGCCTATGATGATGATGACCCACTGAGCCATGGCAAGAATAACACGATAAATAGATCCAATGGTGTGCTCTTGCTAACCTAGCCACCATCCCTCCCTTAACCACTGTTGTCAAAAAAATAGAACTTGTTCTATTTTATATTCGTTCCTGGGATGTGGGTGTCACTGGCAAGGCCAGCATTTATTGCCCATTCCTATTTATCACATTGATTTCTGTGGGACCTTATTGTGCACAAATTGGCTGCTGTGTTTGCCTGCATAGCAACACTGACTGCACTTCACAAGGACTTCACTGCTTCACTGGCCATGAAATGTTTTGGTGTGTCTAAATTTACACTTTTGGTGCAAGTTTCTTCTTGCCCATTGTGTAAATTCCAGAAGCTAACACTAATTTATAAATGAGATCTGTACAGCACAGCTTTTAGAGAATAGCCTTTAACAGAACCAGACAAACTTGGTTACAGCATTGGATAAATTGCAATATAAAGTTATCTCATGCCTCTGCCTGTTTCCACACTGACCTGAGTCACTGAAAAATGCAGAGGAATCATATACTGTCTGAACAGTATGTTTCATTTGCATCTGAAGAGATACTGTCAAATTAGTGACAATTAGTGTACAATGTGAGGGATGCTTTGTCCTATTGATTTATGTCCAATAAGAACTAGATTAATTCATTGCACCTGTCATAGAGTTGAGTGGATCTATCTATCACGTTATTCTTCCTGCTTGTGGAATAATCTACTTAAAACAAATCACAGTGTGCTTTAAATCAACAAAAACATTTTTTAAAGAGAATTTCAATAGCTAAAGATATCAGTTGAAGCTCCGCTGTGATACAAGTTTGTTGTATGTGAATAAAACAAGCTAAAGTATTAGACCATAAGAACATAAGAAATAGGAGCAGGAGTAGGCCATTAAGCTCTTTGAGCCTGCTCCGCCATTCAATAAGATCATGGCTGATATTTGACCTCAACTCCACTTTCCTGCACTGCCCCCATATCTCTTGGTTCCCTCAGTATCCAACAATCTATCGATCTGTGTCTTGAATATACTCAATGACTGAGCCTCCACAGCCCTCTGGGGTAGAGAATTCCAAAGCTTCACCATCCTCTGAGTGAAGAAATTTCTCCTCATTTGTCTAAAATGGCCGACCCCTTATTCTGAGACTGTGACCCCTGGTTCGAGACTCCTCAGCCAGAGGAAACATTCTCCTTGAAACTACCCTGTCAAGCCCCTTAAGAATTTTGTATGTTTCAATGAGATCACCTCTCATTCTTCTAAACTCTAGAGAATATAGGCCGAGTCTACTCAATCTAGGCAAAGTATCTGTTTGGGAATGGGATTGAGTTATAGGCATAGACTGAGATTATCTGATACTTCATGGGACTCAGAGCTGCTTGGGCCCATGATGGCAAAGGCTGACTGTTAACTGTAGAAAACCAGGACTGAAAGATGGAGATGTGAAGACGGATGAATATTCTGGAATACCACTTGATTATTTTTGGTGACTGGACAGTATTAATGAAGAACTTTGCCTCATAAGATTAATAAATGGGGTATGGTGCATTATTTGGTTTGTGGAGAGATGGGGCTTTCTGGGCTAAATGTCATTTTTCTATTTCAATGTTTACTTAAGTTCTTAAAGGTCCTATTATATACAGAATAAAGATGTGAGATACTGCAGAGCAACAGTATAAAGTACCGAATGTTGTCCTTGGAACTCCCAACCACTGAATGTGCGACTGAGTGATCGTGCCTGATGGACAAGTGTTTTAATTCATGCAAATAATCACTTCCCCAACATCTGAAATTTACTCTTATGTTTATAAACATCTCACATCACAATTTAAAAAGTTGTTAAAAGAATGACTTCATTTTGTAATCGCTTTCCGGTGGAGGCAGTGAGAGGCTGCGGAGCGACGTGTGCAGCGACAACATGTGGAGCTGCCGGAAATCATGGAACAACAAAGAAAAATAAACTATTCATAAAAAGAACTGTAACTAAACTGTATTAAGATACATACATTGTCGGGAGCAGGTAATTTATGAAAAATTAAACCTGTGATTTGATTTAAAAAAATGTTGCTCTGATGAAGCTACAAACTAATGCAACTAAATCACTGGTCTTTCCTCAAAAAACATTTATTACTCCACATGTCTCCATCAGAACGATGCCTTCACATGGGCATAAACGGGTAGATATGGAGCGGGCAGGGGTGGTTTGCCAAGGCCTGGCAGTGTTCAAATACTTTAAGCATTCTATTGCGAGCCTTAAATGTGGAAATGGGCAGATTTAATGATAGTAGGTTGAGAAAAAAGACATTGGCATTTCTGTGAGTGAAAACCAATTAAACATGGCTATCACTTAATTTTGACAATGCCCCCCTATAAATTGCTGCAATACATGTACATCATTCAGATTATATTGCATACCATTCCCTGGAGTGGTCTGGTAATCTCCAGTTGGAACCATAAAGGGAATGCAATCAAAGTATGCAGATATAAGCCAATTATTTCTATCTATCAGAAATAGTTAAGAGTTACTGTGACATTGATGTGACTTTGTTTCAAACAATGTGGCATGATGGATGTCAGGGATGATAACCTGCAAGCCCAACCTGGTCTGACCTACATGTGACTCCAGTCCCGCACTCTGTGGTTGAACTCCAACTGCCCACGGGGAAGCTAAGAATAGCCACTCAATGTTGCCTTCCTTGTCAGTGTTTCCCACATCTCAAGAACAAATGAGGGGGAAAAAAATGCCTCGAACGCTGTCCTTTCATCTCTGAGACCTGAGTTTGAATCCAGGTTGGACTGATGGCATCAAAATCTCAGCTTGGTGCGAACAGATCCCTAAACCACACCAACAAACTTCCCTCCATTTGACACAAAATTGACACTAAATTTTCTGCCTTACTCAAAGAGACCACAAAGATCGAAATTTCACACTGTTGCATGAAGGGGTGGGATTCAGAGGATGGAGTTAAAGCACCTTTTTGGGACGGGGGGAAGGAAGTTCACTTTGCATCTAATTTGATCTGTACATGACATGTGATTGATTAATACAACAACAACTTGTATTTATATAGCGCCTTTAACATAGAAAAACGTCCCAAGGTGCTTCAATTTACTACTCTAAAGTCATCATCTTGAAAAAAAATCATAATTAAAAAAAAATGCTGCATAAGGTTGCAACCTGATATATTTCATTATTATTTTAGACATTTTTTTTCCAAACATACAATGGAGACCAACGGACATCTGGGAGTGCATTGCAAAGGTATGACTAATACCATGAACTGGAATTGGTTCACACAGTTTATACTGGCATGGAACTGCAGGTGTGTAGGAAACCAGGGTATACATATCAGGAAAGGATGAACAGGCTGGGTCTCTATTCTCTTGAAAGAAGACTGAAGAGTGATCTAATAGAGGTCTTTAAAATTATGAAAGGTTTTGACAGAGTGGATACAGAGAGAATGTTTCCATTTGTGGGGAAGAGCATAACTAGAGACCATCAATATAAGATAGTCACAAAGAAATCAAATAGGGAATTCAGAAGAAACTTCTTTACCCAAACCGATACTAACTAGTTGAGGCCCCAGCACCGATCCCTGTGGCACCCACTAGTTATCGTTTGCCAACCAGAAAATTACCCATTTATGGCTGGTTGGCAGACAGGAAGCAAAGAGTGGGAATAAACGGATCCTTTTCAGAATGGCAGGCAGTGACTAGTGGGGTACCGCAAGGCTCAGTGCTGGGATCCCAGCTATTTACAATATATATTAATGATTTAGATGAAGGAAATGAATGTAATATCTCCAAGTTTACAGATGACATAAAGCTGGATGGCAGTGTGAGCTGTGAGGAGGATGCTAAGAGGCTGTAGGGTGACTTGAACAGGTTAGGTGAGTGGGCAAATGCATGGCAGATGCAGTATAATGTGGATAAGTGTGAGGTCATCCACTTTGGTGGCAAAAACAGGAAGGCAGAATATTATCTGAATGGTGACAGATTAGGAAAAGGGGAGGTGCAACGAGACCTGGGTGGTATGGTACATCAGTCATTGAAAGTAGGCATGCAGGTACAGCAGGCAGTAAACAAAGCAAATGGTATGTTGGCCTTCATAGCGAGAGGTACTGCAGTTGTACAGAGCCTTGGTGAGGCCACACCTGGAATATTGTGTACAGTTTTGGTCTCCTACTCTGAGGAAGGACATTCTTGCTATTGAGGGAGTGCAGCGAAGGTTCACCAGACTGATTCCCGGGATGGCAGGACTGACATATGAAGAAAGACTGGATCGACGAGGCTTATATTCACTGGAATTTAGAAGAATGAGAGGTGATCTCATAGAAGCATATAAAATTCTGATGGGATTGGACAGGTTAGATGCAGGAAGAATGAGAATGTTCCCGATGTTGGGGAAGTTCAGAGCCAGGGGTCACAGTCTAAGGATAAGGGGTAAGCCATCTAGGACCGAGATGAGGAGAAACTTTTTCATCCAGAGAATTGTGAACCTATGGAATTCTCTACCACAGAAGGTTATTGAGTCCAGTTCGTTGGATATATTCAAAAGGGAGTTAAATGTGGCCCTTATGGCTAAAGGGATCAGGGGGATGGAGAGAAGGCAAGAATGGGGTACTGAAGTTGCATGATCAGCCAAGATCACATTGAATGGTGGTGCAGGCTCGAAGGGCCGAATGGCCTGCTCCTGGACCTATTTTCTATGTTTCTATGTTTCCATGTTATCCCGACTCTCTATTTTCTGTTAGTTAGCCAATCCTCTATCCATGCTAATATATTACCCTCAACCCCGTGAGCTTTTATCTTGTGCAGTAACCTTTTATGTGACACCTTATCGAATGCTTTCTGGAAATCCAAATACACCACATCCACTGGTTCCCCCTTATCCACCCTGCTCATTACATACTCAAAGAACTCCAGCAAATTTGTCAAACATGATTTCCCTTTCATAAAACCATGTTGACTCTGCTTGATTGTATTCTGCTTTTCCAAATGTCCTGCTACTGCTTCCTTAATAATGGACTCCAGCATTTTCTCAATGACACATGTTAGGCTAACTGGTCTATAGTTTCCTGCATTCTGTCTTTCTCCTCTTTTAAATAGAAGCGTTACATTTGCATTTTTCCAATTCGCAGGGACCTCTCCAGAATCTGTTGTAGGCATTAGGCACCTGCTGAATATATCAAAACACTAGGCATTAGACACCTGCTGAATATATCCAAACTCATATAGGTTTAAAGTGGCCACATATAAAATGGCTGCCCAAGCATGATGGGAACTCAGTTAGTCAAGTAATGAACTGGGGCTGACCGAGCAATGACCGAGCAATGACCCTGTGAGGCCCACTACCAGGAATGCCTTGGCTCACTCACTTGAGACAAGATAACTATACCGAACCATTATAGTACCTGATGTGGAATGTCCTTGATTAAGGACTTCACACAGCAGAGCCCGAGGAACAGAGATAAGGGGGGGCCCACCTCACATAACAAGGTCATTAATCAGCCCGAGCTGACAAAAACCGAACATACAGTCCCTGAGGTATCAGGGGAATTCTATTGGATTAAAGAAACCTATATGTAATCTATAATCGTTATGATTGGATTGTGTCCAGCCGAAGTGGGCTGAGTAACTGTAAAGAACTATTGTAAAACATATAAATATCGATAAATGTCTTTGTTCGTTGGAGAGAAGTGCCTGGATCCAGACCTGAGGCTTCCTCCCTGCCGGAGAAATAAAGGCCGCATTGGCGTTGGAACCGACTCTGAGTGTTGAGTGATTCTTCCGAGAAAACATTCACGCTAACAAATCCAAGCAATTTTGGTAGATTACAACTAATGCATCCACTAGCTCTGCAGCCACTTCTTTTAAAATCCTAGGATGCAAGCCATCAGATCCAGGGGATTTGTCCACCTATAGTTCCATTATTTTACCGAGTACTTTTTCCTTTAGTGATACTGATTGTTTTAAGTTCCTCCCTCCCTTTAGCCCATAATTATCCATTATTGGGATGATTTTAGTGTCTTCTACCATGAAGACCGATACAAAATATTTGTTCAAAGTCTCTGCCATTTCCCTGTTCCCCATTATTAATTCCCCAGTCTCAACCTCTAGGGGACCAACATTTACTTTAGCCACTCTTTTCCTTTTTATGTACCTGTAGAAACTCTTACTATCTGTGTTTATATTTCGTGCTAGTTTACTTTCATAATCTATCTTCCCTCTCTTTATTATTTTTTGGCATCCTTTGCTGGTTTTTAAATATTTCCCAATCCTCTGGCCTCCCACTAATCTTGGCCACTTTGTATGTTATCGTTTTCAATTTGATACCCTCCCTTATTTCCTTAGTTAGCCACAGATGGTGATCCCTTCTCTTACAGTCTTTCCTTCTCACTGAAATATATTTTTGTTTAAAGTTATAAAATATTTCCATAAATGTCTGCCACTGCTTGTCAACTGTATTATATTTTAATTGATTTTCCCAGTCCACTTTAGCCAACTCTGCCTTCATATCTTTGTAGTCTCCAAAATTTAAGATCAGGACACTGGCTTGAAAACCAACTTTCTCACCCTCCAACTGAATTTGAAATTCAACCATGCTATGATCACTCTTTACTACGATATCAGTTATTAATCCTGTCTCATTACACAGTGCCAGATCCAAGCTAGCCTGCTCCCTGGTTGGTTCCGCAAAGTACTGTTCAAGGAAACCATCCTAGATACACGCTATGAACTCTTCCTCAAGGCTACCTTGGCTAATTTGATTTGTCCAATCAACATAAAGATTAAAATCGCCCATGATTACTGCCGTACCTTTCTTACAAGCCTCCGTAATTTCTTGATTTATACTCCATCCAACAGTGCAGCTAAAGGGGGCGTACAGACTAGGCCCACCAGTGATTTTTTCCCCTTGTTATTTCTTATCTCCACCCAAACTAATTCTACATCTTGATCTTCTGAGCCGATATCGTTTCACACTACTGCACTGATCTCATCCTTTATTAACAGAGCTACCCCACCTCCTTTTCCTTTCTGTCTATCCTTCCGAATTGTCAAATACCCGTGAATATTCAGCCCCAGCCTTGGTCACCTTGCAACCATGTCTCTGTAATGACTATCAGATCATACCCATTTATATCTATTTGTGCCGTCAACTCATCTATCTTGTTACGAATGCTGCGTGCAACCAGATAAAGAGCTTTTAAATGTTTTTTTTCCCCATTTTTCCCTGCTTTGACGCCATTTTCTGATACATTCTTATTTTTATACATTCTGTCCCTTCCTGTCACACTCTGGTTATCATTTCCCCCACCGCTACCGTGATTTATTGCCTTCTCCTTGCCGAAACCCTCATCCATACCCTTGTTGCTTCCAGGCCAGACAATTCCATGCAGGTAGAGGCTGAAATGGAGCATCTCACTGCTTCTCTCTCAATTAATATTTCAAATAAACACGACAGCTCAATCTTCCCTTCAGTCAAAGAATAAGCACATCATCAAATGTTCCAACCACGTCCCCGAATTATTACCTGCTTTATCTTAAAAACAGTTTCAGCAATACTTTGATGGAGGACTTGTTGATCTGTAAAGATGCTGCGCAAATAGTTTATAAAAGGGCCAAGAAAAGATATGCTGTCACATTGAGATATTCTTGTATTGTACTGAACTCTTCACGTGCAAATGATGGTGCAATTGAACGTACAGAAGACATGGACAAAAGGGATGTCGCACCGAAGATTTTTCGTAAATCATAAATCACAGACTATTACAATCAGAGCCAAGCAGCGCAGCCTCTGCAACATAAATCGCAAATGAAACCAATCAGTTCATCGTGGCCTTTCCTTTGTGACACAGTATATTGGATCTTGTGGTCAATATGTATTTAGTCCAATGCAGCTCTTGGGGCTAGATTGTGAAGTACATCTATGATCACATTTTCCAGTGACAATTACTCATTCCAGGCATTAACCATGACCCTTTTTGTTGTGTATGTAGTATCTCCAAATTTGCGGATGACACTAAGTTGGGTGGCAGTGTGAGCTGCGAGGAGGATGCTATGAGGCTGCAGAGTGACTTGGATAGGTTAGGTGAGTGGGCAAATGCATGGCAGATGAAGTATAATGTGGATAAATGTGAGGTTATCCACTTTGGTGGTAAAAACAGAGAGACAGACTATTATCTGAATGGTGACAGATTAGGAAAAGGGGAGGTGCAACGAGATCTGGGTGTCATGGTACATCAGTCATTGAAGGTTGGCATGCAGGTACAGCAGGGGTTTAAGAAAGCAAACGGCATGTTGGCCTTCATAGCGAGGGGATTTGAGTACAGGGGCAGGGAGGTGTTCCTACAGTTGTACAGGGCCTTGGTGAGGCCACACCTGGAGTATTGTGTATAGTTTTGATCTCCTAACTTGAGGAAGGACATTCTTGCTATTGAGGGAGTGCAGCGAAGGTTCACCAGACTGATTCCCGGGATGGCGGGACTGACATATCAAGAAAGACTGGATCAACTGGGCTTGTATTCACTGGAGTTCAGAAGAATGAGAGGGGATCTCATAGAAACGTTTATAATTCTGACGGGTTTAGACAGGTTAGATGCAGGAAGAATGTTCCCAATGTTGGGGAAGTCCAGAACCAGGGGTCACAGTCTAAGGATAAGGGGTAAGCCATTTCGGACCGAGATGAGGAGAAACTTCTTCACCCAGAGAGTGGTGAACCTGTGGAATTCTCTACCACAGAAAGTTGTTGAGGCCAATTCATTAAATATATTCAAAAAGGAGTTAGATGTAGTCCTTACTACTAGGGGGATCAAGGGATATGGCGAGAAAGCAGGAATGGGGTACTGAAGTTGCATGTTCAGCCATGAACTCATTGAATGGCGGTGCAGGCTCGAAGGGCCGAATGGCCTACTCCTGCACCTATTTTCTATGTTTCTATGTATTGCTCTGGTACATTAAATGTATATATAAGTACAATGGTGCACCACAGAGGGCTCTGTGGTGGGAGACCTGAAAGTACCTGCACGAGGCAGTATAAAAGGCTGCCCACCACACCTGGGAGGCACTCTGGAGCTGAACAATAAAGGACGAAGGTCACAGCAGTTAGATTTACACCAGACCGTGTGGAGTCAGTGATTTGTGTGCTACATACACCACATTGGCAATGAGGAAGCGGACGAACTCCACGCAACCATGGCTACTCTGAGCTCGCTAAAGGATTTTACCGTGGGCAATGATTGGGAGGCCTTTACGGAAAGGCTCGAGTACTACTTCACAGCAAACGACCTGACGGAGGACACGGACGCAATGAGAGATAAGCGTAAGGCGATATTGCCTTCCAGTTGTGGAGATGAGGTTTACTGTCTCGTCAGGGATTTGCTGGAGCACCAGGGACAAGTCATACGAGGAGCTGACTGAACTCATTCGTGACCAGTTGAAACCGAAGGAGAGCATCCTCACGGCCAGATACAAATTTTACCATCACTGCAGACCTGAGGGCCAGGATGTCACCAAATACGCTGCGGACCTCAGGAGACTCGCGGCGCCTTGTGATTTTGGCGCACACCTTGACAAGGCATTGCGGGACGTTTTCATCATGGGGATTGGCCACGAGGGCCTCCTTCACAAGCTGTTAGCCACGGAACCCACAGTCACCCTGACAAAGGCCATCACCATCAGCCGGGCATATATAACCTCGACTTGCAGCACCAAGCAAATGATCCACACAGTCTCGAACCCAGCAGGCACTGTCCACAGGATAGCGCCCACCACGGACAAAACTGCAGAACGTGGCTCTGCCCGGGGCAGAGAGCATGGACGTCGGGGTCCTGGAACTCAGAGTCCGCTGAGGGGGGCCAATCAAGCAGCACCGTGCTGACGCTGCGGAGGAAGCCATGGGGCTCACCGGTGCAGGCTTGCGGAGTACACGTGCAATACCTGCCACATTAAAGGCCACCTTCAGCGTATGTGTAAAAGAAATCGGACTCACCATGTGGCTGAGGAGATGGGGGACGATCCACTGTTCAGCAAGGAGCAGGTAGAAGATGATGAGGTGTTGGGACTGTATACGTGCACCGACGATTCGCCCCCAGTGATAATGGAAGTAAAAATTGACGGAGTCCCAGTGAGTATGGCAGTGGATACGGGATCGGGTCCGTCGTTGATGAGTCTGAGAACTTTTGAGAAACTGTGGGACAACACGGCTGCACGACCCAAGCTGGTCCCGGTCATGGCAAAGCTGCGTACCTACAGCAAGGAACTGATATCTGTTCTCGGCAGAGCGGATGTGCAGGAATCTCATGAGGACGAGACGCACGCTTTACCCTTATAGGTCATTGCAGGCGATGGGCCAACGCTCCTCGGCAGAAGATGGATGGGAAAGGTCCGTGGGAGCCGGGAAGACTTCACTCCTCCACAGACTGCTGTCCCCTGGGTTCCCAAAGAGCAGCGCCGACCGAGCTGGAGCTGCAGCCTAAATCCACACACAGGCGACAGCAGCCCAGAACTCC
This sequence comes from Pristiophorus japonicus, assembly GCF_044704955.1. Lineage (NCBI taxonomy): Eukaryota > Metazoa > Chordata > Chondrichthyes > Pristiophoridae > Pristiophorus > Pristiophorus japonicus. The sequence continues at coordinate 44,476,737 of NC_091985.1, read as the reverse complement.
TGATCCCTAGCAATCCTGCAGCCTCAGCCTCCACAGACGAACAGACGCTGGAAGAACAAAGTTGCAGGCGCGGGCCTATTGCTGCAGTGTGGGTTGGCGGGGCACTGCAGGTGAGAAGCGGGAGGCCCATCGATGGCCGGTGGATCCGGGGGGCCCACGCAGTGGAACAGTCGGGCGGCGGCAGCGGCTGCGATGGTGGCGCCACGGCAGCCACAGGAGAGGCAGCCACGGCGGGAGCGGAGGTTGCGGCGGCGGCGGGCATGACTCGGGGGAACGCGAGCCGGAGCGGCGGATGCGGCAGCAGGCACGGAGCGACTCACAGGGACGGTGACTGATCGAGTCCAGACCGACTTCTGCAAGATGGGCCGGTTTTTTTTCTCCCTCTTTTTCTCCTTCCCTGCTTCTTTGTCCCCTCTTCTTTCTTCGCCAGCGAGCTCAAGATAGCGGTGAGCCTCGTGGCAACAGAGCCCTGCAGACAAAGGCCAGCAGAACACCTAAGATGGTGGCGCCTCGTGGGAAGCCACAAGATGGCGTCTAAAAAGGGAAATGCTCCCGGGAGCCTTAAAAGGGCCTTACACCATTGGCGGTCCCCACGTAAAGACTTTCGTAAGGCAAGAGTGAGTCTAAACGTGCCAAGAGAATGTAGGATGATGCATTTATGATAAGAATTAATATTTTAATGCTGGATGGTTACCGTGTTTAAAATAATGGATATGAATTGCAAATTACGATAAGAGTTAATATTTCAATGCTGAATGGTTATGGTGTTTAAAATAATGTATATGAATTATGAAATATGACAAGAGTTAATATTTCAATGCTGAATGGTCACTGTGCTTGAAATCGTGAACATGAATCATGGGAAGAGTTGATACCACGAGGTTCAGGAAAAAGGGACATGGATCCGTGACTAACAATACCATTGGGCTAATGCGATGTTCGATTTAGGGGATTCAAGCAACGGCTTTTTGAACTGGGTTGGCAGGAGAGAGTGAGATGTTGTGTATTGCTCTGGTACATTAAATGTATATATAAGTACAATGGTGCACCACAGAGGGCGCTGCGGTGGGAGACCTGAAAGTACCTGCATGAGGCAGTATAAAAGGCTGCCCACCACACCTAGAGGCCACTCTGGAGCTGCTCAGTAAAGGACTCAGGTCACAGCAGTTAGATCAACACTATACCGTGTGGAGTCAGTGATTTGTGTGCTATATATATACTACAATTTTGACTCGGGCCTAATGCTGAAAACTGTCCTGTAGCTTTTATTTCCCAAAATGATAATATCCCTCTGACTGGTAAGTGAACCTGAATAAGAATCAGATCATCAGAAATGCGCGCAGTGCAGCAGAGGTATCGCAGTTGGAGAACAAGCAGGTCTCTCTGGCTGGTTAAAATTGCATTTCATTGAATTCTAAAGCAATTCACCACCTGAGTGGAGAAAAGTGTGGGCTGCAGCGAGGTGATACGGATCTTAAACTGAAGACCAGGACCAACCTCATCTTTACTCAGAGTGAAACCATTTCTTCGTGCCATTACTCATCATCATCATCTGAAGTACCCGTGTGTATGGTAGTTCAGAGCAGCGTGACTTTCTTCAGAAATAGGAATCCGTGGAAGTGCAAACTCGTGCAAATTATAAAATCGGCAGCATGGTGCCAACGTGTATGTTCGGATCCAAATTACACAGCTCCATTGAGCGGACAGAGCACTATAAAGGCAGACAGGATGTTGGTGCAGGTCCCACAGTACTTAAATCAGTCAAACTTTGTTCATATATCATCAAAGAATATCACATTGTGGCTGCACTTGGCTGTGAAAGGTAACCAAATTATACACGCTAAATTCATGCTGGCTTATAACAGACCTCTGTTATGGCGAGATTACAAGCCATTTCTCGTTTAGATACATGAGAATGTGAATGCTGACAGACTAACAACAAAATTGCCTCTGTGGCCCCAATATTGACAGGGGCAGGTATTGTGAGCAGGGGCGGGGGTGGAGTTTCGGATGGTAAATCTGAAAATACGCACACTGTGGAGTCAAAACTCCATAGCATGCGGTGCAGTTCGGAAGTTTTGACTGCACAGTGTGTCTTTTGTTTGGACAGGATCCCTGCCCGGAAGCCAACCTGATTTACAAGCTTGGCTTTCAGTCAGATGGGGAGCACTCCGGAACTGGTTCAGCCCCAGGTTCGGGGCCTGCAGCTACTATTGGGAGCATGGGAGGGGCATCTGATCCCTGATCCTGGGGTGCTGTCTGATCCTGGGGGGGGCGGCGGGGCAGGGGTCCAATCCCAGGGGGATCTGATCCTTGACCCTGGGGTGCTGTCTGATCCTGGGGGGGGGGGGGCGGGGGCAGGGGTCCAATCCCAGGGGGATCTGATCCTTGACCCTGGGGTGCTGTCTGATCCTGGGGGAGGGGACGGGGTCCAATCCCAGGGGGATATGATCCCCGACACTGGGGTGCTGTCCGATCCTGGGGGGGAGGGGTGATCCAATCCCAGGGGGATCCGATCCTCGACCAGAGAGGGGGTCTTTGAATTGGGGGGCTCTGATAGGCAGGGGTCTGATCCTTGGGAAAGAGGTAAGCTTGGGAGAAGCAGTCCTGCTCCTCCAGGCCCACAAGCAGTGCTGTAAAGGCAATTAACTTTTCCCCGAAGCTGTCCTTGCCTCCCTTGAGTTGCCAGATTTCCAGAGGCCTGGGAATCCTGGCCAGCCAAGGTGAAACATACAAGGCAGGTTAAATGTGAGGCTCCCATCCTCATTGCAATATGTAAATGGTCAATGCGCTTCCTGGGAGCGGTTTGGCTGCCCGCCCCCTGCACCACCTTCGTTAATCCTGGAAGTGGATGGATTACAGACGGGCTGGGGTCGGGTGTGAGATTTTAAACATTTTTACATCTCACCCAAACCCAACCGACCTGTTTTGGGGGATTAAAGTTTACCCCGGTGTGTCTGCAACATCCCATCAATACCCTATCTGTGTAGGAGTGCATTTTGGAAAAAGGAAAGTGTGGAAGTATAATTAAATGGTAAAATTGTCAATGGAATGGCGGAGTAGAGAAATCTAGAGATGCAGATTCAGAAATCTTTAAAAACAAAATTACTGGTAGTCAAAACCATAAACTGGCCAAACATGTGTTGGGGTTTTATATACAGGGGCACTGAGTATAAAATGAAGAAAGTGAAATGAAATCTGTACAAGACCATATACAACTGCGGTTGTGCTGTATTTTGGGCATCCCATTTAGAACAATATTGGCCCTGAAATCCCGGTTCCTTCTTCCCACGGGCGTTCGACTCAATTCTAGAGAAAAGATACGCACTTACCTTTTGCTGCTGCACCCACCAGCGATCTCGGTCCTGAGGCCTCGTCTCCCTGCGCAACGGAGCGCGTGCACATCGGGAGCTGAAGCTGGAGTCACGTGGCACTGGGCAGCCAATCCAGGTACAGTATTTTCTCATTCATACTAATGGGAACTCCGTAAGTAGGAGTCCTCATTATTAGGATTGAGAAACACCCCCAAACACCCAAACACAAATAAAAAAATCACATATTTAACATTAATTTAAATTAAAGTTAATAAATGGCCCTGAAATCCCGGTTTCTTCTTCCTGTGGGCGTTAAATTAAAAATAGGAGAGAAGATGCGCACTTACCTTTTGGTCAAACGCTCACTGGAGATTCTGGACTCGAGGCCTCCTCTTCTTGTGCAACGGGGCACATTCACGTTGGGACGTCCGCAGGAGTCACGTGGGCCTGGACACCCAATCACGGTAAAGTATTTTCTAATTCATAGTAATAGGAGTTTTGTAAGTCCGAAACTCCTATTATTATGAATGAGAAACACCCCCAAAAATCCAAACACGACATAAAACATTTCAAAAACACCTCACATAAATACATTATAGAAATTAAAGTTGATAGAAATGTTTTTAAAAAAACAAATATTTGCCGATTTTTTAAAAAAGGTTTTAATTATGGTTTAAAATAAAATGACCTGAGTGGACAGAGTTTTAATATAAATATGTATTTTTAAATTTTATTTTTATCTGTTTTTGAGATGTTTTTAAACTCTTACGCTGGTAAACGTAGGCTACGTGCCTGCTTTTACCAGGCGCAAGAGTTTTTAGGACATTCGCTGGGCAAGAGATGGGCAAATAGCCCAATCTCTGCCGTGGGTATGTCCTGCTCCCTGAGATGCGGAAGATCTGTCAAGCCAGAAACTTGACAGATCGGAAAAGCTGGTTTTCGGTGCATGCGCATTGTACACTGAAAGCTGACTTTTGCGATGCCTTCCCGGGTCTGTACACACTCCGCAAGGACCCAGGGAGGCCAGGATATCAGGACTATTTATTTGTTCAAACATGGAATGTGGGCCAGCATTTATTACCCATCCCAAAATGCCTTTGAGAAGGTGGTGATGAACTTCATGTCCATGTGGTGAAGATACTCCCACAGTGCTGTTAGGGAGGGAGTTCCAGGATTTTCACCCACCGACGATGAAGGAACGGTGATATATTTCCAAGTCAGGATGGTGAGGAACGTGGAGATGGCGGTGTTTCCATGCGCCTACTGCCCTTGTCCTTCTAGGTGGTAGAGGTTGTGGGTTTTGGAAGTGCTGTCGAAGAAACCTTGGCGAGTTGCTGTAGTGCATCCTGTAGATGGTACAGACTGCAGCCACGGTGCGCCGGTGGTGCAGGGAGTGAATGTTTAAGGTGGTGGACGGCGTGCCAATCAAATGGGTTGCTTTGTCCTGGATGGCGTCAACAGTGTTAAGTGTTGTTGGAGCTGCAGTCATCCAGGCAAGTGAAGAGTATTCCATCACACTCCTGACTTATGCTTTGGAGATGGTGGAAAGGCTTTGGGGAGTCAGGAGGTGAGACACTCGCCGCAGAATACCCAGCCTCTGACCTGCTCTTGGTGTCACAGTATTTATGTGGCTGGTCCAGTTAAGTTTCTGGTCAATGGTGATCCTCATGATGTTGATGGTGGGGGATTCGGTGATGGTAAAGCCATTGAATGTCATGGGGCAGTGGTTAAACTTTCACTTGTTGGAGAGAGTCATTGCCTGGCACTTGTGTGGCGCCAATGTTACTTGCCACTTATCAGCCCAAGCCGGAACGTCGTCCAGGTCTTGCCGCATGTGGGCACAGACTGCTTCATAATGCGGAGAGGCCAGCGGGGAGTCGAGCAGGCGAAGCGGGATGTCGAGAGGCCTATAAAGGGCCAACAGGAACGTCGGCAGTTCGGAGAGGCCAGCGGGGAGTCCAGGAGGTGGAGCGGGACGTAGAGAGCCTATAAAGGGCCAACAGGAGCGTCGGCAGTTCGGAGAGATCAGCAAAGAATGACTAAGAAAGCATTTCCCTTTCATAAATCCATGCTGACTTGGACAATCCTGTCACTGCTTTCCAAATGGGCTGCTATTTCATCCTTAATGATTGATTCCAACATTTTCCCCACCACTGATGTCAGGCTAACCGGTCTATAATTACCTGTTTTCTCTCTCCCTCCTTTTTTAAAAAGTGGTGTTACATTAGCTACCCTCCAGGGGATTGAAGGCCGGGGCCTAATAGTCTGCATCCCAGAGTACTTAAGGAAGTGGCCCTAGAAATAGTGGATGCATTGGTGATCATTTTCCAACAGTCTATCGACTCTGGATCAGTTCCTATGGACTGGAGGGTAGCCAATGTAACACCACTTTTTAAAAAAGGAGGGAGAGAGAAAATGGGGAATTATAGACCGGTTAGCCTGACATCAGTAGTGGGGAAAATGTTGGAATCAATCACTAAGGATGAAATAGCAGTGCATTTGGAAAGCAGTGACAGGATTGGACCAAGTCAGCATGAATTTATGAAAGGGAAATCATGCTTGACAAATCTTCTGGAATTTTTTGAGGATGTAACTAGCAGAGTGGACAAGGGAGAACCAGTGGATGTTGTTGTGGAAGAATTATCTCTTAGTTTATAATACTCTTGTTTTTGGTACTGTACCATGTAAACGTTCAAACAACAAATTGCCTGCTTAAAACAAAAGACACATTTAGACCCCAACGTTCGTTGACCCTGAGTCATGGAGATAGGGGAAGTAAGACAATGGTCGGTTGAAAAGGCAAACAGATGTATATCGCTTGTACGAATAACAGGAAGATAGTTCCTTGTTTTTCTGCTGATGCGAGGAAAATAACCCCACTTGTCTGTGCGTATGCTCGTTAATCCCAAAAAGTTAGTTTGCAGGTGCAACAGGTACTCAGGAAGGCGAATGGAATGTTGGCCTTCATTGCGAGAGGGATGGAGTACAAAAGCAGGGAGGTCCTTCTGCAACTGTATAGGGTATTGGTGAGGCCGCACCTGGAGTACTGCGTGCAGTTTTGGTCACCTTACTTAAGGAAGGATATACTAGTTTGGAGGGGGTACAAAGACGATTCACTAGGCTGATTCCGGAGATGAGGGGGTTACCTTATGATGATAGATTGAGTAGACTGGGTCTTTACTCGTTGGAGTTCAGAAGGATGAGGGGTGATCTTATAGAAACATTTAAAATAATGAAAGGGATAGACAAGATAGAGGCAGAGAGGTTGTTTCCACTGGTCAGGGAGACTAGAACTAGGGGGCACAGCCTCAAAATACAGGGGAGCCAATTTAAAACCGAGTTGAGAAGAAATTTCTTCTCCCAGAAGGTTGTGAATCTGTGGAATTCTCTGCCCAAGGAAGCAGTTGAGGCTAGCTCATTGAATGTATTCAAGTCACAGATCGATAGATTTTTAACCAATAAGGGAATTAAGGGTTATGGGGAGCAGGCGGTTAAGTGGAGCTGAGTCCACGGCCAGATCAGCCATGATCTTGTTGAATGGTGGAGCAGGCTCGAGGGGCTAGATGGCCTACTCCTGTTCCTAATTCTTATGTTCTTATGATCTTAACCTTTGACTTACCACAATGTAAAGATAGATTGTCATAGCATTACCATATAGGGTAAGACGTTACAAAAATGTTACGATAATTGGACAATGGTGTAAGGGGGCGGGACCGCCCCCAAAGGTATAATTGTAACTTAGAAACTTCACTCGGAGAGAAGGTGTGGCAAAGCTGCAGAGTTTCCCCACTTCTCCCAGAGCGCTCTGTACGAATAAACTGTGACATTTTCCTTCACCGTACTCGGACTTGGTGTGGAATTTATTTCCCTTACAGATTTGGCGCTGCGAGCAAGGTACATACGGTCACTTCGGGTCGCCTAGCCAGTGGAGAGGGACGAGTAGTCAAGGTTTGACCGTCCAGTCAATTGGGCCCCAGAACAGGGCGACCCCTGAACCCCGATTCACCAAAGAACAAAATGTCCGTGAACGGTGAGAAAAACCATAGTTGAGCCGTGGGTTAGAGTCTAAGCTAGCTTGGTATGAGTGATGTGTGAAAGAAACGAATGTTCCCCGCCACCTCGATTGTCACAAACTATCTCAGTCACCTAACTTGAGCCTGAATTAAGAGGGCGAATGCCCCACGTGAAGGCCAAGGATTAAGGTCGAAGGGAACATAGAGAGGACAAAGTGGCGACGGAAAAGTGGAACAGTGAGTGAAGTAGGGACTAATCTCCTTGCGACTTTGAGTCACACAGGTCGGGACATTGGGGGTCGTGTGTAGAACAATTAATGTGGTTGTAGTAAGTTGCGGGTGCAGCTGGAAAAGATCGTAGTGGGTCGTGGAGGCACCATTTTTAGTGAATCGCAAGTGTGTTGAAACGATAAAGATTGTAAGTCCGCCTGGTAGAAGTGAGTAAGACCAGGCGTACCTCTGACAATCGTGAGACCGTGACGTGAGACGACGATGAGTGGTAAGGAAACCGAGGGGGCCCTGCCGAGGGTCCCTCACCAGACTATACATAACCGAAAGGAGGGATGGGCCCCGACGGGAAAAAAAAAGTGTGGAAGAACAGAGAGAGGGGTTTGAGACGCAGAAACAGAAAGAAAAACTGGGACATTTGAGATGACGAAAAGCAGCCCTCCAAGCCTGCGTGCTAGACTCTGTTCTAGTTATGAAAAGAAAGGATAAAGATGCAGCCTTGAAAGAAAACAAATTGAACGAAATTGAAAGCAAAAGTGTCTTCGGTTGTCTGAATTAACGAAGTTACTGAGAGACAAGCCCTCTGTGTAAAATACCAAAACCTAATTTGAAAAAAGGAGATAAAAAAAAGAGGACATAACTTACTAAATACTCGCTGATATTGGCTGTGAAAAAAAAGATATTGGTTTAATTGAAAAGATTTTTGGAAGAGGTAAAAGACATTCTCCATTGAAAATGATTTAAAATTACGAGAAAGTTTTATTGCAGTTTGAAAAGATTTCCAGAATAGACGTGTTTATCAAGGAAAGTCCCGAACAGTCTAAACAAGCAGGAGGGTTTTGAAAATAACGAGGAGAAGAGATCTAAGCTATGCGAACTCAGCACAGAAAGAAAAATTTGGAATTAGAAAATCTTACTGATTTTAAAATTCTTATAGGAAATGTTGGAATGAAAACAGCTTGTGTGAAAATTGAAGTTCAGTAAACAAAATAACTATTAAAAATGTGTGGTATCGTTTTAAATCAATTAAAAAAAAATCTTTGGCAAGTACTTGAATTAGAAGTTAAGGAAAAAAATTGAAATTTAATCTAAAATGCTGTCTGTCCTGATGAGAAGACTTCTATTATGATGACTTTGCGAATGATTTCTGCTGTTTTAACGGATTCCTAATTTCTAAGCAAGTTTTGAAAGCACAAAGACTTCAAAAAAAACCGAAATTCGGATGATTACGTGAAGTCACGTAATGACATCAGGCCTTCTAACAAACCTGTAAAGAAATTAACTCTTTCCATTGACAACTGTTTTATATTGGACATTATTCATTTGAATTTCTTAATAGAATAAAGAAGACTCACCTGACAGATAAAAGAAATGGTGGGATAGTCAGAATAAAATAAAACAGAACTAGCCCATATAATAATACTCGTCTGATACAAACAATGAAAGAATTATTCTAGGAACAGACTTAATAAGGGAATTTAAACTACTAATAGACACCGAGCATAACAAAATAATCTGGCTGCAAGCGGATGGACGTAAAAGCAAGTACTCTGCGCCCTTACGAAACATTGCGAAAATAAGCAGTGGTAAACCACTGGCCCGGGATTAGGGATAAGAGTCGGGGGTAGACGGGGTGATATGTGAGGCCCTAGAGCCGGTATGGGCCAAAACAAAGCAGGACACGGGCCTCGTTGACATGACGCCGGTTAACGTCCCAGGGCCCGAACATGAGGGACATAGGAGAAAACCTGGCAGAAGGCCTCCTGGGGCAGTGAAGCCGCACCAGTGTGGAGAAAGGATGGAAAAGTCACAGCCCCAAACTGCATTAAGCAGACAGTACTGGAACTACACCATGGAGTGGCCCATACGGGCAGGGGACCCACCCATGATGGAGTGGCTCACGAGAAGATTGGTGGTGGTCCGGAATGGGGCGGGATATAGCCAAACACTGTCAGCGCTGTATAACATGTGCGCAACATAATCCTGGCAAGCCGGTTGGGATACGGATGACCCATCAACCGAGACCAAGGGGGCCATGGGAAAATATACAGATAGATTTCACCGGGCCACTGCCGGACTCGCGGGGGAAAAGATATTGCTTGGTGGTAATTGAGCAATTCACTCGGTGGGTGGAAGCATTCCCCACACGAAATTGTACGGCCACTACAGTGGCCAGGGTACTGGCCGAGGAGATCATCCCCAGATGAGGGGTGCCGGTGCAAATGGATTCGGATCAGGGCACCCACTTCACGGGGAAGGCAATAAAGGCCATATGTCAACTGATGGGGATAAGACAGAAATTCCACATCCCATACCATCCCCAGAGCTCAGGGATGGTAGAACGGATGAATCGAACCCTCAAGGTGGCGATTGCAAAGGCAATCCGAGAAACCGGGAGGACCTGGGTTGACGTGTTGCCCCTCATTCTAAATGAAGTTAAGAGCGATCCCAAACAGGATAACTGGGCTGTCCCTCGATGAGCTAATGACGGGTAGAGCAATGCAACTCCCAGAAGGGATCGTTACAGGAGAGACTGATGTGGGACCCTTAAGGGATAGGATCAGGAGGTACGTCCTGGAAATGAGCAACAGTCTTAAGGAGATGAGAACGCAGGTCAGGGATAAGCAGCTCCGACAGGACGAGAAATTAGAATCCACCGCCCTCCCAGATGTGCCCCAGGCAGGGACCCACGTAATGGTAAAGGTCATCCCTGGGAAGCCTGGCTTTGCACCAAAATGGATAGGACCGCACGAGGTTATGATTAGCGGAGATACATGTGCCTGCGTCGACATGAGAGGACGGGGGCAGTGGAAACACTGGACCCAGCTTAAGGTTTTCGAGCCGAAAAACTAATACCTGTAGTATCCACTATTCTTTGATTCGCCACAGGTCAATAGAGACACAACAAGCAACATATACGGCCATTTTGCCTTTGACTATTTGTTAATATAGAGTGGTAAGATGAAACTGTGTGCCGCAGTCCGTATAATAGCCTTGGTGTACGTCAAGTGCAGCGCGTGGGAAGCGAGACAGAAGCGAGAACTCCATGTAAACACCTTTCTATATATGTCTTATGTTTATGCGTGAAATGGGAACTTTTCTAGTTGCTGGGTGTGCTCACATATCTCTATACATTCCAAAGGGGGAATTCCTTTGCGCCCCATTCCACTGACCCTAACTGAGATTGTCAAGTGGCTTCTGAGCCAGAATGGCACGGATGGGAGGAGGACCATCATACCGCTACCGTGTGGACAACCACGGGGACGTCACCGAGTGGGAGAGTGCTGGGTACCCCATTAGTCAAACATTCCAGGGATGGTACCAACCACCCTATGACCATAAAAGGGAACCCCCATACCTAGTCCTGACCAATACCTCGGTGATCGGGAGACCAACTGGGACCATATGTTTAAACCGAAATGACACCAGCGAAAGGGGACGTGTCATAGGGGACAGCGATTGCCCACAGAACCTCAATATCACAACAGGCACACGGGTCACTATCCTCTCACGCCTTCCGAATAAAACAGGTGGAGGTCTGTGGGCCCAGTCTTGGGACCCCGACACAATATATGAAATGGCGGCGTATAACGGTACATATTTTGTGTGCGGGCATAGGGCATATCCCTGGTTACCCAGGCGATGGACAGGGTCCTGTTATTTGGGATATGTGGTCCCCTTTGTCAGACAGGTACGTATCCTGGCAGAGGTGCGACACCAGGTCGACGAAGACGAGCGATTACCCCGGTAGAAAGACTCTTTGGAGTTGTGATGTTCCCATACGGGATAGGGCGCACCATGGATGAACTAAGAAACGTAGAGAGGGTTCTGGAACAAATAGCTAACGACACTGCCGAGGTGATGGAGAGCATAACAGCTGAATTGGTAGCCATACGTACTTCCGTACTTCAGAACCGAATGGCCCTAGATTATGTATTGGCCCAGAACGGAGGCACTTGCGCATTGATTGGGGCCGAATGTTGCACTTATATACCCGATAATTCGGAGAATATAACCAACCTAGCCGACCATATAAGGAGAGAAGTGAGGAAACTAACCACCCCGGATGGTGCAGTTGGCTGGCTGGGGGGATGGATGTTTAAGTTGGGACAAAGTATTGTGCAGGGGCTGATTTTGATTGTGGGCATATGCCTGGCCTTGTACCTTGCGGTAATGATGATTAAGATATGTATGTCCAAGTTATGTACCACGATACCCATAGCTGCCGGGACTTACATCAACGATACAACAACCCGACTTCCACCCGCAACATATCAGAAGCTACACCTCCATTTGCAGCAGTACCACCAGCTCCAGGCTCGCTCAAGGACCCTGGCACAAGACGATGAGGCAGTTCGGATGTAAGATTGGATTGTTCTTATCCGCATGAGATGGGAAAAGATCAACAGGAGGGACTGTTGTGGAAGAATTATCTCTTAGTTTATAATACTCTTGTTTTTGGTACTGTACCATGTTAACGTTCAAGCAACAAATTGCCTGCTTAAAACAAAAGACACATTGACCCTGAGTCATGGAGATAGAGGAAGTAAGACAATGGGCGGTTGAAAAGGCAAACAGATGTATATCGCTTGTATAGTTCCTTGTTTTTCTGCTGATGCAAGGAAAATAACCCCACTTGTGTGTACGTATGCTAGTTAACCTTTGACTTACCACAATGTAAAGATAGATTGTCATAGCATTACCATATAGGGTAAGACGTTACAAAAATGTTAGATAATTGGACAATGGTGTAAGGGGGCGGGACCGCCCCCAAAGGTATAATTGTAACTTGGAAACTTCGCTCGGAGAGAAGGTGTGGCGAAGCTGCGGAGTTTCCCCACTTCTCCCAGAGCTCTGTACGAATAAACTGTGACGTTTTCCTTCACCGTACTCAGACTTGGTGTGGAATTTATTTCCCTTACAATGTATTTGAACTTTCAAAAGGCTTTTGACAAGGTCCCGCTCAAGAGATTGGTGTGCAAAATCAAAGCGCATGGTATTGGGGGTAATGTACTGACGTCGATAGAGAATTGGTTGACAGACAGGAAGCAGAGAGTCGGGATAAACGGGTCCTTTTCAAAATGGCAGGCAGTGACTAGTGGAGTACCGCTGGGACCCCAGCTCTTTACAATATACATTAACGATTTAGATGAAGGAATTGAGTGCAATATCGGCAAGTTTGCGGATGACACTAAACTGGGTGGCGGTGTGAACTGTGAAGAAGACGCTGAGAGGCTGCAGGGTGATTTGGACAGGTTAGGTGAGTGGACAAATGCATGGCAGATGCAGTATAATGTGGATAAATGTGAGGTTATCCATTTTGGGGGCAAAAACACGAAGGCAGAATATTATCTGAATGGCGGCAGATTAGGAAAAGGGGAGGTGCAACGAGACCTGGGTGTCATGGTACATCAATCACTGAAAGTGGGCATGCAAGTACAGCAGGCGGTGAAGAAGGCAAATGGTATGTTGGCCTTCATAGCTAGGGGATATGCGTATAGGAGCAGGGAGGTCTTACTGCAGTTGTACAGGGCCTTGGTGAGGCCTCACCTGGAATATTGTGTTCAGTTTTGGTCTCCTAATCTGAGGAAGGACGTTCTTGCTATTGAGCGAGTGCAGCGAAGGTTCACCAAACTGATTCCAGGGATGGCTGGACTGTCATATGAGGAGAGACTGGATCAACTGGGCCTTTATTCACTCGAGTTTAGATGAGAAGGGATCTCATAGAAACGTATAAGATTCTGACGGGACTGGACAGGTTAGATGCAGGAAGAATGTTCCGGATGTTGGGGAAGTCCAGAACCAGGGGACATAGTCTTAGGATAAGGGGTAGGCCATTTAGGACTGAGATGAGGAGAAACTTCTTCACTCGGAGAGTTGTTAACCTGTGGAATACCCTGCCGCAGAGAGTTGTTGATGCCAGTTCATTGGATATATTCGAGGGGGATATAGATATGGCCCTTATGGCTAAAGGGATCAAGGGGTATGGAGAGAAAGCAGGAAAGGGGTACTGAGGGAATGATCAGCCATGATCTTATTGAATGGTGGTGCAGACTCGAAGGGCCGAATGGCCTACTCCTGCACCTATTTTCTATATTTCTATGTTTTTAAGAGTTGCAAATGGCACTCAACACTGCAATCATCAGCGAACATCCCCACTTCTGAACTTATGATGGAGAGAAGGTCATTGATGAAGCAGCTGAAGATGTTTGGGCTTAGGACACAGTCCTGAGGAACTCCTGCAGTGACGTCCTGGGACTGAGATGATTGACCTGCAACCACCACAACCAACTTCCTTTGTGCTAATTATGACTCCAGCCAGTGGAGAGTTTTCCCCTTGGTTCCCATTGACTTCAGTTTTACTAGGGCTCCATGATGCCACACTCGGTGAAATGCTGCCTTGATGTCAAGGGCAGTCACTCTCGTCTCATTTCTGGAATTCAGCTCTTTCGTCCATGTTTGGGCCAAGGCTGCAATGAGGTCTGGAGCCGAGTGGTCCTGGCGGAACCCAAACTGGGCATCGGTGAGCAGGTTATTGGTGAGTAAGTGCCACTTGATAGCACTGTTGATGACACCTTAGAAACATAGAAATATAGAAACATAGAAACTAGGTGCAGGAGTAGGCCATTCGGCCCTTCGAGCTTCCACCACTATTCAATAAGATCATCGCTGATCATCCACCTCAGTACCTCTTTCCTGCTTTCTTTCCATACCCCTTGATCCCTTTAGCCGGAAGAGCCATATCTAACTCCCTCTTGAATATATCCAATGAACTGGCATCAACAACTCTCTGCGGTAGGGAATTCCATAGGTTAACAACTCTCTGAGTGAAGAAGTTTCTCCTCATCTCAGTCCTAAATGGCCTACCCCTTATCCTAAGACTATGTCCCCTGGTTCTGGACTTCCCCAACATCCGGAACATTCTTCCTGCATCTAACCTGTCCAGTCCTGTCAGAATTTTATATGTTTTTACGAGATCCCCTCTCATCCTTCTAAACTCCAGTGAATAAAGGCACAGTCAATCCAGTCTCTCCTCATATGTCAGTCTAGCCATCCCGGGAATCAATCTGGTGAACCTTCGCTGCACTCCCTTAATAGCAAGAACGTCCTTCCTCAGATTAGGAGACCAAAACTGAACACAATATTCCAGGTGAGGCCTCACCAAGGCCCTGTACAACTGCAGCAAGACCTCCCTGCTCCTATACTCAAATCCCCTAGCTATGAAGGCCAACATACCATTTGCCTTCTTCACCGCCTGCTGTACCTGCATGCCAACTTTCAATGATTGATGTACCATGACACCCAGGTCTCGTTGCACCTCCCCTTTTCCTAATCTTCCGCCATTCATATAATATTCTGCCTTCGTCTTTTTGCCCCCAAAGTGGATAACCTCACATTTATCCACATTATACTGCATCTGCCATGTATTTGACCAGTCCAAGTGACCCTGCAGCCTCTTAGCGTCCTCCTCACAGCTCACACCGCCACCCAGTTTAGTGTCATCTGCAAACTTGGAGATATTACACTCAATTCCTTCATCCAAATCATTAATGTATATCGTAAATAGCTGGGGTTCCAGCACTGAGCCCTGCGGCACCCCACTAGTCACTGCCTGCCATTCTGAAAAGGACCCGTTTATCCCGAGTCTCTGCGTTCTGTCTGCCAACCAGTTCCCTATCCACGTCAATACATTACCCCCAATACG
Source organism: Pristiophorus japonicus (assembly GCF_044704955.1). NCBI lineage: Eukaryota > Metazoa > Chordata > Chondrichthyes > Pristiophoridae > Pristiophorus > Pristiophorus japonicus. The sequence continues at coordinate 44,461,477 of NC_091985.1, read as the reverse complement.
ATGTGTTTTAATTTTGTACACCAATCTCTTGTATGGAACCTTGTCAAAAGCCTTTTGAAAGTCCAAATACACCACATCCATTGGTTCTCCCTTGTCCACTCTACTAGTTACATCCTCAAAAAATTCCAGAAGATTTGTTAAGCATGATTTTTCTTTCATAAATCCATGCTTACTTGGACCGATCCTGTCACTGCTTTCCAAATGTGCCGTTATTTCATCTTTAATAATTGATTCCAACATTTTCCCCACTACTGATGTCAGGCTAACCGGTCTATAATTCCCCATTTTCTCTCTCCCTCCTTTTTTAAAAAGTGGTGTTACATTAGCGACCCTCCAGTCCATAGGAACTGATCCAGAGTTGATAGACTGTTGGAAAATGATCACCAATGCATCCACTATTTCTAGGGCCACTTCTGGGATGCAGACTATCAGTCCCGGGGATTTATCAGCCTTCAATCCCATCAATTTCCCTAACACAATTTCCTGCCTAATCAGGATATCCTTCAGTTCCTCCTTCTCACTAGACCCACTGTCCCCTAGTACTCCCAGAAGGTTATTTGTGTCTTTCTTCGTGAAGACAGAACCAAAGTATTTGTTCAACTGGTCTGCTATTTCTTTGTTCTCCATTATAAATTCACCTGAATCTGACTGCAAGGGACCTACATTCACCTTCAGTAATCCTTTTCTCTTCACATATCTATAGAAGCTTTTACAGTCAGTTTTTATGTTCCCTGCAAGCTTCCTCTCATACTCTATTTTCCTCCTCCTAATTAAACCCTTCATCCTCCTCTGCTGAATTCTAAATTTCTCCCAGTCCTCAGGTTTGCTGCTTTTTCTGGCCAATTTATATGCCTCTTCCTTGGATTTAACTCTATCCTTAATTTCCCTTGTTAGTCACGGTTGAGCCACCTTCCCCGTTTTATTTTTACTCCAGACAGGGATGTATAATTGTTGAAGTTCATCCATGTGATCTTTAAATGTTTGCTATTGCCTATCCACCATCAACCCTTTAAGTATCATTTGCCAGTCTATTCTAGCCAATTCACGTCTCATACCATCGACGTTATCTTTCCTTAAGTTCAGGACCCTAGTCTCTGAATTAACTGTGTCCATCTTAATAAAAAATTCTACTATATTATGGTCACTCTTCCCCAAGGGGCCTCGCACAACAAGATTGCGAATTAGTCCTTTCTCATTACACATCACCAAGTCTAGGATGGCCAGCCCTCTAGTTGGTTCCTCAACATATTGGTCCAAAAAACCATCTCTAATAGACTCCAGGAAATCCTCCTCCACTGTATTGCTACCAGTGTGATTATCCCAGTCAATATGTAGATTAAAGTCACCCATGATAACTGCTGTACCTTTATTGCACGCATCCCTAATTTTTTTGTTTGATGCTGTCCCCACCCTCACTACTACTGTTTGGTGGTCTGTACACAACTCCCACTAGCATTTTCTGCCCTTTGGTATTCCGCAGCTCCACCCATACCGATTCCACATCATCCAAGCTAATGTCCTTCCTTACTATTGCGTTAATTTTCTCTTTAACCAGCAACGCTACCCCACCTCCTTTTCCTTTCTGTCTATCCTTCCTGAATGCTGAATACCGCTGGATGTTGAGTTCCCAGCCTTGGTCACCCTGGAGCCATGTCTCCGTGATGCTAATTATATCATATTAATTAATTGCTGCCTGTGCAGTTAATTCGTCCACATTATTATGAATACTCCTTGCATTGAGGCTTGTCTTTTTAACACACTTTGCCCTTTTAGAATTTTGCTGTAATGTGGCCCTTTTTGATTTTTGCCTTGGGTTTCTCTGCCCTCCACTTTTACCTTTCTTCTTTCTATCTTTTGCTTCTGCCCCCATTCTACTTCCCTCTGTCTCCCTGCATTGGTTCCCACCCCCCTTCCATCACTTTGCTGATGATTGAGAGTAGACTGATGGGGCCCTAATTGTCTGGATTGGATTTGTCCTGGTTTTTGTTGACAGGGCATATCTGGTCAGTTTTCCACATTGTTGGATAGATGCCAGTGTTGTAGCTGTACTGAAAGAGCTTGGCTAGAGGCGCGGCTAGTTCTGGAGCACAAGTCTTCAGCACGAAAGCCGGGATGTTGTCAGGGCCCATAGCCTTTGCTGTTAACAGTGCGCTCAGCCATTTCTTGACATGACATGGAGTGAATCGAATTGGCTGAAGACTGGCTTCTGTGATGGTGGGGACCTCAGGAGGAGGCCGAGATGCATCATCCACTCGGCACTTTTGGCTGAAGATGGTTGCAAACACTTCAGCCTTGTCTTTTGCACTCATGTGCTGGGCTCTGCCATCAATGAGGATGGGGATATTCATGGAGCCTCCTCCTCCCCCCATTATTTGTTTAATGGTCCACCACCATTCATGATTGGATGCGGCAGGACAGCAGAGCTTTGATCTGATTCATTGATTGTGAGACCATTTAGCCCTGTCTGTAGCATGCTGCGTCCGCTTTTTAGCATTAATATAGTCCTGTGTTGCAGCTTCCCCAGGTTGGCACCTCATTTTTAGGTATGCCTGGTGCTGCTCCTGGCATGCTCCTGGCATACACTCCTCATTGAACCAGGGTTGGTCCCCTAGCTTGATGGTAATGATTGAGTGTGGGATATGCCGGGCCATGAAGTTACAAATTTGGTGGAATACAATTCTGCTGCTGCTGATAGCCCACAGCGCCTCATGGATGCCCAGTTTTGAGCTGCTGGATCTGTTCTGAATCTATCCCATTTAGCACGGTGGTAATACCACACAACACGATGCAGGGTGATCTCTACGTGAAGATAGGACGTCGTCTCCACAAGGACTGTGTGGAGTTTGCTCTTACCAATACTGTCATGGATAGATGAATCTGCGACAGGTAGATTGGTGAGGACGAAGTCAGGTAGGTTTATCCTTCGTATCGGTGTCCTCACAACCTGCCGCAGGCCCAGTCTGGCAGCTATGTCTTTCAGGACTCGGCCAGCTCGGTCAGTAGTGGTGCTACCAAGCCACTCTTGGTGATGTACATTGAAGTCTCACACCCAGAGTACATTCTATGCCCTTGCTACTCTCAGTGCTTCTTCCAAGTGGTGTTCATCAGCTGAAGGAGGGCGGTAGGTGGTAATAAGCAGGAGGTTTCCTTACCTATACTTGATCTGAAGCCATGTGACTTCATGGAGCCCGAAGAGGATGTTGAAAACTTCCAGGACCACTCCCTTCCAACTGTTTAAGAATGTGCTGCCACCTCTGGTGGGTCTGTCCTGCCAATGGGAGAGCACATACCCAGGGGTGGTGAGTTTGGGACATTGACTGAAAGATATGATTCTGTGAGTATGACTATGTCTTGCTTGACTAGTCAGGGTGACAGCTCTCCCTCTGTGGGACAGCTCTTCCAATTGTGGCACAAGTCCCCAGATGTTGAATAGGTTGGGCCTCTACTCATTGGAATTCAGAAGAATGAGAGGCGATCTTATCAAAACGTATAAGATTATGAGGGGTCTTGACAAGGTGGATGCAGAGAGGATGTTTCCACTGATGATGGAGACTAGAACTAGAGGGCATGCTCTTAGGATAAGAGGCCGCAAATTTAAAACTGAGATGGGGAGAAATTTCTTCTCTCAGAGGGTTGTAAATTTGTGGAATTCGCTGCCTCAGAGAGCTGTGGAAGCTGAGACATTGAATAAATTTAAGACGGAAATAGGCAGTTTCTTAAACGATAAGGGCATAAGGGGTTATGGGGAGCAGGCAGGGAAGTGGAGCTGAGTCCATGATCAGATCAGCCATGACATTGAATGGCAGAACAGGCTCAAGCGGCCGTGTGGCCTACTCCTGTTCCTATTTCTTATGTTCTTATGTTAGTACGGCAGACTTTGCTGGGCCAACCGCGCTGGCCGTGCCATTGTCATGTTCAAATCTGGTGCCAAGGTTGATGTTGGGTGATCCATGCAGTTTTATTCTACCCATGGAAAGGGTGCAGCATAGATTCACTGGGATGGTACCAGGGATAAGAGGAACTGATTACACCGAGAGGCTTGGAAATTCAAGGTATGATTTCACTGCAGCAGAGAAAGTTAAGGGAGCATCTGAAACCATGAACGGGATTGAGAAGGTAAATGCTGAAAGATTATTTCCATTGGTTGCTGAAATGGCAACAAAGGAACACAAACCTAGCACCAGGGGCAGGACAGAAGATTTCCTTTCTTTGTTAAGGGCAATCAGAATTTTTCTGAATCTGTTGACTTATTAGAATGTATAGCAACAGAAATAACAGGCTAGTAAGTCACATAGTCTGCTGACACTTTGGTCCCAAAATTCCTGGGGCTGGATAGGGCAGAAGGCCACTTTCCAACAGGGTACCCCGCTTAGATCAGCTCTTTAAATTCTGGTCATGTGTTGTGGGGATGGGGGTGGGGGGCCGGGGGGTGACAGTAGCATTGGCATTTCTTCCCCTACTTCCTCCACAGCAAGAGGGAATGTCTGGGAAGCTTCCAAACTATCCTGGGAATTCTGCTCTTTATTGCCTTGAAGGGCCACAGCAGAACTCGTGCTGGTTGAGAGTTCCTGGGAGTCCTTTTGTAACCATTTGAAGTTCACAAACCTGCATTGGAATAAGGTATTCGATCCTGTGGGGATCATTTACCTTGCCTAGTTACAGAATGGCTTCACTGGGAGTTGAAGAGGGAAACATTTTTCCTCAGCCCAGTTGGACTTCGGGAGGAGCTCAGATGGAGCGGCATGGCTGAGGCAGGTGCCACTCAAGTGCCTTGTAGGCACTGTCAGCCATACCAGCTCTAAGTGTCCAGTCTCCAGGATCTGCGAAAGAATGTCGGGCCCTGGGACTCGGGTTTGTGGGAGGGATGTAATTATGCCGGTGCAGTGGGCCCTCAGTAATTTCGGGGCTTTACTGTCACAAGAAAAGTGTCCATTTGATTGACAAAGTGGACTGGTAAAATAGATTAAAGTGTAAGACAGTTGATGAACAGTGGCAGACATTTAAGGAAATATTTCATAAATCTCAACAAAAATATATTCCAGTGAGAAGGAAAGACTTTGAGAAGAGAGAACCATCCGTAGCTAACGAAGGAAGTAAAGGACGGTATAAAATTGAAAACAATGGCATACAATGTAGCCAAGATTAGTGGGAGGCCGGAGGATTGAGAATTTAAAAATACAGCAAAGGACGACTAAAAAAATAATAAAGAGAGAGAAGATGGATTATGAAAGTAAACTAGCAAGAAATATAAAAACAGATAGCAAGAGCTTCTGCAGGTATATAAAAAGGAAGAGAGTAGATAAAGTAAACATTGGTCCCCGAGAGGATGAGACTGGGGAATTAATAATAGAGAACAGGGAAATGGAAGAGACTTTGAACAAATATTTTGTATCAGTCTTCACGGTAGAAGACACTAAAAACATCCCAATAATAGATAATCAAGGGGCTATAGGGAGGGGGGAACATAATACAATCGCTATCACTGAAGAAAAAGTACGGTAAAATAATGGAACTATAGGTGGACAAGTCTCCTGGATCTGATGTATTGCATCCTATAGTCTTAAAGGAAGTGTTTGCAGAGATAGTAGATGCATTAGTTGCAAGCTATCAAAACTCCCTGGAGTCTGGAGAGGTCCCAACGGATTGGAAAACTACAAATGTATCGTCTCTATTTAAAAAAGAAGAAAGACAGAAAGCAGGAAACTATAGACCAATTAGCCTAACATCTGTCATTGGGAAAATGTTAGTGTCCATTATTAACAAAGCTGTAGTAGGACATTTGGAAAAATCAGAATGCAGTCAAGCAGAGTCAGCATGGTTTGATGAAAGGGAAATCATGTTTGACAAATTTGCTGGAGTTTTTTGAGGATGTAACAAGCAGGGTGGATAAGGGGGAACAAGTGGATGTGGTGTATTTGGATTTCCAGAAGGCATTTGATAAGGTGCCACATAAAAGGTTACTGCACAAGATAAGAGCACACAGGGTTGCAGGAAATAATAGCATGGATAGAGGATTGGCTAACTAGCAGAAAACAGAGAGTTGGGATAAATGGGTCATTTTCCAGTTGGCAAATGGTAACTAGTGGGGTGCCACAGGGATCGGTGCTGGGACCCCAACTATTTACAATCTAAATTAATGACTTAGATGAAGGGACCGAGTGTAATGTAGCCAAGTTTGCTGATGATACAAAGGTGGGTGGGAACGCAAGTTGTGAGGAGGACACAAAGAATCTGCAAAAGATATAGACAGGCTAAGTGAGTGGGCAAACATTTGGCAGGTAGAGTATAGTGTGGGAAAGTGTGAGTTTATCCACTTCGGCAGGAAAAATAAAAAAGCAAATTATTATTTAAATGGAGAGAGATTATAAAATGCTGTAGTACAGAGGGTCCTGGGGGCCCTTGTGCATGAAACACAAAAAGTTACTAATATGTCCTTACTATACAGTATAAATGCACATGAGGCCCATACTTGAGAGAAGGTCACTCTGTGACCAGCAACGTTTATTCCAGCACAGAAGATGGGTGGAGCTTCCCCTTTTATACCTGAAAGTCCAGGTTAGGAGTGTCTCCCACAAGTTCACCACCTAGTGGTCAATGTTCTCACGGTGTACAACTTAGGTCAGTTGATACATGGGTTACAATGACAGTAGAATACATGACATCACCTCCCCCCGCAAAGTCTTATTGGGATCATAGGTTAAGTCTCTGGTGGCTTACGCTCCCTTGTAGAGCGCCTGAGTTGGGGCTCCGGTTGTTGGGCGCTGGCCTGAGTGTCTGCTGTTTGCGGTGCCTCAGGCCTGTCCGGACTGCCCACAGTGACTGGGCTCTCCTCCACTTGGTTCCGGTGTGCGGTCACCTGTGGTGAAGTGAACTCTACATCGTGTTCTTCCTCTGCTTCTTCTATGCGGTTGCTGAACCTCCTTTTTGTTTGATCCACGTGTTTGCGGCAGATTTGTCCATTGGTAAGTTTAACTACCAGAATCCTATTCCCCTCTTTGGCAATCACAGTGCCTGCGAGCCATTTGGGCCCTGCAGCGTAGTTGAGGACAAAGACAGGGTCATTGACATCAATACATCGCGCCGTCGCATTCCCTTCATGGTAGTCACATTGTGACCGGCGCCTGCTCTCAACAATTTCTTTCATGGTGGGGTGTATAAGGGATAACCTGGTTTTGAGCATCCTTTTCATTAGCAGCTCTGCAGGTGGAACCCCTGTGAGCGAGTGTGCTCGGGATCTATTGGCCAATAGGAGGCGTGTTAAGAGGCTTTGTAGGGAACCCCCTTGAATTCTGAGCATCCCCTGTTTGATTATCTGCATTGCTCGTTCTGCCTGGCCGTTTGAGGCCGGCTTGAATGGTGCCATTCTGACATGGTTGTTACCATTTCCTGCCATGAAGTCCTGGAATGCAATGCTTGTAAAGCACAGACCATTGTCGCTGACCAAGACGTCCGGTAGACCGTGGGCGGCGAACATTGCCCGTAGACTTTCTACCGTGGCAGAGGATGTGCTTGAATTGAGAATGTCACACTCGATCCATTTGGAGTAGGCGTCTACTACAACCAAAAACATTTTTCCCATGAAAGGACCTGCGTAGTCCACATGGATGCGTGACCATGGCTTGGCGGGCCAGGACCAGGGGCTAAGGGGGGCTTCCCTGGGCGCATTGCCCTGCTACGCACACGTGTTGCACCTGCGAACACAAAGTTCCAGGTCTGCATCTATCCCTGGCCACCAAACGTGTGATCTGGCAATTGCCTTCATCATGACAATGCCCGGGTGCTCATTGTGGAGTTCTCGGATGAACGCCTCTCTGCCCATCTGGGGCATGACTACTTAGTTTCCCCATAGTAGGCAATCGGCCTGAATCGAGAGTTCATCCTTTTGCCTGTGAAATGGTTTAAATTCCTCAGGGCATGCCCCGTACGTGGCTGCCCAGCCAGGACACATTTCTTGACTAAAGACAGTAGCGGGTCTCTATTTGTCCAGACTTTGATCTGACAGGCGTCACAGGTGAGCCTTCGCTTTCGAAAGCTTCAACAGCCATGACCATCTCAGCAGCATGCTCGGTTCCCCTCAGTGGTGGCTAGTGGGAGCCTGCTGAGTGCATCGGAGCAATTTTCAGTGCCCGGTCTGTGCCGAATTGTATAGTCAGCTAACGTGAGTGCCCACCTCTGTATGCGGGCCGACACATTTGCATTTATGGCCTTGTTGTCAGCCAAAAGGGACGTTAGGGGTTTGTGATCTGTCTCCAGCTCAAATTTCCTGCCAAACAGGTACTGGTGCATTTTTTTAATTGCATATACACATGCTAGCGCTTCCTTTTCTACTATCCCATAGCCCCTTCTGCCTGGGACAGACTACTGGAGGCATAAGCTACCAGCTGTAACTGACCCTTGGCATTCACATGCTGCAACACACACCCGACACCATAGAACGATGCATTACATGTTAACACAAGTTTCTTACATGGGTCATATAGCGTTAACAGATTGTTGGAGCATAACAAATTGCGTGCTCTGTCAAAAGCCCTTTCCTGGCTGTCCCCCCAGACCCATTCACGACCTTTGCGTAGGGGCATGTGTAGCGGCTCTAACAGCGTGCTCAATTTGGGAAGAAAGTTACCAAAATAGTTCAGGAGCTCCAGGAACGAACGCAGCTCTGTCGTGGTACGGGGTCTGGGTGCTCTCTGGATCACTTCCGTTTTGGACACAGTGGGTATGATCCCGTCTGCTGCTACCCTCATACCCAGGAATTCTACCTCTGGAGCTAAGAAGGTGCACTTCGCCTTTTTCAGTCGCAGACCTACCCGGTCCAGTCTGCGTAGCACCTGCTCCAGGTTGTGGAGGTGTTCTTCAGTATCGCAACCCGTGATGAGGATGTCGTCTTGAAAAATCACCGTCCTTGGAATCAACTTGAGGAGACTTTCCATGTTTCGTTGAAAGATCGCGGCGGCCGAGCGAATCCCGAACAGACATCTGTTCTACTTGAACAACCCCTTGTGTGTCGTGATGGTGATGGGTCATGTAGGCTGAGGTCAGGTCGAATTTTGAAAAAAGTTTGCCACCGGATAGCGTCGCAAAGAGGTCCTCCGCTCTCGGTAGCGGGTACTGGTCTTGGAGTGACACCCGGTTGATGGTGGCCTTGTAATCGCCACATATCCTGACCGACCCATCCGCCTTGAGCACCGGCACAATCGGGCTCGCCCATTCACTGAATTCGACTGGCGAGATGATGCCTTCCCTCAGCAGGCGGTCCAATTCGCCTTCGATCTTTTCGCACATCACGTACGGCACCGCTCTGGCCTTGTGGTGTACTGGCCTGGCATCCGAGTTTATCTGAATCACTACCTTGGTCCCCATGAAAGTGCCAATGCCGGGTTGAAATAATGAGTCAAATTGGTCCAGGATCTGTGAGCATGATATTCGCTCCACAGAAGAAATTGCATTGACATCGCCCCATTTCCAGTTCATGACAGCAATCCAACTCCTCCCCAGCAGTGCTGGACCATCCCTCGGGACAATCCAGAGTGGCAACCTGTTCTCCAAATCTTTGTGGGTCACGACTACCGTGGCGCTGCCTAGCACCGGAATGATCTCCTTTGTATATGTCCGTAGCTGTGCGTCAATCGGCAATAATTTTAGCCTCCTGGCCTTGGATGCCCACAACTTGTCGAACTGTTTGATACTCATCAGGGACTGGCTGGCCCCCGTGTCTAGCTCCATTGATACTGGGATGCCATTGAGGAGCACTTTCATCATTATCGGTGGCATCCTGGTGTATGAACTGTATATGTGCTCCACATGAACTCTCTGAACTTCAGCTTCCAGCGATTTCCCCCTTTGTTCATTTGGCCTCGTAGGGCTTACATTGGGCCCGTCCTCCTCGTACATCAACCTGGCTGCAGGCTTCCTGTACATACGCGCCAAATGACTGCTGGCATTGCAATTTCTGTAGGTATATTGCTGATACCTGCAAGCTCTGGCTGTATGTTTGCCTCCACACCTCCAACATGAGCCGTTGTTGGAAACAAAAGGTCCATTAACAGTCGATCGTCTCTGACTGTCTCTGTAACTGTTCTTAAGCGCACCATTGGCAGGTGTTGATGGCCCCATTACTGGCCGCATTGTACCTTGCGATGGCATGAATCGCCATTCAGCTAGCCATTGTCTCTGTTGAATTCCCCCTTTGGGTTCGACTACATGCTCGGGCATGTCTGATTGCCCCTGCCTGCCTGGAGAACTGTGTGCCGTGTTGACTCCCTGTCCATTTGCTGCAGTTAAACCAAGATTTTTGTAAAGATTGTTCTGGTCTCTTCCTCCCCTGAGATAAATGTCTGGGCCATCAATGCCTCTGTTTCCAGGGTCAAGTCTTTGGTCTCAATCAGTTTCCTGAAAACCCCAGCGTGCCCGATGCCCTCAATAAAAAAGTCTCGCAGCATCTCCGCTCTGCATGCATCTGGGAACTTACATAGGCTCGCCAGTCGCCGGAGGTCTGCCACAAAGTCTGGAACGCTTTGCCCTTCTCGCCGCCGGTGCGTGTAAAACCGGTGTCTTGCCATGTGCATGTTGCTCTCCGCTTTAAAGTGTTCCCCGATCAACTTACTGAGCTCTTCAAAAGTCTTGTTCGCCGGCTTCTCTGGTGCTGGAAGGTCCTTCATCAGGGAGTACGTCCTGGATCCACAAACCGTCAGGAGATGAGCCCTGCATTTGTCGGCCGAATCCTGTCCTAACCATTCCTTGGTGACGAAACTTTGCTGTAGTCTCTCAATAAAATCGTCCCAATCATCACCGACACAGTACCTCTCGTCTGTGCTGCTAGTAGCCATGCTCGCGTGGTTTAAATCCCAGTTTGTCATCGCCAATAATATGTCCTTACTATACAGTATAAATGCACACGAGGCCCATACTTGAGAGAAGGTCACTCTGTGACCAGTAACCTTTATTCCAACACTGAAGTGGAGAGGATGGGTGGAGCTTCCCCTTTTATACCTGAAAGTCCAGGTTAGGAGTGTCTCCCACAAGTTCACCACCTAGTGGTCAATGTCATCACGGTGTACAACTTAGGTCAGTTTATACATGGATTACAATGACAGTAGAATACATGACAGTTAGTATACAGGTACAGCAAGTAATCAGGAAGGCCAATGGAATGCTGGCTTTTATTGCAAGGGGGATAGAGTATAAAAGCAGAGAAGTCCTGCTGTAACTGTACAGGGTATTGGTGAGGCCACACCTAGAGTACTGCGTACAGTTTTGGCCTCCTTATTTAAGGAGGGATATACTTGTATTGGAGGCAGTTCAGAGAAGGCTCACTTGGTTGACTCCTGAGATGAGGAGGTTGACTTATGAAGAAAGGTTGAGTAGGTTGGGCCTATACTCATTGGAGTTTGGAAGAATGAGAGGTGATCTTATTGACACATATAAGATACTGAGGGGACTTGACAGGGTAGATGCAGAGAGGATATTTCCACTCGTGGGGGAATGTAGAACTAGGGGCCATAGTTTAAGAATGAGGGGCCATCCATTTAGAACTGAGATGAGAAGAAATTTCTTCTCTTAGAGGGTCATAAATCTGTGGAATTCTCTGCCCCAGAGAGCTGTGGAGGCTGGGTCATTGAATATATTTAAGGTGGAGATAGACAGATTTTTGAACGATAAGGGAACAAAGGGTTATGGGGAACAGGCAGGGAAGTGGAGCTGAGTCCATGATCAGATCAGCTATGATCTTATTGAAGGGGAGAGCAGGCTTGAGGGACCAAATGGCCTACTCCTGCTCCTATTTCTTATGTTCTTATGATACCAAATGATGGCTGGTGCTCACAGAACCAGAGACGTGTACTTATAAACACATTTTCTGCAACATTAACCAAACTGCAGTAATATTCGCAAAAGGCCCCCAGACAGTAGTTTTAAAACTGCTGCATTCGGGGTGACTGTGTAGTAATCAGACGGAGTAAAAGTGATACTTCACCTCCCTGAACAAGGGGCGCTCAGCTGACTGTTGCACTCCTGCTGTCAGCCTGCTTGTAAAAAGATTGTTAAATAATGTGAAATGGAGAAAAGTTTTTGCTTTAATCTAAATAGAGTTCTGTAATCACCTTTTCTTAAATCTCACTGTTGAGGAGTTGATGTGTTTCACGTTTCATTCCACAGCTCGAGAGATCAATGAATTCTTATTTATCCTAAAGCACTTGTCAGCCTTGTTGCGTTAAGGGAAAGCTTTGAACTGCAGCATTAATATTTAACATCATTCAAAACATTTCATCATTATCATGTGGAAGAGAGATAACAGCTTCTTATTTCGCCAAACTTACTGTAGCATAGATTGGATCATTAACTAGTTCTTATCTTGAGTAGTTTGTTTTCCATCTTGAAGATTATTAGTACTTTGATGAATTGCTGTGTACTTAAATCCAACTAAGAAAGTGGAACACTAATGCAGATAATCAGATCACCACTGATAACACAACATGTGATGCACTATTTTAATTGACTAATGTCTCCTTATTATAGGATTGCTTCAAGTAAAATATTTAATAGCCTCTGCTACTAGTAAAGTGGAACTTGATCCACTTAAGCCACTTTTATGCTGATGCTAGTTTAGGTCTGATTCTGGGACACTGCCATCCATGAGCCAGCTCCCTGTATGTTAAATCTGGATTCCTTATCCCAGTTCAGAATCAGAGAACTACAACACACCAGGGCCGAGGGTTCAGCGCCGACCGCTGAGGCTGGTTTTGCTGAAAAAATGGCGGCCGCCAAGCTCACGCCTGTAACTGCCGCCGCGGTCGCCATTTTGAGCAAGCCGTCAGCGCTGCCAGTGCCTGCGCTCGCTGCCCACATTTACATGATAGAGATCGTGATATCAATCGGGGTGCAATGCCCGAATTGACGCACAATCTGCGATTTTGAACATCGTCGCTCTTGATACCGCCCTCTCCAAACCACGCACGGAGGAACATGTGTGCAGCAGTACAACTGAGGCACTGTCAGCGTTCCTTACAGGGACATACACATCTTTCATGTAAGTTTAGATTTTTGCTATTGGACTGTTGTTTATACACTTTCACTTTATTGGAGTAGTGGCTTGGTGCAATACATTTAAAAAGTTGTTAAGTGTGCAGCAGGGAGTGCTGCTGGACGTTTGCAAGGCTTTGACTGTTAAAGGAAGGCCTCTGAGAACACCACTTGCTCACAGTCCTGGGGGCTGAAGAGTAAAAAGCAGAAGATGAGTAACCAGAAGGAAGGAGGCAAGCCAGACATCCCCTTATTGGCTGGGACATCTGCCTGCAGTACCAGTAAACACAACCCTCATTCCTCTTTCAGCATTTGTCCCACACCTTACTTTCCCTCTGTTACTATCATAGCATCCTCTTGGCCATAATGCCGAGATAAAGGCCACAACTAAGCAAACTTTCCAATCCAACTTTATCCAATATTACATCAAAAGATCAACTAATCGCCCTTGTGCATTCCCTTAGTGAGTGTTTTAAAAGTGTGACATTGCCTATCCTATGAAGTTACGCAGTGCTGCTGGCTTTCAGTGGGAGACACTGCAGGATGACCTTGAGCAGCTGGTTGCTGGGAGCGTGAAATCGAGTGACGATGTGAGAAGGAGGATAACGTATGAAGATATCGGCAGCTTGAATACTTTCAGCCGGTGACCAAGGGCTCAGCCACGCCTCTGCAAGTGCAACAAGCAGAATGAATATCAAGGGGGTGCGGTGAAATTAGGAATGTGAGGTGTCTTGTGCATTTGGTAGAGATTGTTGGTAGGTGAGAGATGGGGATGGGGGGGGGTGAGGGGGTCACGCATTGAGCAGTGTGTGGGGCTGGTGGTGCAGTTGGTAGGAGACGGCTTTTGAACATGCAATCATAGGATTACATATTACATAAGATATACGGCACAGAAACAGACCATTCGGCCCAACCAGTCAATGCTCCACTTGAGCCTCCTCCCGTCTTTCCTCATCTAAATCTATCAGCATAACCCTCTATTCCCTTCTCCCTCATATGCTTGTCTAGCCTCCCCTTAAATGCATCTATACTATTCGCGTCAACCACTCCCTGTGGTAGTGAGTTGGGTAAAGAGCTTTCTTTTGAATTCCCAATTGGATTTCTTGGTGACTATCTCATATTGATAGCCTCTAGTTTTGCCCCTCCCCACAAATGGAAACACTCTCTCTGTATCCACCCTATCAAAACCTTTCAGAATTTTAAAGAGCTCTATTAGGTCACCCCTCAGCCTTCTCTTTTCAAGAGAAAAGTGACCCAGCCTGTTCATCCTTTCCTGATATTTTTACCCTCGCATTTCTGGTATCATCCTCGGAAATCTTCTCTGCATCCTGGCGGAGCGGTAAATTTTGCCCCGGCAAATGGTTTGCATCTGCCACCACAAAATTCAATCAGCTGGGCCCGGAGTTTAGAGCGGGGCGCTAAGGGAGGTGCTGCACGCCTGCTTTAGGGCGCTAGGCCGGCTGAGCAAGAGAAAGTCCCAAGCTAAACAGCTGGCTACGGAGCGCCATAACACAGGGCTGGGGGGGAGGGGGGCGAGGGAACCCTGAAAAAGAAACACCCCAAAAATTCCCAATACATAGCTCACACCACCACAACATAAAATGTACAAAAAAATAATCACACTTACCTGAGCTCGGCATTACTTACCTGACTGTGGCCGCTACAGCTTGGAACACCAGCTTTCACAGGCATTCCCAGCAGGGGGCGCTACACAGCACTAGGTGCCGGAAGGCAACTAAACATTGAGCCGGTGTGGGAACCAGGGGTGTTGCACACCGGCTCGCCTCTCCTGCTCCACTCCCCGTCGATACCAGCATCGAATGTCCCGCTGGAAGCTGGCTGCCCAGGCGCAAGTGATCTTTGCCACCATTGCCGCCACTCCGGGCGCTACAAGAGGTGGTGGAAGAGCAAATTTCCACCCCTAAGCTTCGTCCAACAGGTTTATCATAACTTCCCTACTTTTCAATTCTCTCCCTCTCGAAATAAGCCCCAGTGCCTGGTTTGCTTGTTTATGGCCTTGCTAACCTTGCTAATGTTCGTGATTGGTGTATTTGTACTTCGAGCTCCCTTTGTTCCTCTACCCTACCTAGACTCGCACCCTCCAAGTAATAAGTGACCTCCCTATTCTTCCTACCAAAACGTAATACCTCTCATTTATCTGTGTTGAACTTCATTTCCAATTATATGCCCATTCTGCAAATTTATTAATGTCCTCCTGTAATTTATTGCAGTCCTCTTCAGTATTGACTATTGCCCCCAATTTGATGACATCCGCAAATTTAGAAATTGTGCGTTGGAGTCCAAAGTCTAAATCGTTAATATAAATTGTGAACAACAATGGTCCCAGCATTGATCCTTGTGGAACACCACTACCAGCTATCCATTCTGTTACTTGTCTCCTGACTCCGCATTAGTCATTATTCATCAGTCTATTATGGGGTACCTTATCGAAGGCCTTTTGAAAATCTAGATAAATTACATCTACTGCATTAGCATTGTCTACTCTCTCTGTTTCCTCTTCAAAAATTTCAATGAGGTTGGTCAAGCAAGAATTTTCCTTTTGAAATCCAAGCTGACGATTAATTGTTATATTTTTGGTTTCTAGATGTTATTCTTTAGTAGGGATTCCTTTATTTTTCCTGTCATGTATTCAACCAGCATTGTAACCCATGTATAAACTGACCTAAGTTGTACACCGTGAGAACACTGACCACTAGGTGGGAGACACTCCTAACCTGGACCTTCAGGTATAAAAGGGGAAGCTCCACCCACCTTCATCACTTGAGTACTAAGGAATAAAGGACAGGTCACAGACTGACCTTCTCTCAAGCATGGGCCTCATGTGCATTTATACTGTATAGTAAGGACGTATCAATGGCGACAAGAAACTGGGATTTAAACCACGCGAGCATGGCCACTAGCAGAACAGAGGAGAGGTACTGTGTTAATGAATGGTTGGGACAGAGATTCAACATTGTTAAAGCAGCACACAGTTCTCCAGGCAGACAAGGGCAGTCGGGCATGCCCCAACATGTAGTCGAACCCAGAGGGGGAGTTCGACAGAGACAATGGCAAGCTGAACAGCGATTCACGCCATTGCAAGGGACAATGCGGCCAGTAATGGGGCCATCAACACCTGTTAATGGTGCACTCAAGGACAATAACAGGGGCAGTCAGGGACGATCGACTGGCAAGGGACCTTTTGTTTCAAACCGCAACTCATGCTGGAGGCGTGGAGGCACACACTCAGCCGGAGTTTGCAGACATGAGCAAAATACCAGCAGAAATTGCAGAAATGGACATTGGGGGAAATCGCTGGAAGCTGAAGTTCAGCGAGTTCGTGTGGAGCACGTATACATTTCATACACCAGGACGCCACCGATAATAATGAAAGTGCTCCTCAATGGCATCCCAGTATCAATGGATGCCAGCCAGTCCCTGATGGGTATCAAACAGTTCGAAAAGTTTTGGGCATCCAAGGCCAGGAGGCCAAAATTATCGCCGATTGACGCATAGCTACGGACTTACACAAAGCAGATCATTCCGGTGCTTGGCAGCGCCACGGTAGTCGTGACCCACAAAGATTCGGAGAACAGACTGCCACTCTGGATTGCCCCAGGGGACGGTCCCGCACTATTGGGGAGGAGTTGGCTTGCTGTCATGAACTGGAAATGGAGCGATGTCAATGCAATTTCGTCTGTGGAGCGAGTATCATGCTCACAGATCCTGGAGAAATTTGACTCATTATTTCAACCCGGCATTGGCACTTTCATGGGGGCCAAGGTAGTGATTCACATAAACCCGGAAGCCAGGCCAGTACACCACAAGGCCAGAGCGGTGCCGTACGTGATGCGGGAAAAGATAGAAGGCGAATTGGACCGCCTGCTGAGGGAAGGCATCATCTCGCCAGTCGAATTCAGTGACTGGGCGAGCCCGATTGTGCCGGTGCTCAAGGCGGATGGGTCGGTCAGGATATGTGGCGATTACAAGGCCACCATCAATCGGGTGTCACTCCAAGACCAGTACCCGCTACCAAGAGCGGAGGACCTCTTTGCGACGCTATCCGGTGGCAAACCTTTTTCAAAATTGGACCTGACCTCAGCTTACATGACCCAGGAGCTGGCGAGTGAGTCGAAGAAACTGACCACCATCACGACACACAAGGGATGTACAACAGATGTCCGTTCGGGATTCGCTCGGCCGCCGCGATCTTCCAACGAAATATGGAAAGCCTCCTCAAGTCGATTCCAGGGACGGTGGTTTTTCAGGACGACATCCTCATTACAGGTTACGATACTGAAGAACACCTCCACAACCTGGAGGAGGTGCTACACAGACTGGACCGGGTAGGTCTGCGACTGAAAAAGGCGAAGTGCATCTTCCGAGCTCCAGAGGTAGAATTCCTGGGGATGAGGGTAGCAGCAGATGGGATCAGCCCTACTGCGTCCAAGACGGAAGCGATCCAGAGAGCACCCAGACCCTGTAACACAACGGAGCTGCGTTCGTTCCTGGGGCTCCTGAACTATTTTGGTAACTTTCTTCCCAAATTGAGCACGCTGTTAGAGCCGCTACACGTGCTCCTACGCAAAGGTCGCGAATGGGTCTGGGGGGACAGCCAGGAAAGGGCTTTTAATAGAGCACGCAATTTGTTGTGTTCCAACAATCTGTTAACGCTACATGACCCATGTAAGAAACTTGTGTTAACGTGCGATGCGTCGTCCTATGGTGTCGGGTGTGTGCTGCAGCATGTCAATGCCAAGGGTCAGTTACAGCCGGTAGCTTATGCCTCCAGAAGTCTGTCCCAGGCAGAAAGGGGCTACGGGATGGTAGAAAAGGAGGCGCTCGCATGTGTACATGCGGTAAAGAAAATACACCAGTACCTGTTTGGCAGGAAATTTGAGCTGGAGACAGATCACAAACCCCTAACGTCCCTTTTGGCCGACAACAAGGCCATAAATGCAAACGCATCGGCCCGCATACAGAGGTGGGCACTCACGTTAGCCGTCTATGACTACACAATTCAGCACAGACCGGACACCGAAAACTGCGCCGATGCACTCAGCAGGCTCCCACTAGCCACCACTGAGGGGGCTACCGAGCATGCTGCTGAGATGGTCATGGCTGTTGAAGCTTTCGGAAGTGAAGGCTCACCCATGACAGCCCGTCAGATTAAAGTCTGGACAAATAGAGACCCGCTATTGTCTCTAGTCAAGAAATGTGTCCTGAATGGGGACTGGGCAGCCACGTACAGGGCATGCCCTGAGAAATTTAAACCATTTCACAGGCGCAAGGATGAACTCTCGATTCAGGCCGATTGCCTACTGTGGGGAAACCGCGTAGTCATGCCCCAGATGGGCAGAGAGGTGTTCATCAGGGAACTCCACAATGGGCACCCGGGCATTGTCACGATGAAGGCAATTGCCAGGTCACACATTTGATGGCCAGGGATAGACGCAGATCTGGAACTTTGTGTTCGCAGGTGCAACACGTGTGCCCAGCTGGGCAATGCGCCCAGGGAAGCCCCCCTTAGCCCCTGGCCATGGCCCGCCAAGCCTTGGTCACGCATCCATGTGGACTATGCAGGTCCTTTCATGGGAAAAATGTTTTTGGTTGTAGTAGACGCCTACTCCAAATGGATCGAGTGTGACATTTTAAATTCAAGCATATCCTCTGCCACGGTAGAAAGTCTACGGGCAATGTTTGCCGCCCACGGTCTACCGGACATCTTGGTCAGCGACAATGGCCCATGCTTCACAAGCACTGAATTCCAGGACTTCATGGCAGGCAATGGAATTAACCATGTTAGAACGGCACCGTTCAAGCCGGCCTCAAACGGCCAGGCAGAACGAGCAGTGCAGATAATCAAACAGGGGATGCTCAGAATCCAAGGGAGTTCCCTACAAACCCGCTTATCACGCTTCCTGTTGGCCTATAGATCCCGACCACACTCGCTCACAGGGGTTCCACCCGCAGAGCTACTAATGAAAAGGACGCTCAAAACCCGGTTATTCCTTGTACACCCCACCATGAAAGAAATTGTTGAGAGCAGGCGCCAGTCACAATATGACTACCATGACACGAATGCGAGGGCGCGATGTATTGATGTAAATGATCCTGTTTTTGTCCTCAACTACGCTGCAGGGCCCAAATGGCTCGCAGGCACTGTGGTTGCCAAAGAGGGAAATAGGATTCTGGTAGTTAAACTTACCAATGGACAAATCTGCCGCAAACATGTGGATCAAACAAAAAGGAGGTTCAGCAACCCCATAGAAGAAGCAGAGGAAGAACACGATATAGAGTTCACGCCACCACAGGTGACCAAACACCGGAACCAAAGGGAGGAGAGCCCAGTCACTGTGGGCAGTCTGGACAGGCCTGAGGCACTGCAAACAGCAGACACTCAGGCCAGCGCCCAACAACCGGAGCCCCAACTCAGGCGCTCTACAAGGGAGCGTAAACCACCAGAGAGACTTAACCTGTGATCCCAATAAGACTTTGGTGGGAAGAGGTGATGTCATGTATTCAACCAGCATTGTAACCCATGTATAAACTGACCTAAGTTGTACACCGTGAGAACACTGACCACTAGGTGGGAGACACTCCTAACCTGGACCTTCAGGTATAAAAGGGGAAGCTCCACCCACCTTCATCACTTGAGTGCTAAGGAATAAAGGACAGGTCACAGACTGACCTTCTCTCAAGCATGGGCCTCGTGTGCATTTATACTGTGTAGTAAGGACGTATCATTTCCAACCACTGATGTTAAGCTGACTGGTCTCTAATTCCCTGGACATGTTCTATCCCCCTGCTTATCCCGGTGTCCTGCTCAATATTTATGGACGCGCTTATTTGTACTGCAAAAATGGCCATCATGCTCCACCCTTTGTCTATGATTGGTCCCCTTGGAGGATAAGCCACACCCTGAAGTTTCACAGGAATATGTAACTGGAACCGCCCATCCCAAGGTCTCACCAATTTTGCAAATTGTAACTCCTCAGAAGACAGCAAGGGCCAGCCGAAGTACCTTACCCCAGTCCAAGTGCATGCCTCCCCCACCATCCCCCCACACCAATCCCCCACCATAGATGGGGCATTGTGTATGGATTGTTAACAGGTTTATTGGGTATGAAGTGAATAATGACAGTGTCATGACTTCTGGATATCATCCACTCCAATGATGTCGTTTGAAGGGGGTTGTCTTCCCTGTGCTCTCTCTCTTCCCTTCAATCCCACCCACTGTATCTCTCCCCCCCCGCCTCAGTGTCTCTCTCTCTCTCTCTTCCCCAGTTTCTCTCTCACTCTCCCCCAGTCTCTCTCACTCTCCCCCAGCCTCTCTCTCTCCCCCAGCCTCTCTCTTCCCAGCCTCTCTCCTCCCAGCCTCTCTCACTCTCCCCCAGTCTCTCTCACTCTCCCCCACCCTCTCTCTCTCCCCCAGCCTCTCTCCTTCCCCCAGCCTCTCTCCTCCCAGCCTCTCTCTCTCCCCCAGCCTCTTTCTCTCCCCCAGCCTCTCTCCCCCAGCCTCTTTCTCTCCCCCAGCCTCTCTCCCCCAGCCTCTCTCCCCCAGCCTCTTTCTCTCCCCCAGCCTCTCTCCTCCCAGCCTCTCTCTCTCCCCCAGCCTCTCTCCTCCCAGCCTCTCTCACTCTCCCCCAGTCTCTCTCACTCTCCCCCAGTCTCTCTCACTCTCCCCCAGTCTCTCTCACTCTCCCCCAGCCTCTCTCACTCTCCCCCAGCCTCTCTCTCTCCCCCAGACTCTCTCCTCCCAGACTCTCTCCTCCCAGACTCTCTCACTCTCCCCCAGGCTCTCTCACTCTCCCCCAGTCTCTCTCACTCTCCCCCAGTCTCTCTCACTCTCCCCCAGCCTCTCTCACTCTCCCCTAGCCTCTCTCCTCCCAGCCTCTCTTTCTCCCCCAGCCTCTCTCACTCTCCCCTAGTCTCTCTCACTCTTCCCCAGTCTCTCTCTCTCTCCCCCAGCCTCTCTCTCTCCCCCAGCCTCTCTCCTCCCAACCTCTCTCTCTCCCCAGCCTCTCTCCTCCCAGACACTCTCACTCTCCCCCAGTCTCTCTCACTCTCCCCCAGTCTCTCTCACTCTCCCCCAGTCTCTCTCACTCTCCCCCAGCCTCTCTCTCTCCCCAGCCTCTCTCCCTCCTTCTCGGCCCCCCGCCACTTTGCTGCGCGCTGCCGCCCCTCTCGGCCCCACGGCCACCACTCTCGGCCCCCAAAGAGGGGTCGGGGGGGGGGGGTGGGGGAGGAGAAAGAGAGTGGGAGGGGAGAGAGTCAGGGCCGGGGCCGAGGCCTGAGCGGGCAAAGAGAGTCAGGGCCTCAAGTCCTGCTGCTCGGTACCACATGGAGGGAATGATTCGGGGCTGGGGGCTTGACAGGGGGCGGGGCTTGACAGATGCATGTCAGTCAAAAAAAGTGCAGCACAAATAGTTACACTGATTATTTATCCCTCAATCAATATACCAAAACAGTTTATCTGGTCATTATCACATTGCTTTTTGTGGGAGATTGCTGTGTGCAATTTGGTTGCTTCCATTTCCAACATTACAACAGTGACTACACTCCAGAAGAACTTCATTGGCTGTAAAGCACTTTGAGACGTCCCGTGCTCGTAAAAGGCACTCTAGAAATGCAACTCTTTCTTAAATATAGGTATTACGTTAGCTATCCGCCACGTTAGTCCTCTGGCACTACACCTTTTTCTAACGAATTATTAAATATGTGTAGTAATGTGTTTTCTCTTCCCGAGATTCTTTTAAAGTACGTGGATGCAATCCATCCAGACCAGGGGTTTTATCCTCTTTGAGTTTGATTAGTTTATTTAATATTTCCCCTTTTTTTGATCTAAAATGCTCTCATCTCATTACAAATCTCATCATCCAATGTCATGTCCACCTATTCTATCTCCCTGGTAAATACTGAAGTAAAATAATGATTTAATATTTCTGTCATCTCTCAATTGCTACCTGTGGTATTATCCTGTCTATTCCTTAATGGCCCTATTTCCATCCCAACCTTCCTCTTTTATTGATGTGCCTGTAAAATATTTTACTATTTTGTTTTATGTTCCTCGTTCCTTACCCTCAATTGTTCCCTTATGGGTTTATTCATCCATGGGGTCTCGTTAGTGTTTAGTTTTTTCTTTCCTTTTAGTCGAATATATTCTTCCTGCACTCTGTTGATCACCGTTTTAAATGTTTCCCATTGCTGCTCTATATTATTTTTTGACCAATATTGTTGCCCATTTTATTTTCCCAAGTTCTGTTCTCAGCCCCTCAAAATCAGACTTTCTCCAATCTATTACCCTGGTTTCTGTCATACTTATGTCCTTCTCAATTATCATCTTAAAGTGTATTATATTATGGTCACTATTGCCTAGATGTTCTCTACTTTTACTTCTCTTATCTCCTCTGGTTCATTCCCCATTACTAGATCCAATAGTAAATCCTCCCCTGTTGGGCTTTATACATATTGGATTAGAAGGAGTCCTGTACACATTGCAGGAACTCCATTCCCTTATCCCCTTTACCTACCTCTTCTGTCCAATTAATATCAGGGTAGTTGAAATCCCCCATGATTATTATTCTGTGATTTTTACTAATTTCCCTAATTTGTCTGCATATTTCTTCCTCCACCTCCCTTCCACTATTAGGTGGTGTGTAGACTACATATATTAGTGTGATTGACCCTTTATTATCTTTTATCCCTATCCATATGGATTCTATTTTTGTCTTGCTGACAGTTGTGTCACTCTTTTCTACTGCCATTATGTTATCCCTAATAAGTACAGCTACTCCACGTCCCCCTTTTCCCTCTTTTTCTTTTTTAAATGTTATATCCTGCAATGTTTAATTCCCAGTCCTGATTTTTCTGTAGCCTGGTCTCAGTAATCCCTACTGTGTCTGGTTCCTCGCAATGCATGATTGCCTCCAGTTCCCCTGTTTTATTATGGACACTGTGTACATTGCTCTACAGACAGTTTAACTCATTTTTAATAGGATTTCCTCTCGCTTTAAGTTTAACCATATTTTTACACTCCTGGGGCCAGAAATTCAGCATCGCCCATTTTGAGGCATTAATCCCGGCTGGTCGGTAAGTGTAGCGCAAGATGAAAGTTAACGCCGTCTACCGCGAAATTCGGTTTCAGCGCCCCAAGAGGGAAATCAGTCATTGCACAATTCTCTTAGGGTGGTGAAGGGGAAAATCATAGCGATAAATTCCCAGAGCGAATGTGGATGAGGCGATGGTCATCAGACATTTCGGCGCCAGCCACTTCTTAAAGGGGAGGTAGGATCATCATTCGCAGTTTTACCATTGCCATCGCAGCCTGGTCAGAGCGGCAACATGGCTGAGGATGCAGCTCACCAGCGTGCCCACTGCTTTTCATACGCGGCCCTGAAGGCTTTGATGGAGGCTGTGGAGAGATGAACGGATGTCCTGCAGCCTGAGAGTGGCAGGACGCCACCGCCTGGAGTTTTCAGACATTTGTGGAGGGACGTGGCACAGCACGTGTCGGCAAGGAACACGGTGCCCAGAACTGCGACACAATGTCGCAAGAAGATGAACGCCCTCACTCGGGTCATCAGGGCGAATACCCTTTCTATTAACCTTACAATGCCATAATGTGAACCTCACTGTCTCACACAATGTACACTCTGTGCAGTACCTGCTCCTTCACTATATGTACCAGCCCATGGGCTTCGTTGCTAAAGAGAGCTGCAAAGCTCCGCCTCAGTTCAGCAGCCATACCCTGGGCCTCCAGCGTAGCTCTCCTTCCTGGTCCCTACTCAGCCTCACCCCTCCTCTTACTACCATTTCACTCTTTGTATACGTTTGCAAAACTTAATCTTAGCTGGTAGCCACCAAATCTCACTGTTCACACAGCTCTGTGCAGCTACTGTGAGTCAAATGGACATCTGCAGACTTCCATACAGTAGCAGCAATTCAACTCTGTAAGGCACCTGTGGCAGACGATTAGCTGCACACTTACTCACACCTTCTGTTTGTTATTGCAGGTGAAACTCACTCACAACAGGTACCAACAAATGCGGACCGGAGGAGGGAAGCCTGAACTCCACGCCCTCACGGAGGTGGAAGAGTGAATGTCCGCCCTCATGGGTGCACATGTGGGTGCGGTAATGGTCGGGGAAGCCGAACCTCCTGGGGACAGTGACAGTATGTTCATCCCCTTTCCCTCTTATATGGGATCATTTACCCCTAAAACCACATGCCTTTCCCACTACAGATATGTTATGCATGGAAAAGGAGTCAGACTGAACTCTGAGCTCAAAGTAAAGTGTGACCTTAGTCTTTTATTGCAGGTCTTCAGAGTGCCTCTCCAACCTGTGAGGCCTCCTTAAATACCAGTGCTCCCAAGGGATTATGGGATCCCTTGGGACTCCAGGGGTTGAGCCCACTGGTGGCTGTACAGAGTAAATACAAGTTTACATATATAACAATATAAATGTCCTATATCACCTCCTTCTTCCCTTCCTGCCCCCTCCCTTGCTGCTAACTCCATTTCTGTCGCTTTGTGTTACAGATAATGAGCCAGAAGTGCAACAGCCTGTCCGTGAGGCGTCCACCTCCAACGATGGGGGAGACGAGGAAGAAGGGGACGACAGTTCTGCGCCACTCCGGCAGGATCCACCTGCTGCAGACAGCGGGGACACCACCTCGGTGAACGAGCTGATCTTCCTGGGGTTTGACGAGCCTGAGGTTCGTGGACCCAGTGGCCTGCAGCAACGCCCAGCGCGAAGGGAAGCTCGGGGGCCAGCTCCCCGGAGGGTGAGTCGGTGCCCAAGTCCTGCTGAGTGTGACTCAGGATTTGGGGGGTATGGTGGCAGAGTCTCAGGGGATGCACTGTGAACTTATGGGTGCATTGGCAAGGGTCCCGCAGAGCATGGATGCACTTGCTGTGAGGTTGGGGGAGGCCACCTCAAGCATTGCCCGTGCCTCTGAACATCCCATCGAGCCCATCCTTGGCAAGTACCAATGGATGTTGGAGTCGACGAGCGACCGTGGGTCCCAGAGGTGATGGCACGTGCCATGGCTGACATGGCAGCAGCTATCACAGCACAGGCCGAAGCTACGCAAGGCCTTCGTGATGTGATGCAGTCTGCTGCGTTTCAGTCTGCTCTCAGACAGACTCAGATTGATGCCATGCAAGCATTGACTGCTGTCATCCTCTCCAGATTCCCCGAAGCAAGCCATCAATCTGTGCTCCAGCCGATTGCTTCGGATGCTAAGGCTCTGCCCCGGGGGAATGGCACTGGGTCGATGGAAATGGAAGGTGCAGTCTTCTCATGATGGCAGCAATCCGGCTTCCACCACTGCCACTCTGCCTTTGCACCTGCCGCGGTCTGTACCCCACCCATACCAGACTGCTGCCGCCCATGCTGAGGTGGTGCAGTCCGCAGCCAGGCCTTCCAGGCCCAAAGCTGGACCAGGGCGTCCTGCTAGGCCATCTGCTGTCTCTGAAGTAGTTGAGGCCAATTCACTAAATATATTCAAAAGGGAGTTAGATGAAGTCCTTACTACTAGGGGGAATCAAGGGGTATGGCATGAAAGCAGGAAGGGGGTACTGAAGTTTCATGTTCAGCCATGAGCTCGTTGAATGGCGGTGCAGGCTGGAGGGGCTGAATGGCCTGCTCCTGCACCTGTTTTCTATGTTTCTATGTTTCAAGCAGCGTTGCTGCAAGCACTGCGGATACATTGAGGAGAAATACTAGGCGTGGGAGGGGGGAAAAGGGAAGGGGTGGGAAGTATGCGACTTTACACCCACCAAGGCCAGATGTCCACATCCTGTAATTATAATTGCACATATTTCACTGCTGGTGTTTGACGCCTGTCATTTGTGGAAGGGTCTTGGCATAATACGGTTCATGGGAGCCGGTCTTGAATTTCAGATGGGAGGGGTGTTTGTATACAGAATCATGAAGTTGCTTGTGTGTTACTTATGCTGTTTCTAGGGTCATTTGTTACATTCTTTATTAGTTGCTGACGAAGGGTTATTGGTGTGCTGCTTGAGGGCACACTCCTGTTAGAGATAATAAAATGTTGATTTGACTGTTTGCATTGCCGCCATGTGTATTAATTGACAATTTCGCAGAGCTGCACCATCAGCCTAGCTCATAGTGATGTGACTATGAGGCCCAGTCATCATCTGGCTGTTGATTCATCGGAATCGATGCAGGATGAGACGCTGACGTGTGGCCCTTTCAGCGGCAGCATTGGCACAGTGCCTCCTCTGTGGCAGCTGATCCTCCTCCTCGTCTGCCTCGCCATACTGTGCATCATCATGCTTCTCTTCCTCTTCCTCCTCCTGAGGTGGAGCTGCATTCTCCGGTAGCAACGCCTGGTCCCTCATGATGGCCAGGTTGTGCAGCATGCAGCAGAGCACAATGAAGAGTGAGGCTTGATCAGGGGAGTACTGAAGGCTGCCTCCAGAGTGGCCAAGGCCCCGGAACCGCAGCCTTCTAACGCACTGCTCCTCAGACTTGTCTAGGTATGATAAGCACTCCTGATAAATCCCGGGGTGGGGGGGGGCGTGTAAGGCCTCCTGCCCTGACGTCTGTGGGATCTCCTCATTCGCGGCCCCACATTCCCAATCTCCCTTCTCTGCAGACGCTGCCTATCAATTGCTTGAAGGAGGCGAGGGTGGCGTGTTAGCGCTGCACCCATCTAAATGCACACCTCAAATTGCGAGCTCACTGTAACTATGAAGCCAATCTGTCACAACAATCCCAGAGATACACACACTGTGCTATGTGGAAATGTAGCACTGACAGTGAACTCTGAGTAACCTGGTTGTTCATCCCTTTAAATATCCTCCCAGCACCGCCCAACGCTGCAAACCACCTGCTTTCTCTGTCGTGTTCAGCGGCTGTCGGTAAGTGAGGCGCACAAACCGAAGTTTGTATCCGAGGCGCCAGTGGGCCATTGCACGCATACTGACGTCTTGATCTGGCTGTTGTTAGACTGCAAGGCAATAAGTGTTAGCACCGCCAGTAAAAGTTGACCAAAGTTTCTGACCGCTGCTAAAATCTCTGCGGCCAGGCATTAAGCCATTAGCGAAGCTTTACCGCCTCTCTGGGGCGCTAAATGGAGGCAATAACCAACCAAATTTCTAGCCCCTGTTCTATAACTCTATTTATTCCCTTGCCATCAATGTCCTCCCTTACTTTCCTCTTTCCTATGCTCTCTTCTCCTGTTTTGTTTATATTTAGGCTGGTTACGTTTCTTGTAGATCCCTCCTCTCAGCTTACTAATTTAAGGCTTTTGCCACCTCCCTATTTACCCTTTCTGCTAGGACATGTGTCACATCCCGGTTCAGGTGGAGCCCGTCCGATCGGTACAGCTCCTTCCTGTCCCAGAACTGGTGCCAGTGCCCCATGGAAAGGAACCCCTCTTTCCCACACTAGCCCTTTAGCCACATGCTAATTCTCCTGATTTATCTACTTCTTTGCCAATTTGCACCTGGCTCGGGCAATAATCCACAGATTATTAACCTCGCGGTCCTGTTTTTTAATTTAGAGTCTAACTCCTTACACTCTTTCAGCAGGACCTCCTCCCTGTTCCTACCTATATGGTTAGTCCCAACATAGACCACGACAACTGGATTTGTATCCTCCCTTTCCAAGTTTCTCTTCATCGCCGTGAGATAGCCCTTACCCTGGCACCGGGTAGGCAACACACCCTTCGGGATTCTCGTTCTTGGCTGCAGAGGACGCTATCTATCCCCCAAATTATAGAGACCCCTATCACTACCACATATCTATTCTGCTCCACGACCCCTCCCCCCCTCCGCTTAGACAGTCTTTTGAGCCATGGTGCCTGGGTCTGCATTGTTGTTGTCCTCCCTGTAGTCTGTCTCCTTGTCCTCACAGGTAGCGAGTACATTGTACCTGTTGGACAGGACCAGTGTCTGCGGGAACTCCTTCTCAGCCTCTCCTCAATCCCCGCTACCCGGCTCCCTAAAAGTCATCCCCTTCCTTTCCTGAACCTGTGCTATTCTCTGGGATGTGACTGTATTCTGGCTAAAACTGTCCAGAAATTCCTCCCCTTCCCTTATCTATCAGAGTGTCACACTCCAGCTCAATGACTCTGAGCCGGAGAGATTTGAGATGGAGACATCTCCTACAGACGTGTTTGCTCGGGACAGTCTCGCTGTCCACAAACTCCCACATACTTCAGCCCGGACACACATATCTTAGTCTAGCCTTATTTTATCTTGCAATTCATCTTCAAGAGTTGCAGACTGATTAGCGCTGCAGGATTTTTAATAGTTTTTTTCAGATGGCAGTTCAGCTTTAAGAGGTAGAGCTTGCCTTGAAAAGTAGCAGGCTAGCTTTCAGTAAAGTCAGCCTCGTTCCAGCAACGCATCCTGGTTAATTAGTTAACTTAGTTAGTTTCCAAAGTATCTCATTACCATATGAACAGAAGTAGCCAGTTTTGACAAATTTTAACGAATGATTCTTAAAGGGGAAGGGAAGTCTAGGCCGAAGACTTGTTTGTGTTGACCATTTTCTCCCCTCCCCTCTTCTGGAGCCATTGGCCCAGATTTTGCAGGGTTAATAATGCGAAACTGTCAGCTTCACTGTCACTGGCCCTTTGAAACTGCCAGCAACTTCAGGATTTAGCGCATGTGCAGATAAACGCAGGAATCCTGAAGTTGCGTTCGGTCATTCCCTACTCCATAACAGGCTGCGATGTGGAATTCCCCATAGCCATTAGTTGAACTGACGAAAACTTAAGGGGGCGCGAAATTGCCCCTTATCAGTTTTCACCTGGTGGAGGGGAGTGCTCCCGCCTCCCTGGATTTTGGCTGGGAGTTTGCGAAGGTGGTTAGAGCCCCGGGCCGGCACGCAACCGGCAATGATGTAATCGGCATGCGCGGTGACTGCTCACCGCCCCACGCCGACCCCTGAATGCCCCATGGGCCGCGAGATTGGTGCCAGCTACGGGGGACACGATGCTGGCCGCCATCCGCTCTCGGGGCAGTGCTTAAAGGGATGGGCACCGGCGCCCCAGGCCGCCAGCTTTTTTTGTCGGCCGACTCTCGGGTCGGCTCAAAGATGGCGGCTCTAGTGTGGTCCAGGCGGCCATCGTGCAGCCTGTCACTTTGTCTTGGGTGCCGGGCTGCTGGCCCAGTCGCACGCTGTCCTGGTGGCCCAGTGGAGGCCGAGCAGAGTGCGCAGCGGCCTACCGCTTTAAGCGAAGGGGAGGGGCGTTGAAACCCGTCAGCATTACGCAGAGCATCCGTGTAGCGCTTGACTCCCCGCCCCAGTAGCACCCCGGTTACCGCCCCCAAAGGAGGTGGTGTACGGGAAATTGCACTCTGATTCCTTTCAAGGGCGGTAAGGGAAAGTCCACGGTGGGGGCGGGACTACTGCGCCAGCTGCTAACAGCCCCGGCCCCGGAAGGTTACCGACCCCAAGATCTTCTGTTGTAATATCGCTGTTAAAACCCCTATAAAAAGTTAAGCCATGTCGGAATATGTGTAACGGGGTTTTTAACAGCGTATGGACTGCTGAACAACCGTTCTGGCCCTGAAAACCAACATTTATATTTGTGGAATGTCAAATTTTACCATTATGATTAAAAAATATTAGATTTTTGTTTGTTTATGATATTTCAGCATCTCATGTGTATGTCCCAAGCTTTATTTCACTCTCTGCAAAATTTCAAAAAAGTGAAATGATAATACCTGTTATTTCCTGGTTTGCTCTCTTTGAGAATTCTTCAATGTGTGAGGTTGTTTAGACAGCTTGATGACATCACAGCGTGCTGTAGGCTGGAGATCCCCGTTTGATAGCGCTACAATTAATTTAACATTGAAAAAACTAATGTTTTTGCCACAGAGATCGCAAGATCTTCCTAGGCAGCTTTCTTCCAGGTCAGCTTCGCCGCTCACTGCAAATTCCGGGCCTATGATGTCTTGCTGGGCATTGTATTTTCTAGTACCTTGCTCACGTGACCATTATTGATGTGTAAGCTTTCAGCGTCAATGTCAGCATGCAACACAACTGTGCAGGGCATTAAAGGCTGAACACAATTCTGTCTTCGTCTGACATTCATACAGGCACTTCCAATGGGAGTTGCTGGATAGCAAAAAGGAGCAGAAATGCCAGCTGATTTGCCTGTCATTAATCAGGATTTCCTTAAGGGGCGGAGAGGAGGCAAGTGTGGAGAAGTTGGAAATAGTTGGTGGTGGATAGGATGTGGAGGTTGAAGCTCAAGTCTGGGTCAAACAGGACACCAAAGCCCCACATGGTTTGGTCAGCCTAAATAAGTGGCTGGGAGGAAGATGGAGTCAGCGCACGGGATTGGAGTTGATGGTGGGGACCAAACATTTGCATAGATTGGAGTGAGGCGACATGAAGGCAGTCCCACAGAACTGTACACTGGTGGAGAGGCAATAAAGGGGGATGACATGGTCAGCCATATCAAACGCTACAAGGAGGTTGAGGTGGACAAGAAGGTATAATGCATGTCTATTCATGCTAGACTGAATAGTTTTACTGTAAACATAGAAACATAGAAAATAGGTGCAGGAGCAGGCCATTTGGCCCTTCGAGCCTGCACCACCATTCAATAAGATCATGGCTGATCATTCACCTCAGTACCCCTTTCCTGCTTTCTCTCCATACCCCTAGATCCCTTTAGCAGTAAGGGCCACATCTAACTCCCTTTTGAATATATCTAATGAACTGGCATCAACAACTTTCTGTGGTAGGGAATTCCACAGGTTCGCAATTCTCTGAGGGGAAAAAAACTACGCCTTTCCTGTCACCTGTCACCGTGCTGTTCAATGTCTAAACAGTAAGAGCAGATATGAACTTCAAAAGCGAAATTCCAATGGAAAAGACCTGATGGGGGCATCCTTGCAAAACTGTAAACACATCGGAAGTTATAATCAATACTTTGCCATGCGCTTGAGGCCAGAGCACTACACTCAGAATTCATACGTCATCTGAGCCCCAATGGTATGCGATAAACTTATGAAAAGCTTCTAGCCATCTTTTATTCTGAATATAAATAAAATTACAGGACCCTACAGACTGAGATAATTCATTCAATTTCTGTGAGTCAAGACATTTCTACGCACTGGACGTTTGTCTCTTGTGAGTTACTCACACCAAGCAGTCATTTGAGGCCAGCTTTAATGGTGTTCACTTACTTCTCATAGACAGTTTATATATTTCATAAGCCTGAGTCAGCCGAGATGTCTCGACTCATGAAGTGTTGCCTGGAACTACACACCCACACATTCTGATCAAATCGATTTCAGACCGAGTTAATAAATTCCCTGGGTAGTATGAAACACTGAGTTACAGTATTATGTACTGTTCAAAATAAACTTGGACTTTTTAATAATACGCTCAATATATTACCAGCTACTCGTTAGGTTTGTTGGCAAAATTTGTTGAAAAATGATCTGCACAATACAACATCATCAGTAGATCTCAGATTCAAATTGTCACTGAAACCGAGAAACATGTGATACTGAAAAGAGATTGAAATCTTTCTGCTTGGCAAACTAAAGCAGAGCAGTTTCAGTGCATGAGTGCATTTGCAGACATTCGACGTGCATCCAAAAATCCGAACTTGATGGGCATGATGCAGCAGTACTGAGGTTAGGGGGCCGAAATTCAGCCTCCCGGTAAGGCCTGTTACCGCCAGAAAGCGGCCGTGTCAAGTGGCCGCCAATTTTTTGTCGAGTGGCCGCCGCTCACGAAATTCTCCTCGCTGGTTTTTCCGGCGGTCCCCACATCTGCCCCAGTGCTGTCTAAGTGCATCATCAAAACGTGCACCGCCGATCTCCTGCCCCGAAGCAAAAGTCACCTCAAAAAATCTTGTGGCCGCCGCGCGGTGCCCCAGACAGTTTTTTCTGTCGGTGCACTGTGATTGCAGTGTGTGTAAGATGCCGGTGTGGCCACTATTAAAGGGGAGGGCACATTGCCGCGGCTGCCATCTTACTTTTTTTTTGTCGGCCAAATGCCAGGCACCCCGTCTTGGGGCCAGGCCGCTGGCCCGGCCGAAACCCTCCCTGGTGGCCCAGAGCTCGCAGCAGCCCTCCCCTTTAAGGGAAGCTCTTCTGCTACCCCCGCCCCACAGGAGTTTCGTGCTGGTGGATTTGTTAAAGGCAAATTGTGTTTAACCAACATGATCACATTTTTTGATGAGGTAACAGAGCGGGTTGATGAGGGCAATGCAGTTGCTGGATTACCAAAAGGTGTTCAACAAAGTGCCACATAATAGGCTTGCCAGCAAAGTTGAATAAAAAGGACAGTGGCAGCATGGATACTGAATTGGCTAAGTGACAGGAAACAGAAGATTGAGAGGAGATCTGATAGAAGTGTTCAAAATCATGAGGGGTCTGGACAGAATAGATAGAGAGAAGCTGTTCCCACTGGCGGAAGGGTCAAGAACGAGAGGACACAGATTTAAGGTGATTGGCAAAAGAACCAAAGGTGACAGAAAAACTTTTATACACAGCGAGTGATTAGGATCTGGAATGCACTATGTGAAGGGGTGGCGGAGGCAGACTCAATCACAGCTTTCAAAAGGGAGTTGGATAAGTACCTGAAGGAAAACAATTTGCTGGCTATGGGGAAAGGGCGGAGGTGGGACTAGCTGAAGTGATCTTGCAGGGAGCCAGCATGGGCTTGATGGGCTGAATGGCCTTTTTCCGTACTGTAACCATTCTATGATTCTGTGATTCTATGATTCTTGGGCAGTTGTGGTGCTGGCCTAACTCAGGCAGGAACCTCATGATTAAATGTAAATTCAGATGCAATGAGGAGTCCATGTCGTCTGGTTCTACTGTTCTGGACAGGGTGAAACAACTTGTCATGGTCTCAATTATCTCGTCCCATTAGAATCTTAAACACGACAATCACATCAGCTTTCAATCTTCTCAAACTGCGCGCATAGGGGCCTGAACACTTAATGTCAGCTCCAAAAGTGGATAATTGCCAACTAAAGAAAGAACTTGGATTTATATAGCACCATTCACAACCTCAGGATGTCCCAAAGTGCTTTACAGCCAATGAAGTACTTTTGAAGTGTAGTCACTGTTGTAATGTAGGAAATACAGCAGCCAATTTGCGCACAGCAAGCTCCCACAAACAATATGAGGTAATGTCCAGATAATCTGCCTTTTAGTTGGTGGAGGGATAAATATTGTCCAGGACACTGGGAAGAGTTCCCCTGTTCTACAAATAGTGCCATGGAGTCTTTGTTTAATCACTCCAAGGTATACTTGTTATTCTCTATTGTACGCCTGAGAGGGTAGACGAGGCCTCGGTTTAACGTCTCATCCAAAAGATGGTACCTTCGACAGTGAGAGCACTCCCTCAGTACTACATTGAAGTGTCAGTCTGGATTAGGTGCTCAAGTTTGTGGAGTGGAGCTTAAACCCACATCCTTCTGACTGAGAGGAGAGAGTGCTCCGAGGCACAGCTGACAACTGGGACAGGCACTGGGCAGGTCGAGACACATTCCCATTCATCTATCAGCAACACTGAACAATAACCAGAGCAAAAACCCCAGTATATAAAACTTAAACTCTGAAAATCCCCAGTCTGATCACTGGCCTGTCCTGAGGTGGGCTCAGACAGTGTGGTGGTCAGGCACTCCAAATCCCACATAAGGACTGGCCAGTGGAGGAGGTCCTGGAGGATGACTGCTGTCGATAGCACTGTACCACACCTGCAGGACAGGAGCAAGGCAGAAAACTGGGACATGCAAAAAAATAAATCAACATTTTTTACAAAACCAGACAACTTGAAGACTTTTTCAAAGCGATCTATTGAAGCTTAGAAGTGAACTGAGAACAAAATAGAAATAGTGAGGGGCCGAAATTGCCCCTTGGATTAAGGCACGTTAACGGGGCAGTAAGGCCTTAGCGACTGGAGGCAGGTGGAGGGCGCGACCCTTCCGCAATTGTCTCCGGGCCGGGATGGTGGAACTGGTTTCTACCGTGTCCCGTATTTCCGCCCCACCAGGCATCCAACCCCTTACCGCCCAGTGCCGACCTCTTACCGCCCGGCGGGGGAAATTGCCCCGAGCAAGTTCAGCCGCCGCCGGTCAGTCCCCCCAACAACTTTGCGAAACGGGAAGCTGCCAGTGGCTGGGCAGTGTGGCTGTCCTTAAAGGGATGGGCGCACCGCCGCGGCCGCTATTTCCTTTTTAATTGTCGGCTGACTCTGCAGTCGGCACGACAATGGCTGCCGCGGGTTCGGCCGGGCCGCCAACAGGCAGCCCAGCACCCCCTCGTGGCCCGGCCGAACCCTTCCCTAGTGGCTAAGTGGGTGCCACATGGGCCTCACTAGGCCTCATAATGTCAGTTAAAGGGGAGGGACGTTGCTACGTGTCAGCGCGACATGACATGTCCGCGTCGCGCTGACGTCATCACCGACCCGCTCCCGACCTGAACCCACCCCAACACCGCCTCAAATAGTGCCCCCGAAGCGCTGGGTAGCGGTGTTAGAGTTAAAGAGACGAATTTTCTGCCTCTTTTCTCCAACTCCCGCCGGGCGGTAATAATCCGAACAATTCGAATTAGCCGCCCCAAACGGGGCGGAGGGCAATTTGCCCTCCCCTTAATGTTTTCCTGGAGTGCATGGGAAACAAATAATATTAAGACAAAAAAAATCCCGCTGGATTAGAAACAGGCTCAGGACTGCAGGCATCACTGCTGCACTCAGTCCCACACACTACAGCGGGCCT
The DNA here is from genome assembly GCF_044704955.1 of Pristiophorus japonicus. Lineage (NCBI taxonomy): Eukaryota > Metazoa > Chordata > Chondrichthyes > Pristiophoridae > Pristiophorus > Pristiophorus japonicus. The sequence goes on along the minus strand of NC_091985.1, from coordinate 44,426,725 downwards.
ATCAGCTGCATTCATTTGCATAAACCACGTCCTGTCTGCCTGGTTCAGTGGTACGAGGACTACACGAAAGATCCTACGCCACTAGTTCAAGAATGGCTGACATACGTCTCTCAACAAAAATATAACCGAAAACAGACTGAGTCCCCATTCATATCACTGATGTTTGTGAGATCAAGCTGTGCATAAATTTGCTGCCTCTTTGGAGAGTGCTTTGCCTCTAATTCTCCTGCTTTCCATGTGCAACACCGATGTGGACCAGTACTGATCAATCAAGCCTTGATTAGAACACGTTTACAGATGGTTATCAGTGCTTAAGTACATGAAACTCGAGGGAAAATGCACTTCCCTTTTTCAGAAAGGTGACTTTGTCGACTTCTTATTGCAGTGTCTGATATGAGACTCTGTTTTCCAAGCTTTATGTTGTGCAAATGAGAAGAATATTACAGAAATGACATAAAAAAGGTGAGTTTTTATATTCCCACCACCAATAGATAATTTGTGAGGCACTGTGCTTAGAGCTAATATTGTACAGCTACGAAACACAATACTAACCTTCACACATAATAAAGATCACTAGTGATTATAAGAAATAGGAACAGGAGTAGGCCATACGGCCCCTCGAGCCTGCTCCGCCATTTAATAAGATCATGGCTGATCCGATCATGGACTCAGCTCCACTTCCCCGCCCTCTCCCCATAACCCCTTATCCCCTTATCGTTTAAGAAACTGTCTATTTCTGTCTTAAATGTATCCAATGTCCCAGCTTCCACAGCTCTCTGAGGCAGCGAATTCCACAGATTTACAACCCTCTGAGAGAAGAAATTTCTCCTCATCTCTGTTTTAAATGGGCGGCCCCTTATTCTAAGATCATACCCTCTAGTTCTAGTCTCCCCTATCAGTGGAAACATCCTCTCTGCATCCACCTTGTCAAGCCCCCTCATAATCTTATACGTTTCGATAAGATCACCTTTCATTCTTCTGAATTCCAATGAGTAGAGGCCCAACCTACTCAACCTTTCCTCATAAGTCGACCCCCTCATCCCCGGAATCAACCTAGTGAACCTTCTCTGAACTGCCTCCAAAACAAGTATATCCTTTCGTATATATGGAAACCAATGTCCTGCTACTGCTTCTTTAATAACTGGCGCCAACATTTTCCCAACTACCGATGTTAGGCTAACTGGTCTATAGTTTCCTGCTTTTTGTCTGCTCCTTTTTTAAATAGGGCATATGGAGAGGTTCAAATCATGACTTCAGCACCAGCCATGATACTTAATTATTATTTGGATTCACGGCTGCAATTTCAGACAGTAAAGCACTTTGATCAACTCTATTGGGAAGTAAATAAGCAGTTCAATAGAGAATAACAAGAATAACTAGGAGTGATTACACAGAGAATAATGAGAGAAAGGAAGAAAGGAAGGAAAGAAAGAAAGAAAGAAAGAAAGAAAGAAAGAAAGAAAGAAAGAAAGAAAGAAAGAAAGAAAGAAAGATGAAAGTAAGAAAGTAAAAAAGAAAGAAAGAACTTCAGGACATCTCAAACCACTTCAGTAAGTATTTTTGAAGTATAGCCACTGTTTTAATGTAGGAATCCCGGCAGCCAGTTCACACAAACAAGAAAGAGATAATGATCTGTTTTAGTGGTGCTGGTTGAAGAACCCCGGGGAGACCTCCACCTGAGAAGGCCAGTTGAATGTCTGTTTCAATGTTATCATTTTTTAAGCATATGTCTGTTCTTCCTGAATCTAGTACAGGAGTCGGCCAACATTAACTATATTCATCCGCACAGTTTCCTCAATGGTCGGGTCAATACTATTTCACGGCAAACGAGCCAAAGGTGGGCAGCGGGAACGTTACAAGGACACCCTCAAAGCCTCCCTGATAAAGTGCGACATCGCCACTGACACCTGGGAGTCCCTGGCCAAAGACCGCCCTAAGTGGAGGAAATGCATCCGGGAGGGCGTTGAGCACCTCGAGTCTCGTCGCCGAGAGCGTGCAGAAAACAAGCGCAGGCTGTGGAAAGATCGTGCGGCAAACCAGACTCCCCACCCCTTCCCTCAACGACTATCTGTCCCACCTGTGACAGAGACGGTGGTTCTCATATTGGACTGTTCAGTCACCTAAGAACTCATGCTAAGAGTGGAAGCAAGTCTTCCTCGATTCCGAGGGACTGCCTATGATGATGATGACCAGTGGCTTGGATATCAGAAGGACAGACTGCCACATTAGCAGAAACTTTACATCAGCATTGGCGATAACACCCTAGTATGTTGTTAGTTGGTATGTTTGAACAAGGATGAGTGTGAGGGGTGGCTAGTGAGATGGGGAAGTGATAATGTAGATAGAGAGGGATGGGTGGAGGTGCAAGGCAAGTTGGTGTGAGTAAGGATGTGCAGGAGTAGGGTAGGGAAGGCAGAGTGATGGGGATGTGATGAGTGGCACAGCAGGATGAGCTTGAGTGTGGCTTTGCAGTAATGTTTCGTGATCTACTGAGATCATTGAAAGGTTTGCGCCACTGCAACCAGGTGCTCCTGACATCATCCCTACTTGTGCCCTCCTGTGCAATGTGCAACCAGGCTGCGTTGGTCTCCTGGTGAGGACTCTTCTGCCCATGGGAAAGGAAGAGAACCTCCCTGCATGCTGTGACTCCCTCCATAAGGAGGGAGAGCCTGGGTGCCTCCTTACACCTCTGTCAGTGTTTGCAGCACCTCAACACTGTAGTACACTGACAACACAACTGTCAAACTAAATTTGTTCATGGTCCCTTTAAAGAAACCGGCCGATGAGGCGGAATGACATCATCAGACCTGCTTCCTTCAGTTGGCTGGCGCTGGGAGGGCTTAACAAGCCCCATCAGGGGAAAATCATTTTGGACTGCGGGCTGGAACCACCAACGTCGCCCGCCATGGACCCGCCATATTCTCAGGAAAGTGGGGGTCGAGTGCGAGATCAGAGTTAAAAATTTGAATTCCAACCCCAACCCGCCTTCAATCCATCCACTGCTGGTTTTAACAGACGCGGAATAAGAACAATAGAAATAGGAGCAGAAGTAGGCCATATGGCCCCTCGAGCCTATTCCGCCATTCAATAAGATCATGGCTGATCTGATCTTGGCCTCAACTCCATTTTCCTGCCTGTTCCCCATAATCTTTCACTCAGTTATAATTGAAGAATCTCAGCCCTGAATATATTCAATGAACTAGCCTCCACAGGGGTGTGGCGGGGTGGGCAGAAAACCCGCTCGCAGGAGGCGGGTCGGTATTTTAAATATTATAATGGGGTTTCGTGCATCATGGTGATCCACCATTTTAAATTGAACAGGTACTTTGGTTCGGTATTCACTAAGGAGGACACAAACAACCTTCTGGATATAAAAGGGGTCAGAGGGTCTAGTAAGAAGGAGAAACTGAGGGAAATCCTTATTAGTCGGAAAATTGTGTTGGGGAAATTGATGGGATTGAAGGCCGATAAATCCCCAGGGCCTGATGGACTGCATCCCAGAGTACTTAAGGAGGTGGCCTTGGAAATAGCGAATGCATTGACAGTCATTTTCCAACATTCCATAGACTCTGGAGCAGTTCCTATGGAGTGGAGGGTAGCCAATGCAAAAAAGGAGGGAGAGAGAAAACAGGGAATTATAGACCGGTCAGCCTGACATCGGTAGTGGGTAAATGATGGAATCAATTATTAACGATGTCATAGCAGCGCATTTGGAAAGAGGTGACATGATAGGTCCAAGTCAGCATGGATTTGTGAAAGGGAAATCATGCTTGATAAATCTTCTGGAATTTTTTGAGGATGTTTCCAGTAAAGTGGACAAGGGAGAACCAGTTGATGTGGTGTATTTGGACTTTCAGAAGGCTTTCGACAAGGTCCCACACAAGAGATTAATGTGCAAAGTTAAAGCACATGGGGTTGGGGGTAGTGTGCTGACGTGGATTGAGAACTGGTTGTCAGACAGGAAGCAAAGAGTAGGAGTAAATGGGTACTTTTCAGAATGGCAGGCAGTGACTAGTGGGGTACCGCAAGGTTCTGTGCTGGGGCCCCAGCTGTTTACATTGTACATTAATGACTTAGATGAGGGGATTAAATGTAGTATCTCCAAATTTGCGGATGACACTAAGTTGGGTGGCAGTGTAAGCTGCTATGAGGCTGCAGAGTGACTTGGATAGGTTAGGTGAGTGGGCAAATGCATGGCAGATGAAGTATAATGTGGATAAATGTGAGGTTATCCACTTTGGTGGTAAAAACAGAGAGACAGACTATTATCTGAATGGTGACAGATTAGGAAAAGGGGAGGTGCAACGAGACCTGGGTGTCATGGTACATCAGTCATTGAAGGTTGGCATGCAGATACAGCAGGCGGTTAAGAAAGCAAATGACATGTTGGCCTTCATAGCGAGGGGATTTGAGTACAGGGGCGGGGAGGTGTTACTACAGTTGTACAGGGCCTTGGTGAGGCCACACCTGGAGTATTGTGTACAGTTTTGGTCTCCTAACTTGAGGAAGGACATTCTTGCTATTGAGGGAGTGCAGCGAAGGTTCACCAGACTGATTCCCGGGATGGCGGGACTGACATATCAAGAAAGACTGGATCAACTGGGCTTGTATTCACTGGAGTTCAGAAGAATGAGAGGGGATCTCATAGAAACGTTTAAAATTCTGACGGGTTTAGACAGGTTAGATGCAGGAAGAATGTTCCCAATGTTGGGGAAGTCCAGAACCAGGGGTCACAGTCTGAGGATAAGGGGTAAGCCATTTAGGACCGAGATGAGGAGAAACTTCTTCACCCAGAGAGTGGTGAACCTGTGGAATTCTCTACCACAGAAAGTTGTTGAGGCCAATTCACTAAATATATTTAAAAAGGAATTAGATGTAGTCCTTACTACTAGGGGGATCAAGGGGTATGGTGAGAAAGCAGGAATGGGGTACTGAAGTTACATGTTCAGCCATGAACTCATTGAATGGCGGTGCAGGCTCGAAGGGCCGAATGACCTACTCCTGCAGCTATTTTCTATGTTTCTATGTTTATATGTTTCTATGAACTGTGGGCGGGTTGGTTTCTGAGGCAGCTCAAGGGAGGCGAGGCCTGCTGGATCCAGGAGCTAAGTGCCTTTGCATTTTCCTGTTGGATTGAGCTTGCCTGTCTCGCCAACCCCCCCGTGATCAGCCAACCTCCCCACCCTTCTGATTACCTCCAGCCCTCTGAACCCCTCCCCCTTTAGCCCTCCCCACAAGGTCTCTGATCTCTGATCCGTCCTCCGGCCTTCGATCCTCGGCTCCCAGTCCCCGCTCCAGCCTCTGATCCCCCCCCTCCTGCCTTCCGACCACTCCACTCTGCCCCCGATCACCCTCCAGCCGTCTGACCTTCCCCCCTCCAGCCTCCGATCACCTTCCGGCCTTCCGACCTCCCCACTCTGCCCACGATCACCCTCCAGCCATCTGACCTTCCCCCTCCAGCTGTTTGACCTCCCCACTCCATTCCTGATCACCCTCCAGCCATCAGACCTACCCACCTCCGGCCCCCGATCCCCCTCCAGCCCCCCTACCCTTCCCTCTAGTCTTGCCATGCCAAAAATTGCAGGTCACAGGAATGTGGGAAGGAAGGACCTTGAGACAATCACTATCACTAGGGGGGTAGTGCTGGACAGGCTAATGGATCTCAAGGTAGACAAGTCCCCTGGTCCTGATGAAATGCATCCCAGGGTATTAAAAGAGATGGCGGAAGTTATAGCAGATGCATTCGTTATAATCTACCAAAATTCTCTTGGCTCTGGGGAGGTACCAGCAGATTGGAAAGCAGCTAATGCAACGCCTCTGTTTAAAAAAGGGGGCAGACAAAAGGCAGGTAACTATTGGCTGGTTAGCTTCACATCTGTAGTGGGGAAAATGCTTGAAGCTATCATTAAGGAAGAAATAGCGGGACATCTAGATAGGAATAGTGCAATCAAGCAGACGCAGCATGGATTCATGAAGGGGAAATCATGCTTAACTAATTTACTGGAATTCTTTGAGGATATAATGAGCATGGTGGATAGAGGTGTACCGATGGATGTGGTGTATTTAGATTTCCAAAAGGCATTCGATAAGGTGCCACACAAAAGGTTACTGCAGAAGATAAAGGTACGCGGAGTCAGAGGAAATGTATTAGCATGGATAGAGAATTGGCTGGCTAACAGAAAGTAGAGAGTCGTGATAAATGGGTCCTTTTCGGGTTAGAAATCGATGGTTAGTGGTGTGCCACAGGGATCGGTGCTGGGACCACAACTGTTTACAATATACATAGATGACCTGGAAGAGGGGACAGAGTGTAGTGTAACAAAATTTGCAGATTACACAAAGATTAGTCGGAAAGCGGGTTGTGTAGAGGACACAGAGAGGCTGCAAAGAGATTTAGATAGGTTAAGCGAATGGGCTAAGGTTTGGCAGATGCAATACAATGTCGAAAAATGTGAGGTCATCCACCTTGGGAAAAAAAAACAGTAAAAGGGAATATTATTTGAATGGGGAGAAATTACAACATGCTGTGGTGCAGAGGGACCTCGGGGTCCTTGTGCATGAATCCCAAAAAGTTAGTTTGCAGGTGCAGCAGGTAATCAGGAAGGCGAATGGAATGTTGGCCTTCATTGCGAGAGGAATGGAGTACAAAAGCAGGGAGGTCCAGCTGCAACTGTACAGGGTATTGGTGAGGCCGCACCTGAAGTACTGCATGCAGTTTTGGTCACCTTACTTAAGGAAGGATATACTAGCTTTGGAGGGGGTACAGAGACAATTCACTAGGCTGATTCCAGAGATGAGGGGGTTACCTTATGATGATAGATTGAGTAGACTGGGTCTTTACTCGTTGGAGTTCAGAAGGATGAGGGACGATCTTATAGAAACATTTAAAATAATGAAAGGGATAGACAAGATCGAGGCAGAGAGGTTGTTTCCACTGGTCGGGGAGACTAGAACTAGGGGGCACAGCCTCAAAATATGGAGGAGCCAATTTAAAACCGAGTTAAGAAGGAATTTCTTCTCCCAGAGGGTTGTGAATCTGGGAAATTTTCTGCCCAGGGAAGCAGTTGAGGCTAGCTCATTGAATGTATTCAAATCACAGATAGATAGATTTTTAACCAATAAGGGAATTAAGGGTTACGGGGAGCGGGTGGGTAAGTGGAGCTGAGTCCACGGCCAGATCAGCCATGATCTTGTTGAATGGCGGAGCAGGCTCGAGGGGCTAGATGGCCTACTCCTGTTCCTAATTTTTATGTTCTTATGTTTTTATGTTCTTTCTGCAGCCTGGTGCAACAGGCCTACCCGCTCGACAGGCAGACAGCCAGTCGGCTGGTTGTGGGTGGGAACGGTGTATCCCAAAGGATCAGGAAGACAATGGGAAGCGACTGTCCAGCTGTTAAAATCGGGCGGCAGGAGGCTGCTGCCAAGGACCATGGGGAGAGATCCCCAGCAACAAGATAAGGGCTCTGTGAGACAAATCCCAGTTGGGGGTGAGGTGCCCACGGCAGGGGAGGCCCAAGGTTTCCTTGTGGGTTTTCCTCCTGGCCCACAAGGAAACTAAAAATGTGTTCTTAAAAAGTGGGGTTGTGGGGGGAGGGGGGCATGATCCAATTGAATGATGGGGAACAGGCACGAGAAACGGGATGGACTGCACCTGTTCCTACAGCCCTATGGCCTTAAAATCATTCCAGCATGAAATTCCATCATTAAAAAGATTAATGGAATGATAGCCTACATGTCAAAGGAGCTGGAATAAAAAGGGGTGGATGTAATGGTACAATCGCGCTGAGCTTTGGTTCGATCGTATCTGGAGTACTGCGGTCAGTCTGGGCTCCGCACCTCAGGAAACATATACTGGGCTTGGAGCGGAAGGAGCGCAGATTCACCAGAAAGGGTTAAATCACGGGGACAGAGTTCATCGACTGGGCTTGTATTCCCCCGAGTATAGGTGATTAAGGGGTGATATAGTTGAGGTGTTTAAGATGATTGAAGGATTTGATAGGATAGATTGGGAGAAACTGTTACCTTCAGAGGGAAAGTCCAGAACAGGGGGGGCATAACCTTCAAGTTAGAGCGAACCCATTCAGGGGTGATGTCAGCAAGCACATGGTCACACAAAGGGCAGTGGAAATCTGGAACTCTCCCTCAAAAGCCTGTTGTGGTGGGGTCAATTAAAAACTTCAGGAATAAGATTGATTGATTTTTAATCGGCGTGGTATTAAGGGTTGTGGAACAAAGGCAGACAGACTGAGCTGAGACATAGATCAGCCATGATCTAATTGAATGCAGGACAGGCTTGAGGAGATGAATGGTCTCCCCCTGTTCCTATGTTTTTTTTTTAATAATAGGTACTGTGAATTTCGGGATGTTTTTACCCAGCTTTGTATTCATCCCCCCTCAACTCATGTAATGTAGCAATGGTCTATAAGTAATTTATTAAGAGCCCTTGTCACTTTGCTCTGTATACTTGTTATGTGCTCCTATTTTCCATCAAGGTTGAAGGGTATATATGACTCTCTTTTCTCTCAGAAAACTGCTGTTGAAGAATCAATACATGTAGGACTATGTATGATTGAGGTTGCATGACAATGTGAGATTTCTAACTTTTAAATTGGATATTCATTTTATATGGCTCCTCACGGAGGGTGTGTGATAGTCAGTTTCTAAAGAACTGCAGTGAACTCGGTAATGTACGCCTCTTAAAATGGATCCATACTTCCACTTTTTAATATTTTTTCAATTAGATTTTCAAGAAGCGGTATACATTTTCATTTGCAATGCATGTGGGAGAATACACATGGGTCTGTTGGCATGGCTGTGCAGCGTCTGGGAGCAAGAGGTGAGCTGATTTGTTTGACCTTTTCAGCAGGCTGGGAACAACTGGATCTTGCCTGTCTTGTTGCTGTTTGGGATCACTATTCTTGCTTAGCTTCAGGAGGGTAATCACTATTTGCTTCATTCCCCCCCCCCCCTCCCCTGTGCTGGACAACTTGAAAGGTTATGAGCGAGTTGGAGGAGAGAGAGGGGTCTGGGGGGATCTTTTTAGGAAGGAGCACCAGTCCAACTGGTATTTCCCAATGCCAGATAGATGCGGAAAATTACTCATTCTGATTTTGATGTGCCATTTAGGTTTATCAGTGGGAGCACTCTCGACTCTGAGTCAGGATGTGGAGATCGGGTGGGAAAGTGGAGTTGAGATCGAACATCAGCCATGATCTTATTGAATGGCCATATGGCCTACGCCTGCTCCTATTTCTTATACCTTCTTAGAAGGTTGTGGTTTAAGCTCCATTCCAGAGACTTGAGCGCATAATCTAAGCCGACGTTTCAGTGCTGCACTGAGGGAGTGCTGCACTGTCGGAGGTGCTTTCTTTCGGATGAGATGTTAAAGCGAGGCCCCATCTGCTCTCTCAGGTTGATGTAAAAGATCCCATGGCACTATTCAAAGAAGAGTAGGGGAGTTTTCCCGGTGTCCTGGCCAATATTTATCCCTCAGTCTACATTAAAAAAATCGATTACCTGGTCATTATTTCATTGCTGTTTGTGGGACCTTGCTGTGAACAAATTCTTACATTACGACAGTGAATACCCTTCAAAAATAAAAGCACTTCATTGGCTGTAAAGCACTTTGGGATCTCCTGCGTTTGTTTGTGAAAGGTGCTATACAAATGCTATACAAATGCAAGTCTTTCTTTCCTCTTGTTGCAACACTTGTTGAAAAGGATTTGACTCAAAGCCCAGTCTCAGGCACTTGGCGCAAATCAAAAGATGAGGCCGTGATGTTTGACGTTTATGTGCACTCTTACAACAATTGAATGATTCCACAGATCATGTTCATGTGTCATTGTACAGTTCAAATAAATTCTCTTCACCCCTCCCATAAGATTGCTGCAACAATATGAACTTCTTGAAGAAATATAGCTTTCAAAGGATCATGAAATGAAGTCAGAGGATTGAAGCTATATAATAAAATAATTGAGTTAGATAAAGTTCCCAGTGTGAGAGTTTTTTTAAACGCTGAAATGTGTTCACAATTTATAAAAGTCTCTGGTGAACTCACAGCTAAAGTGCAGTTAAAATCAAAGGTGTCAAGCATTGACTCATGCTGTGCTGCGTGCATCAGATGCCAACGTCCTGCTTTCAGAGCTCTGCGCTGACTGAATAAGCAATGCGAAGGTGCAGTCATTTTTTTGTAGGGGTGGGTAATTTGGTTTGTGAGGAACATTCAAGTATTTCTAGGTTGTTGATAGTACAGGTTGAGCGTCCAAAATCCAGAACCCTCGGGACCAGGGCCGTTCCGGATTCCGAGTTTTTCTGGATTTTCGATTTGTTTTCTGACGTCACGAATCCGGAAACACCTGAGCCCAGGTTCGGATATTGCCGGGTTTTGGAACATCAGAAAGCCGGAGGGAATTCCCGCCAAAGAACTGTTCGGACCGTCCGGCCCCGCCGAGGTTGTTGTCGAGCCGGCGGGCCCCGCCAAGGATGTCGTTGTCGGGTGGGACCCCACCAAGGAGGTTTTCAGATGGGCCGGCAAGGAGGCCCCAAGATAAGGGCGGCGAAGCAAGTGGCAGCAAGGCCCGAAGTCGGACGGATTCCAAACAACCCGACCATGGATCGTCCCGGAGTCCGGATTCCGGAACTCTGGATTTTAGACGCTGCACCTGCAGAGATTAAGAAAAAAACCAAGCATACACTCAACTCACTGGTCATGGACATCTCCTCAGTGCTGGAAAGGAGGTTAGAGTGGGAGGTGGTAGATCCAGTTGTCGTGGTCCACGTGGGTACTGTAATATATACAGCTTCACCCAGCAGACTACTGTGGCATTGCAGCCATTGCTGTTTACAACAATAAAGAGGGAACAAGTCACGTGACAGACTTCCTGAAGTTATCAGCCATCTTAGAGCCTGTGTGTTTGTGATGTCGTACTGAAAACATAACAGATACCAACGATATAGGTTGGACAAAGAAAGAGGTTCTGCTGAGGGAGTATGAGCAGCTAAGGGCCGAATTGAAAAGCAGAACCAGAAAGGTAATAATCTCTGGATTATTACCTGAGCCACGAGCAAATTTGCATAGGGCAAGTAAGATCAGAGAGTTAAATATGGCTCAAAGAGAAATGGGTTTTGGTTCATGGGGCACTGGCACCAGTAGTGGGGTAAGAGGGAACTGTTCTGATGGGACGGGCTTCACTTGAACCGTGCTGGGACCAGTGGCCTGGCAAATCAAATCACTAGGGCTGTAGAGAGGGCTTTAAACTAAATAGTGAGGGGGAGGGTTCAGGTGAGCGGAAATTTAAAAATTCAAAGAGCAAGAAGGAAATAGAGCAGGGTAGCATTAGGGGTAATGATAACCAGAGTGTGACAGGAAGGGACAGAATGTATAAACATGAGTGCATCAGAAAGTGGGGTCAAAGCAGGGAAAAATGGTAAAAAAACAAATTTAAAAGCTCTTTATCTGAACGCAGCATTCGGAACAAAATAGATGAGTTGACGACGCAAATAGATATAAATGGGCATGATCTGATAGCCATTACAGAGATACGGTTGCAAGGTGACCAAGGCTAGGAACTAAATATTCAGGGGTATTTGACAATTAGGAAGGGTAGACAGAAAGGAAAAGGAGGTGGGGTAGTTCTGTAAGTAAAGGATGAGATCAGTTCAGTAGTGAAAAATGATATTGGCTCAAAAGATCAAGATGTAGAATCAGTTTGGGTGGAGATAAGGAACAATAAGGGGAAAAAGTCCCTGGTGGGCGTAGTCTATAGGCCCCCTAACAGTAGTTATACCATTGGATGGATTATGAATCAAGAAATTATGGAGGCTTGTAATAAAGGAATGGCAATAATCATGAGCGATTTAAATCTTCATATTGATTGGACAAATCAAATTAGCCAAGGTAGCCTTGAGGAAGCGTTCATCGGGTGTCTCCAGGATAGTTTCCTTGAACAGTACATTGTGGAACTAACCAGGGAGCAGGCTATCTTAGATCTGGTACTGTGTAATGAGACAGGATTAATAAATGATCATCATAGGCAGTCCCTCGAAATCGAGAAAGACTTGCTTCCACTCTTGGAGTCTGGGTGTCATTCTGGTAAACCTACATTGCACTCCCTCCAAGGTCAGTATATCCTTCCTAAGGTGTGGTGTCTGGAACTGCTCACAGTACTCCAGGTGCGGTCTAACTAGGGCTTTGTACAGTTGCAGCATAATTCCTACCCACTTGTATTCCAGCCCTCTAGACATAAAGGCCAGCATTCCATTAATCTTTTTGATTAATTTTTGTATCTGTTCGTGACATTTTCATGATCTGTGTTCCTGGGCCCTCAAGTCTCTTCGGACATCTGGGGGCTGAAATTTCCCCTTTCCTTAAGGCCTGTTACACCCGAAAAGCAGCGGCCACGCTGCGGAATGGAGTGGTGCCGATTTTTGGTGGAGTGGCTGCTACTAGCCCAATTGCCCTCCTGAGCTTTCCCGGCGGTGCCACGATCCCCTTTACCGTTCCGCTGCTGCCGATCACCATGCGCACTGCCAATTGAACCCCCCGATGACGACATTCCCCGTGAAAAATCTTTGGCTCGCCCGGCGATGCCAAAGCAACCTTTTCCCGGTGGTCCAGTGAGGCTGTGGCCTACTGCAGCAGCGTTGTGGCTTCCCCTAAAGGGGAGGGCCTACTGCTGCTGCTGCCATGTTTTTATTTGTTGGCCGACTGCTACGTCGGCCTGACAAATATACCCCCGGGTTTGGCCGGGCCGCCAACAGGAACCCTGGCACCCCCCTCTTGGGTACCAGGTCACTGGCCTGGCCGAAACCTTCCCTGGTGGCCCAGTTTTAAAAACGCAAAGGCTCTCCCCTTTAAGTGAAGGGAAGAGCTGTGATGCTACTCTACACCGCTCCCAACTTCCGCCCCTCAGTTGCCGTCACCGCCTCTGTTTTGCCCCTCAGGTGTTGTCACCGCCGACCACCCCCCTTCCACCCCCCCACCCCCCCACTCCATTATGACTGAGTTCTGGATCAAAACAAAAAAAACCAAAGAGCTGAATGTTGCGAAAGAGACAACCTGAACCGCAGCTGGGGTAAAAAACACCAAAACGGGGCGGGGTGCAATTTATACCTCCATTGTTTTTAGCTTTTCACCTTTTGGAAAGATTTGAGTAGACACCTCAAATTGCAGGAGAAATACCCCCAGCGATGACTCCACAAGATCCTGCAAATCCCCTGGGAGGACAGACGCACCAACGTTAGCGTCCTCAATCAGGCCAACATCCCCAGCATCGAAGCACTGACCATACTTGACCAGCTCCGCTGGGCGGGTCCCATAGTTCGCATGCCTGACTCAAGGCTCCCAAAGCAAGCGCTCTACTCGTAACTCCTACACGGCAAGCGAGGCCCAGGTGGGCAGAGGAAACGTGTTAAGGACACCCTCAAAGCCTCCTTGATAAAATGCAACATTCCCACCGACACCTGGGAGTCCCTGGCCAAAGACCGCCCTAAGTGGAGGGAGGGCACTGAGCACCTCGAGTCTCGTCGCCGAGAGCATGCAGAAATCAAGTGCAGACAGCGGAAGGAGCGTGCGGCAAACCAGACTCCCCACCCATCCTTTCCTTCAACCACTGTCTCTCCCACCTGTGACAGAGACTGTAATTCCAATATTGGACTGTTCAGTCACCTGAGTTCATCCTTTTAGAGTGGAAGCAAGTCTTCCTCGATTCCGAGGGACTGCCGATGATGATGAGTTAGAAAGTACCCTGTTCTATCCTCTTTAGGTCCAAAGTGGATGACCTCATTTTGCCTACATTGAAATCTATTTGCCACAGTTTTGCCTATTCACTTAATCCATCGATATCCCTTTGTAATTTTATACTTTCATCTACACAGCCTACAATGCCGCCTATATTTGTGCATTTTCTACATTAACGCAGCGCATACACGTCAGGACGTGCACAGGGCTGCAGCTGCAGTCACATGGCTCTGGGCAGCCAATCAAGGTAAAGTATGTTCTTATTCATAACAATGGGAACTCTGTATGTTGGAGTCCCCATTATTATGAATAATAAACAGCCCCCAAAACACACAAAACCGATAATAAAAATAGAAAAAATACACCGCAAATTTTTATTAATTTAAAATAAAGTTATTTATGTATTATAAAAAAGAAATATTTTTCCGATTTTTAAAAAAGTTTTTTTAATTAAAATAAACTTACCGTAGTGGGGAGGGTTTATAACATTAAAATGTGTTTTTATAATTTTCTTTTATAATGTTTTTGTATATTTTAAAACTCTTACGCCTGTAAAAGATGGCTATGCGCCTGCTTTTATCAGGCGCAAGAGTTTTCGGGACATTTGCTGGGCAAGATATGGGTAAATACCGCAATCTTGCCCAAGCAAATATCCTCGCTCCTGAGAAACAGAGGATCTGCCAAGCTCCAGCTCGACAGATCGGAAAGGCTGGTTTTCAGCGGATGCGCATTGTACGCTGAAAACCAGCTTTTGCGATGCCTTCCCGGGTCCGTAGAAATTCTTTCGGACCCCGGGGAGGCCGGGATTTCTGCCCCATTGTTTATAACAAAAGAGCTTTAAATGCTAGTATTGTGTTATGTACAATGTACAACCCTCGTTTTTGCCTTTGTTACTTCTAGACTTGGCTACTCCAATTCACTCCTGGCTGGCCTCCTACATTCTACACTACATAAACTTGAGGTCATCCAAAACTCAGCAGCTTGTGTCCTAACTCGCACCAAGTCACGATCACCCATCACCGCTGTGCTTTCTGATTTATATTGGCTCCCGGTTAAGGATGTGCTTATTTGTACTGCAAATTTGGCCAACGTGCTCCACCCTTTGTTTCTGATTGGTCCCCTTGGAGGATAAGCCACACCCTGAAGTTTCACTGGAATGTGTAACTGGAACCGCCCATCCCAAGGTCTTACTGAATTTGCAAATTGTAACTCGGTCCACTTTGACTTCCTGAAGCGACAGAGGACAGAGCTCCCCAGAAGACAGCGAGGGCCAGTCAAAGTCCCGTACCCTAGTCCAAGTGCATCCTCCCCCAGCCGAAGTGCCTTTCCCCAGTCCAAGCACATCCCTTCCCTAGCCCGAAGTGCCTTATTCCACCCCCCCCCCCCTCACCCCACCACAGATAGGGCAGGCATTGTGTATGGATTGTTAACAGGTTTATTGGGTATGAAGTGAATAGTGACAGTGTCATGACTTCTGGATATCATCCACTCCAACGATGTCCCTTGTAGGGGTTTGGAAGAATGTGATCCGTCTTCTCCCACACGTGTCTCTCCCCCAACTCCCCCCCCACCCGTGTCTCTCGCTCCCCCTCCACACCCATGTCTCTCCCCCCCTCCCCCCCACACCCATGTCTCTCCCCCCCCCTCCCCTCCACCCGTGTCTCTCGCTCCCCCCCCACCCGTGTCTTTCCCCCCTCCCCCCACCCATGTGTCTCCCCCCCTCCCGTGTCTCTCCCCCCCCCTCTCCCCCACCCGTGTCTCTCCCCCCCCTCCCCCCCACCCGTGTCTCTCACTCCCCTCCCCCCAGCCTCTCTCTCCCCCCCAGCTTCTCTCTCGCTTTCGGGCCCAGGCCGGCTGGGGGGGGGAGAGAGTCGGTGCTTCTCAACACCACGTGCATGGAATAATTCGGACCGGGAGGGGGATTGAGCTTAACAGGGGATGGGGCTTGTCGCCTGTTGGTCAAAAAAAGTGTAGTACAAATAGTTACATCGCCCAGTTAAGTAACACCTCGATTTCAAAATTCTCATCCTTATTTACAAATCACTCCATGGACTTGCCCCTCCCTATCTCTAATGTTTTTCAGCCTCACAACCCCACGAGATGTCTGCGCTCCTCAAATTCTGCCCTCTTGAACATCCCTCATTATAACTGCTCAACCATCGATGGCCGTGCCTTCAGCTGTTTGGTCCCTAAGCTCTGGAACTCCCTCCCTAAACCTCTCCATCTCTCTACCTCCCTTTCCTCCTTTAAGACGCTCCTTAAAACCTACCTCTTTAGCCAAGCTTTTAATCTGCCTTAATCTTTTATGCCAAATGTATCTGTTTTGCCTTATAACACTGCTGTGAAGCGCCTTGGGATGTTTTACTACGTTAAAGGTGCCATATAACTACAAAGTGTGGTTGTTGTGGTACTCGAATGTATTGTGCTTTGATGTGATCGGACATGGGTAAGTACATGGGCAGTCCTTGGTCTTCGAAATGTTATCAGAGGTGGGGTGAGGGAGGAGGCCAGGTACTTCCCAATATGGAGAACAATTAGCAATTGTGTCAGTTCAAGCCTGGCTGTCTCTTCTGATCCTTTTAGCGATCGGTTGTGACTTTGGCAGTTTCTACGGTTGTCCTCCTGGGCTGGCGCGCACTTAAATGGGATTTAAAAAAATATACATACAAGGAACGATTTACATATTACTCAGCCAATTTATTTCTTGAAACTAGATATTAAAATTCCCAATGAGCTTTGCAGCATGTTCTCCTCTTCCCTGTGCTCAGGCCTTTTGCCCTTCCCAAATTAATGTGCTTCTGAGCATCTGCAGAATGTAATATAGTTGACTCCTGAGAAATACATCACCCGATTTTCCAGGAAGTGTTAGGCTTGGATCGCTAGTTCTTTATAATGGGAGGAATGAGAATTGTACTTCGGAATTTTCTGCTTGAAACAAAATTCGCCTCAGATCAGGGACAAGCTGATCTTGATTGGATGGTTTGGCGTGGCAGGACTGCAATATCAGCCTGAGTTCTGAGAAGGAATGAATTGTTTTTTTCCAATGGTATTACCTAGAGAGATTAAACGCTACAGAATTACATGAAGAGTTACCCAAGGGTAAGAAAAAAAAATCCATTGGCTAGAAATGTTAGTGGATCGTAAGCTACAATAAAGCTTTGAATTTTCAAAGTGAGGTGGCGGAACTTCAGAATGTTTTCTGAGGTGTGATGTCCCCTCGGGGACGGTGCACAAGCTCACTACTGCACCCAATCGGATAGTCATTTCTTCCCCTAAAGTACACCGCCCAGAGCTTTTGAAGCCAAATAGGGAGTGTGAAGATGTGAAGGAATTTCACACACGATCACCCACACAAAGTTCTCCACAGAGGTACGCCTTACCTCAGAAAGCAGTGCAGCATCTCCGTCCTATCAGAAACGGAACAATTGTCGCAGGAAATAACCATAGCACTGAATATAGGTTTACATCTTGGAGTTTCTTCGCTCATTTTGTCTTCTCTTCGCTCTCTATTTCTCTTTTCTTTCTCACTTTCTTACGTATTTTTTTGCCTCATCTGACATTATTTTATTTATTACTGCGAAGCCAGCCACTCATTAAATATAATTTTTAAATTTTGTTTAATGTCCCAAATTCAACTGAATCAGACTCTGACAAAAAAATGAAGCAGAATGTGTCTGCAATAAATTATTTATTGAATTCTTTCTCTTCATTGCAGCACATTGCAGGTTAAGGTGAGTTACTGACCCCATTTTCGGATTGCAGAGAATACTCGTGACAGTTCACATCTCAGCACACGGCAGAGAGTTGATTTTAGCTGGAGGGGCGAGCGAACGGCTCACCTGGCTCGCCGACGCGAGGCCTGGGGCCATTTCACCTCATGGGCCTCACTTAGATCAAACTCGATCCCGTCTTCAATCGTGTCAGGCCGAAGAGTGGGAGTTGGGAGAGCGCAGCAGAAAACTGCGGCTGGGGACCAGTGGGAACAGTCCCGGGCAGTCAGGCACATGGTGGGAGGGTGGGCAGTCTTTCGTGGTCGGGGGAGGGAAGCCCGAGGTGCCTAGGTTTCCTCGTGGGTCCCTGCTACTCCTGGCCCAGAAGGAAACCGCTTTTGTACTTAACCTTTTCAGCCCTCTTCTGAGCCTGTTGCTCTCTTACATCTGGTGCTCCTGGAGAGAACAGTTCTGCCCACCCAACGCGACTGTCAAACATTTTAACCCTCCCCCACATGCTCTGTGCTCATCAAGCACCAGGGCTTAAAATCAGAGCTGGAGAGTGCAGGAAGGCCTTCAGTGCTGCAAGGTCATTCAAAGTATTTGATACAGATCAATGAACCAAGCCATTCCATTCCACTCAAACGTCCTACATAATTCGAAACCTGTCCATCTAAGGTAGCTGAGAGAAGTTGTGTTTAAGATTTTGAATGGCACATTAGTTGCTGACTTTCTCCCAGTCGGAGGCTGTTAGGGGTATGTGCTAATCAGAAGCACTCAGTAGCGTTTGGCATGTATGAAGTGAATGACGATGTTTTAATGAAGGATCACGATTCATTTTGGGATTAGAGCACAAGATTTGGTTGCTTTTGACATTTCGAAGAGAAAAGCAAGTCTGTTGTTAACATAGATTTAGGAGGCAATTTTCAGGAAGCGCTTGAAATGGGCATGAAGTCAGCAGAGCAGCCGGTCCACAAGGCCAATCGTTGACATGGTGCCAGCAAGCTTTGGCCAGTGAACTGCAGACACCAATTGGCCAGATCGCATGCTGAGCCAGCTGGTAGGTGGGGCTTGGGGATGGGGGAGGGAGGGGGAATGACGAGCTGATCCGTTGGCTTGGTAGCAGGCTGGAGCTTTTCTGGATGTCCAAGTGGAGAGAAAAGTGCAGGGCTCCTGCACCATATTTTTGAGCAGCCTCCAGTGGTACCGTTCAGGTTCACTGGTTAGACCGCTCAAAGCATGGTACAACTGGGCAGAGCGTTCATTGTGCATGCTGTGTCCATTTGTACTGAAAATTGTAATCGAGGTCCTACAATCAGTGTATGAAAACAATTTTCATATTTAACTAGTCTCTCACCTATTTCAGGCGGGTAGGCTGCTTGCCCATTTTCAGACTTGCCTGATTATTGCATCCAACAGGCGTTGGGTGTTCTGTTTTATTCATTCCTGGGATATGGGCGTCGCTGGCAAAACCAGCATTTATTGCCCATCCCTAACTGCCCTTGAAAAGGTGGTAGTGAGCTGCCTTCTTCAACAGCTGCAGTCCGTGTGGTGAAGTTACTCCCACAGTGCTGTTCGTGAGGCAGTTCCAGGATTTTCACCCACCAACAATGAAGGAACGGCAATATACTTCCAAGTCAGGATACTGTGGGGAACTTGGAGGTGATGGTGTCCCTAGGCGCCTGCTGCCCTTATCCTTCTAGGTGGTAGAGGTCATGGGTTTGGGAGGTGCTGATGAAGAAGCCTTGGCGAGTTGCTGCTAAAGAGGAGATTAATGCAATAGTTAGGAAGGACATTAGCTTGGATGATGTGGAATCTATATGGGTAGAGCTGCAGAACACCAAAGGGCAAAAACAGTTAGTGGGAGTTGTGTACAGACCTCCAAACAGTAGTAGTGATGTTGGGGAGGGTATCAAACAGGAAATTAGGGGTGCATGCAATAAAGGTGCAGCAGTTATAATGGATGACTTTAATATGCACATAGATTGGGCGAGCCAAACTGGAAGCAATACGGTGGAGGAGGATTTCCTGGAGTGCATAAGGGATGGTTTTCTAGACCAATATGTCGAGGAACCAACTAGGGGGGAGGCCATCTTAAACTGGGTGTTGTGTAATGTAGAGGATTAATTAGCAATCTCATTGAGCGAGGCCCCTTGGGGAAGAGTGACCATAATATGGTGGAATTCTGCATTAGGATGGAGAATGAAACAGTTAATTCAGAGACCATGGTCCAGAACTTAAAGAAGGCTAACTTTGAAGGTATGAGGCGTGAATTGGCTAGGATAGATTGGCGAATGATACTTAAGGGGTTGACTGTGGATGGGCAATGGCAGACATTTAGAGACCGCATGGATGAACTACAATAATTGTACATTCCTGTCTGGCATAAAAATAAAAAAGGGAAGGTGGCTCAACCGTGGCTATCAAGGGCAATCAGGGACAGTATTAAAGCCAAGGAAGTGGCATACAAATTGGCCAGAAATAGCAGCGAACCCGGGGACTGGGAGAAATTTAGAACTCAGCAGAGGAGGACAAAGGGTTTGATTAGGGCAGGAAAAATGGAGTACGAGAAGAAGCTTGCAGGGAACATTAAGGCGGATTGCAAAAGTTTCTATAGGTATGTAAAGAGAAAAAGATTAGTAAAGACAAACGTAGGTCCCCTGCAGTCAGAATCAGGGGAAGTCATAACTGGGAACAAAGAAATGGCAGACCAATTGAACAAGTACTTTGGTTCGGTATTCACTAAGGAGGACACCAACAATCTTCCGGATATAAAAGGGGTCAGAGGGTCTTGTAAGGAGGAGGAACTGAGGGAAATCTTTATTAGTCGGGAAATTGTGTTGGGGAAATTGATGGGATTGAAGGCCGATAAATCCCCAGGGCCTGATGGACTGCAGAGTACTTAAGGAGGTGGCCTTGGAAATAGTGGATGCATTGACAGTCATTTTCCAACATTCCATTGACTCTAGATCAGTTCCTATCGAGTGGAGGGTAGCCAATGTAACCCCACTTTTTAAAAAAGGAGGGAGAGAGAAAACAGGGAATTATAGACCGGTCAGCCTGACCTCAGTAGTGGGTAAAATGATGGAATCAATTATTAAGGATGTCATAGCAGTGCATTTGGAAAATGGTGACATGATAGGTCCAAGTCAGCATGGATTTGTGAAAGGGAAATCATGCTTGACAAACCTTCTGGAATTTTTTGAGGATGTTTCCAGTAAAGTAGACAAGGGAGAACCAGTTGATGTGGTATATTTGGACTTTCAGAAGGCTTTCGACAAGGTCCCACACAAGAGATTAATGTGCAAAGTTAAAGCACATGGGATTGGGGGTAGTGTGCTGACGTGGATTGAGAACTGGTTGTCAGACAGGAAGCAAAGAGTAGGAGTAAATGGGTACTTTTCAGAATGGCAGGCAGTGACTAGTGGGGTACCGCAAGGTTCTGTGCTGGGGCCCCAGCTGTTTACATTGTACATTAATGATTTAGACGAGGGGATTAAATGTAGTATCTCCAAATTTGCGGATGACACTAAGTTGGGTGGCAGTGTGAGCTGCGAGGAGGATGCTATGAGGCTGCAGAGTGACTTGGATAGGTTAGGTGAGTGGGCAAATGCATGGCAGATGAAGTATAATGTGGATAAATGTGAGGTTATCCACTTTGGTGGTAAAAACAGAGAGACAGACTATTATCTGAATGGTGACAGATTAGGAAAAGGGGAGGTGCAACGAGACCTGGGTGTCATGGTACATCAGGCATGCAGGTACAGCAGGCGGTTAAGAAAGCAAATGGCATGTTGGCCTTCATAGCGAGGGGATTTGAGTACAGGGGCAGGGAGGTGTTGCTACAGTTGTACAGGGCCTTGGTGAGGCCATACCTGGAGTATTGTGTACAGTTTTGGTCTCCTAACTTGAGGAAGGACATTCTTGCTATTGAGGGAGTGCAGCGAAGATTCACCAGACTGATTCCCAGGATGGTGGGACTGACCTATCAAGAAAGACTGGATCAACTGGGCTTGTATTCACTGGAGTTCAGAAGAATGAGAGGGGACCTCATAGAAACGTTTAAAATTCTGACGGGTTTAGACAGGTTAGATGCAGGAAGAATGTTCCCAATGTTGGGGAAGTCCAGAACCAGGGGTCACAGTCTAAGGATAAGGGGTAAGCCATTTAGGACCGAGATGAGGAGAAACTTCTTCACCCAGAGAGTGGTGAACCTGTGGAATTCTCTACCACAGAAAGTAGTTGAGACCAATTCACTAAATATATTCAAAAGGGAGTTAGATGAAGTCCTTACTACTCGGGGGATCAAGGGGTATGGCGAGAAAGCAGGAAGGGGGTACTGAAGTGCATGTTCAGCCATGAACTCATTGAATGGCGGTGCAGGCTCGAAGGGCTGAATGGCCTACTCCTGCACCTATTTTCTATGTTTCTATGTTTCTATCTTGTAGATGGTACACACTGCAGCCACGGTACGCCGGTGATGGAGGGAGTGAATGTCGAAGGTGGTGAATGGGGTGCCGATCACGAGGGCTGCTTTGTCCTGAATGGTGTCGAGCTTCTTGAGTGTTGATGGAGCTGCACTCATCCAGGCAAGTGGAGAGTATTCCATCACACTCCTGACTTGTGCCTTGTAGATGGTAGAAAGGCTTTGGGGAGTCAGGAGGTGAGAAATTCATCGCAGAATATCCAGCCTCTGACCCGCACTTGTAACTGAAGTATTGTCACTGGCTGGTCCAGTTAAGTTTCTGGTCAATGGTGACCCCCAGGATGGTGGGGGATTCAGCGATGGTAATGCCATTGAATGTCAAAGGACAGTGGTTAGACTCTCTCTTGTTGGAGATAGTCAATGCCTGGCACTTCTGTGGCATGAATGTTACTTGCCAATTATCAGCCTCAGCCTTAATGTTGTCCAGGTCTTGCTGCATGTGGGCATGGACTGCTTCATTGTCTGAGGAGTTGTGAATAGAACTGAGCACAGAATGGTTACAGCACAGAAGAAAGCCATTCAGCCCGTCGAGCGCATGCCGACTCTCAGCTAGTCCCACTCAGCCGCGCTTTCCCCATAACCTTGCATATTTTTTTCCTTAAGATAATTATTCAACTCCCTTTTGGAAGTTAAGATTGAGTCTGCCTCCACCCCCTTTTCAGGCAGTGAATTCCAGAACCGAACCACTCACTGTGTAAAAACATTTTTTCTTACGTCACCTTTGGTTCTTTTGCCAATCACCTTAAATCTGTATCCTCTGGTTCTCGACCCTTCCGCCAATGGGAACAGTTTCTCTCTATCTGCTCTGTTCTGACCCCTCATGATTTTGAACACCTCTATCAAACCCCCGCTTCTCCAGTCTATCAACGTAATTGAAGTCTCTCATCCCTGGAACCATTCTTGCAAATCTTTTCTGCACTTTCTCTGAGGTCTTCTCATCCTTCCTGGACACATCCCTCCAGTTGGGGCCGAACCAGTGTTTGTTACAGTTTCATTATAATTTCCACACTTTTGTATTCGATACCTCTATTTATGATGCCCAGGATGCCGTAAGCCTTTTTAACTGCTTTCCCAACCTGCCCTGCCACCTTCAACGATTTACGCACGCATCCCTCCAGGTCTCTCTGGTCATTCAGCCCCTGGTCATTTAGGATTGTATCCTTTAGTTTATAAGTCCTCTCCTCATTCTTTCTACCAAAATGCATCACCATCACCATCATAAGCAGTCCCTCAGAATCGAGGAAGACTTGCTTCCTCTCTTACATTAGTTCTTAAGTGGCTGTACAGTCCAATACGAGAACCACAGACTCTGTCACAGGTGGGACAAATAATCGTTGAGGGAAAGGGTGGGTGGGACTGGTTTGCCGCACGCTCTTTCCGCTGCCTGCGCTTGATTTCTGCATGCTCTCGGCGATGAGACTCGAGGAGCTCAGCGCCCTCCCGGATGCACTTCCTCCACTTAGGGCGGTCTTTGGCCAGGGACTCCCAGGTGTCAGTGGGGATGTTGCACTTTATCAGGGAGGCTTTGACAGTGTCCTTGTAACATTTCCACTGCCCACCTTTGGCTCGTTTGCCGTGAAGGAGTTCCGAGTAGAGCGCTTGCTTTGGGAGTCTCATGTCTGGCATGCGAACTATGTGGCCTGCCCAGCGGAGTTGATCAAGTGTGGTCAGTGCTTCAATGCTGGGGACGTTGGCCTGGACGAAGACGCTAATGTTTGTGCGTCTGTCCTCCCAGGGGATTTGTAGGATCTTGCGGAGACATCGTTGGTAGTATTTCTCCAGCAACTGTATCACTTCGCATTTTTCTGCATTAAATTTCATCTGCCATGTGTTCGCCCATGTCACCAGCCTGTCTATGTCTTTCTGAAGTCTATCACTATCCTTCACACTGTTCACTATACTTCCAAGTTGTATGCCATCTACAAATTTTGAAATTGTGCCCTGTACACCCACATCCAAGTCATTAATATATATCAAGAAAAGCAATGGTCCTAGTACCGATCCCTGGGAAACACCACACCTTCCTCCAGTCCGAAAAACAACTGTTCACCACTACTCTGTTTCCTGTCACTTAGCCAATTCCGTATCCATGCTGCCACTGTCCCTTTTATTCCATGGGCTTCAACTTTGCTGGCAAGCCTATTATGTGGCACTTTGTCGAACGCCTTTTAGAAATCCATGTACACCACATAAACAGCATTGCCCTCATCAACCCTCTGTTACCTCATCAAAAATCTCAATCAAATTGGTTAAAACAATTTTCCTTTAACAAATCCGTGCTGGCTTTTCTTAATTCATCCACACCTATCCAAGTGACTGTTAATTTTGTCCCTGATTATAGTTTCTAAAAACTTTCCCACCACTGAGGTTAAACTGACTGGCCTGTAGTTGCTGGGTTTATCCTTGCACCATTTTTTGAACAAGGGTGTAACATTTGCCATTCTCCAGTCCTCTAGCACCACCCCTGTATCTATGGAGGATTGGAGGATTATGGCTAGTACCTCCGCGATTTCTGTCCTCAATTCCCTAAGCATCCTAGGATGCATCCCAACTGCTCCTGGTGATTTAAGTCCAGCCAGCCATTATATTACCTCGAGTATATCAATTTTTATCCTATCGAGTGTCTCCTCTACTTCCTCCTTTGCTATGTCTATGGCAGCATCTCTTCCTTGGTGAAGACAGATGTAAAATACTCATTTAGTACCTCAGCCATACCCTCTCTCTCCATTGTGTAGGTCTCCTGATTGGCCCCACCCCTCCTCTTACTACCCGCTTACTATTTATATGCCTCTAGAAGACTTTTGGCTTACCTTTTATGTTAGCTGCCATTCTATTCTCATACTCTCTCTTTGGCCCTCTTATTTTCTTTTTCACATCTCCTCTGACCTTTCTATATATAGCCTGATTCTCCGAAGTATTTGCAACTTGACATCTGTCATACGCGCTCTTTTTCTGCTTCATCATATTCTTTATCTGCTGCATCATCCAGTGAGCTCTGCCTTTAATTGCCCTGCCTTACCCCCTCATGGGAATGTACCTGAACTATTTTCTCTTTAAAGGCAGCCCATTGTTCCACTACAGTTTTGCCTGCAAAACTTTGATTCCAATTGACCCGGGCCAGATGCGTTCTCATTCTATTGAAATTGGCTTTCCCCCAGTTAAGCATTTTTACTCTAGATTGCTCCCTGACCTTTCCATCGCTATGATACTATGATCATTGTTCCCTAAATGCTCCCCTACTGACACTTGCTCCACTTGACCTACCTCATTCCCCAGAACCAGATCCAGCAATGCCTCCTCCCTCGTTTGGCCAGAAACATACTGATCAAGAAATGTCTCCTGCACATATTTCAGAAATTCTTCCCCTTCTCTGCTATTTACACTATTACGATCCCAGTCTCTATTAGGATAGTTGAAGTCCTCCATTATTACTACTCTACAGTTCATGCATCTCTCTCATTTCTCTGCAAATTTGCTCATCCATATCTTTCCTACTATTTGGTGGTCAATAGAATACATCCAGTAGTTTTATGGCATCTCTCTTATTTCTTAACTCTAGCCATATAGATTCTGTCATTGACCCCTCCAGGACATCCTCCCTCACCACCACGGTAACATTCTCCTTAACCAATACTGCTACACCACCTCCTATCTTTCCTTCCCTATCTTTCCTGAACACCTTATAACCAGGAATATTTAATACCCAACCCTGCCCTTTTTTGAGCCAGGCCTCGGTTATTGCCACATCATATTCCCATGTGGCTATTTGTGCCTGTAGCTCACTTACCTTGTTTAAGATGCTTCATGCGCTCACATACATACACTGTAAACCCATCTTAGACCATTCTGCTTCCTCTCTCAGTTGGACCCCACCTAATACCTTACTATTTCTAAGTGTAGTACTCTCTGCCTCTCCCAATCCTTTGACATTTTATTTCCCCTTTCTAATGTTACATCCTGGTGCCCATCCCCCTGCCAAATTAGTTTAAACCCTTCCCAACACCACTCACAAATCTCCCCGCGAGAATATTGGTTCTGGCCCTGTTGAGGTGTAACCCATCCGGCCTGTACAGGTCTCACCTCCTCAGAACCGGTCCCAATTCCCCAGGAATCCGCCTGCACCATCTCACCAGCAACGCATTCATCTGCTCTATCCTCCTGTTTCTGTACTCACTCGCACATGGCACCGGGAGTAATCCGTAGATTACTACTTTGAGGTCCTGCTTTTTAATCTCTTTCCTAGCTCCCTAAAATCTGCCTGCAGGACCTCCTCCCTCTTTCTACCTATGTCATTGGTACCGCTATGGAGCATGACCTCCAGCTGTTCACCCTCTCCCTCCAGAATGATCTGCAGCCATTCGGTGGCAGCCTTAACCCTGGCACCAGGGAGCCAACATATCATGCTGGAGTCACGTCTGCAGCCACAGAAAGGCCTGTCTGCTCCCCGAACTATCGAATCCCCTACCAATATTGCTCTCCCACTCTTATTCCTCCCCCCGGTACAGCTGAGCCACTCATGGTGCCGTGGACTTGGCTCTGGCTGTACTCCCCAGAGGAACCAGCACCCTTACCAGTACTCAGAACAGAATACTGGTTTGAGAGCGAGATGCACTCCTGCACTACCTGCCTGGTCCTCCTCTACTATCTGGCGGTCACCCATTTGCTCTCTACCTGCACACTCTTAAGCCGCGGGGTGACCACCTCCTGAAACGTGCTATCCACAAAGCTCTCAGCCTCATGGATGCACCAAAGTGACGCCAGCTTCTGATCAAGCTCCGAAACACAGAGCTCGAGCTCCTCCAGCCGACGACACTTCCTGCACATGTGGTTGTCCAGGACACGGGAAGTGTCCTGGAGTTGCCAAATGGCGCAGGATGTGCACCCTTTGGGATTGAGCTGCCCTGCCATTCCTCTATTTAATAGACAATGAAATAACTTAGTAGAAATAAACTTAAAACTTAAAAAAAAACATCACCAGCTACTCACCAATCAGCTTCTTTCCTTATTCTGACGTCATTTCATGTTTTTTTACTCTTTCAAATTCTGCCTGCGTTGAATTGCTCAGCTCTCGCTCCCGCTCAGGTCCGCCTGTGCAATCATCAGCGAACATCCCCACTTCTGACCTTATGATGGAGGCAAGGTCATTGATGAAGCAGCTGAAGATGGTTGGGCCCAGGACACTGCCCTGAGGAACTCCTGCAGCGATGTCCTGGGGCTGTGATGATTGACCTCCAATAACTCCAACCATCTTCCTTTGTGCTAGGTATGACTCCAGCCAGTGGAGAGTTTTCCCTCTGATTCTCACTGACGTCAGTTTTACTAGGGCTACTTGATCCTTATTAGCATAGTAATAATGTTACTGGACTAGTAATCCAGAGGCCTGGACTAATAATCCGTGACACATAAGTTCAAATCCCACCACGGCAACTGTGGAATTTAAAATTCAAATAATTCTGGAACTTAAAAAAAAATCTAGCATCAGTAATGGAGACCATGAAACTACTGACTGGAAGTTAAAAACCCTGGTTCAGTAATGTCCTTTAGGGCAGGAAATCGCCCGTCCTTACCTGGTCTGGTCTATATGTGACTCCAGACCCACAGCAATGTGGTGGACTATGAACTGCCCTCTGAAATGGCTGAGCAAGCCTCTCAGCTGTATTCAAGAAGGCGGCTCATCACCACCGTCTCCAGGGCAATTAGGGACGAGCACCCACATTTTGTGAACGAATTAAACAAAATAGGTCAAATGCTGCCTTGATGTCAAGGGTAGTCACTCTCATCTCAATCACTACAATTCAGCTCTCTTGTCCATGTTTGGACCAAGGCTGTAATGAGGTTTGGAGCCGAGTGGTCCTAGCGGGACCAAAACTGGGAATTGATGCGCATGTTATTGGTGAGTAATTGGCCGGATTGGAAATGTCCTGCTTTATGTGGACAGGATATACCTGGGCAGTTTTCCACAATGTCAGGTAGATACCAGTGATGTAGCTGTACTGGAGCGGCTTGTGGCTAGTTCTGGAGCACAAGCCTTCAACATGACAGCTGGGATGTGCACTCAGCCGTTTCTTGATATCTTGTGGAGTGAATCGAATTGGCTAAAGACTGGCTTCTGTGATGGTGGGGACTTCAGGAGGAGGCCGATATGGATTATCCACTCAGCACTTCTGGCTGAAGATGGTTGCAAATGCTTCAGCCTTGTCCATTGCAGTTATATGCTGGGTTCCATCATCATTGAAGATGAGGATATTCATGAAGTCTCCTCCTCCCGCTAGTTGTTTAATGGTCCACCACCATGCACGACTGAATGTGGCAGGACAGCAGAGCTTTGATCAGGTCCAATGATAGTGAGATCGCTTAGCCTTGTCCATAGCATGCTGTGTCCGCTGTTTAGCATGCATGTAGTCCTGTGTTGCAGCTTTCCCAGGTTGGCACCTCATTTTTAGGTATGCCTGGTGCTGCTCCTGGCATACTCTTCTACACTCCTCATTGATCCAGGATTGGTCACCTGCTTTGATGGTAATGGTTGAGTGAAGGATATGAGGTTACAGATTGTGGTGGAATATAATTCTGCTGCTACTGATGGGCCACAACGCCTCATGGATGCCCAGTTTTGAGCTGCTGGATCTGTTCTGAATCTATCTCATTTCGCACGGTGGTAATGCCACACAACACGATGGATGGTGTTCTCAGTGTGAAGACAGGACTTCCACTCCACAAGGACTGTGCAGTGGGCACTCCAAGCAATACTATCATAGGCATGCCGTCGTCATGTCCAAAGTCGGTGCCGAGGTTGATCCGGATTTATTCTTATTATTGCTTCTCATAGCGATTGTGTAAAACTGAGTAACTTGCTAGGCCACTTCAGAGTCACCCACACTGCTGTACGTCTGAAGCCACATAAAGGCCTGACCGAGTAAGGGCGGCAGATTTCCTCCCCTAAAGTACAGATGGGTTTTTACAACAGTCCGGTAGTATTCATGGTCACCACCACCGATGCTAGCTTTTTATTCCAGATTTATTTAAATAAGAACATAAGAATTAGGAACAGGAGTAGGCCATCGAGCCCCTCGATCCTGCTCTGCCATTCAACAAGATCATGGCTGATCTGGCCGTGGACTCAGCTCCACAACCCTCTGTGAGAAGAAATTCCTTCTCAACTCGGTTTTAAATTGGCTCCCCCGTATTTTGAGGCTGTGCCCCCGACCAGTGGAAACAACCTCTCTGCCTCTATCTTGTCTATCCCTTTCATTATTTTAAATGTTTCTATAAGATCACCCCTCATCCTTCTGAACTCCAATGAGTAAAGACCCAGTCTACTCAATCGATCATCATAAGGTAACCCTCTCATCTCCGGAATCAGCCTAGTTTCCCAGCTGCAATGGTGGGATTTGAACTCATGTATCTGGATTATTAGTTCAGCCCTGTGGATTACCAGTCCAGTAACAGAACCACTGTGCTATTGTTCACTCATACAGCTAAGGTGTGCCACCCACCCTGCACCCCCTTAAGTATTTTCAATTGCTGGCCATTCGTTTTCCAGGCGAGAAATGGATGGCTGGAAGTTGAACCCCCCCCCCCCGCAACCATCTCCCTCCCACTTTCCCCTCACCCTCTTCACCCTACTTACCCAATACCGTTCATTTATCTGTTTAATGTAAAAAAGAAATGGCTCTTGGTTAATAGCCTGAGGCACGGTGTTTATTCTGCCATTTACAGAAGGTGAGGCAGCCATGTGGTGACACGTATTCAGCTAAGCTGAAGAACGGTGACAAGAGTTCACTGTTCGGCCCTTAGGTGTTGCTACATTTGCCTAAATATTGCTCTAGAAAGGCTTCCTGTGGTTCATACAGGACTCCTGCAGGATCTGTTTACAGGACTGGCTGGCAACGCTGAGCTCAAAGAGAAAAGATAGCATCAAAATAATGAAAAAATATTAGACCACGTCCATTCTCAAAACTAATTTGTTGCAAGCTCGTGGTGTTGAAATTGCTTTTCAGTTGCTCCAATTTGTCTTCTGCCTGGGAACTGGCAGAAATATAAATGTGGAATTTCTTAAAGAATTAGAGAAATGGTATTGTGCACCAGCAAGTATTGGCCACACATGTACCTGTATCTATGCTCTGCCTATGAAACAAAAGGGTCATTCAAAACCATGAGGGGTCTGGACAGAGTAGATAGAGAGAAACTGTTCCCATTGGCAGAAGGTTCGAGAACCAGAGGACACAGATTCAAGGTGATTAGCAGAAGAACCAAAGGCGACACGAGGAAACACATTGTTACGCAGCGAGTGGTTAGGATCTGGAATGCACTGCCTGAAAGGGTGGTGGAGGCAGATTCAATCATGACTTTCAAAAAGGAAGTTAGATAAGTACCTGAAGGGTTAGGGGGAAAGGATGGGGAGTGGGACTAGCTGAAGTGCTCTTGCAGAGAGCTGCATGGGCTCGACGGGCCAAATGGCCTCCTTCTGTGCTGTAACCATTCTATGATTCTATGGAAAGCAGAAAGTGCTGGAAATATTCATCTGTAGAAAAGACCCAGATATTGCTGCCAAAATAACGCTGGGTTTAATGCGCTCACCATTATTAATGTGTAAATCATCCAGCAACGTGTAGTGAGGAAGAGGTACCCCGTGAATTGCGAATTTCCAAAAGTTGCTGGATGGTTTGTGCTGCTCCGCCCTTAGCCCCATGAAAACGACAGCTCGCCCTTAACCTCCTGATGAGTTTCAAGAAATTGTTGCATTTGCGCATTAATTGCTAATTAAACTTGTCACAGAAATCGAGGGCTGCTAATTAACAGCATAAGCATCTTTTTAATTATGACATTTATGTCCCTGAAATGTCATTCAACCTTTCCAGCCCAGAAAGTGAACAATTGAAACTGAGAAGTATCATTCATATAGGTAGTAAATTGTTGTTGGAGATTGTTAAACTGTAATATTTTACATTTTTTAAATTGTTTTTATTACTTTTCCATTCTGTCTATTTTTCTCTCTCTTAATCCAATCTTTCTTTCCCCTCTTTAGTTCTCTTTCTGTCCCCAATTTGACTCAAATTCACTCGATTTCCTTCTCTGTCTTTTATCAATTTCTTTCTTAATCCGTAAATCTCATTGGTTCAGGAGACAGACTGTTGGTCCCATCGATCACTAAGGTCCCAGATGCCCTGGTGCCCTCAGCTCGCAATGCCAGCAATTTGTAAGGCAATGTTTTTCAACTGTGTGTTGTAAGATTCTATGATTCTATGAAAGCCCCATAATGTCAATCTGTTGACAGTCGGTCGAGGAGGCGGGAGCTCGGAGCAGCGCAAGTCCGGGGTCGGCGAGAGGCCTATAAAGGCCAGCGGGAGTCGGGCAGTTCGAGCAGTCGGTCGAGGAGGTGGGAGCTCGGACAGCGCGAGTCCGGGGTCGGCAAGAGGCGTACCGGTACAGCTGCAGTGGGGGCAGAAGGCAAAAAAGTAAAAGAAATCGAAAGGTGACGTCACAGCCAAGGGGGTAAGTAATTGGCTGGTGATTGGTGAGTAGTTTATCTTTTTCTTTTCTATTTCAGTAAGTAACATTTAGCATTGTTGTTGCCAAATTAAGTTAATCTAGGGGTTAAGTCATGGCAGGACAGCTCGGACACGTGTTATGTTCCTCCTGTACTATGTGGGAACTCAGGGACGCTTCCGGTGTCCCTGACGACTACGTGTGCGGGAAGTGTGTCCGCCTCCAGCTCGAGACGGACCGCATTGCAGCACTGGAGCTGAGGGTGGATTCACTTTGGAGCATCCACGATGCTGAGAATGACGTGAATAGCACGTTTAGTGAGTTGGTCTTACCGCAGGTAAAGGCCAGACAGGAAGTGCAGTGCGAGGAAGATAGTGCAGGGGTGCCCTGCGGTCATCCCCCTGCAAAACAGATACACCGCTTTGGGTCCTGTTGAGGGGGATGACTCATCAGGGGAGGGCAGCAGCAGCCAAGTCCATGGCACCTTGGCGGGCTCTGCTGCACAGGAGGGCAGGAAAAAGAGTGGGAGAGCGATAGTGATAGGGGATTCAATTGTAAAGGGAAATGGATAGGCATTTCTGCGGCCGCAACCGAGACTCCAGGATGGTATGTTGCCTCCCTGCTGCAAGGGTCAAGGATGTCTCGGAGCGGGTGCAGGACATTCTGAAAAGGGAGGGTGAACAGTCAGTTGTCGTGGTGCACATTGGTACCAACGATATAGGTAAAAAACGGGATGAGGTCCTACGAGAAGAATTTAAGCAGCTAGGAGCTAAATTAAAAAGTAGGACCTCAAAAGTAGTAATCTCGGGATTGCTACCAGTGCCACGTGCTAGTCAGAGTAGGAATCACAGGATAGCTCAGATGAATACGTGGCTTGAGCAGTGGTGCAGCAGGGAGGGATTCAAATTCCTGGGGCATTGGAACCGGTTCTGGGGGAGGTGGGACCAGTACAAACCGGACGGTCTGCACCTGGGCAGGACCGGAACCAATGTCCTGGGGGGAGTGTTTGCTAGTGCTGTTGGGGAGGAGTTAAACTAATATGGCAGGGGGATGGGAACCAATGCAGGGAGACAGAGGAAAACAAAATGGAGACAGAAGCAAAAAACAGAAAGGAAATGAGTAAAAGTGGAGGGCAGAGAAACCCAAGGCAAAAAACAAAAAGGGCCACTGTACAGCAAAATTCTAAAGGGTTAAAGTGTAATAAAAAGGCAAGCCTGAAAGCTCTGTGCCTCAATGCAAGGAGTATTCGGAACCCAGGAGAGGGCTCTGAGCTAGTTAGAGTGGGTGAGAGCTCAGATGAACAGGACCCCAAGAAAGAATGCAAAAGGCAGGAGGCAACAGAGCAGAGTAGCACTGGGGTAAGGGTAAACCACAAGGTGACAGGAAGGGACAATATGTATGAATATAAGGGGACTGCAGGAGGGGTCAAAACTAAAAATCATGGTTTAAAAACTAGTATTAAAACACTCTACCTAAACGCACGCAGCATTGGAAATAAAGTAAATGAGTTGACGGCACAAATCTTTACAAATGGGTATGATTTGGTGGCCATTACAGAAATGTGGTTGCAGGGTGGCCAAGATTGGGAATTAAACATACAGGGGTATCTGACAATTCGGAAGGATAGACAAGAAGGAAAAGGAGGTGGGGTAGCTCTGTTAATAAAGGATGATATCAGGGCAGTTGTGAGAGACGATAGTGGCTCGAATGAAAAAAATGTTGAATCATTGTGGGTGGAGATTTAAGATAGTAAGGGGAAAAAGTCACTGGTGGGTGTAGTTTATAGGCCCCCAAATAATAACTTCATGGTGGGGCGGACAATAATCAAGGGAATAATGGAGGCATGTGAAAAAGGAACAGTAGTAATCATGGGTGATTTTAACCTACATATCGATTGGTCAAATCAAATCGCACGGGGTAGCCTGGAGGAGGAATTCATAGAATACATACGGGATTGTTTCTTACAACAGTATGTTACAGAACCTACAAGGGAGCAAGCTATCTTAGATCTGGTCCTGTGTAATGAATCAGGAATAATAAACGATCTCCTAGTAAAAGATCCTCTCGGAATGAGTGATCACAGTATGGTTGAATTTGTAATACAGATTGAGGGTGAGGAAGTAGTGTCTCAAACGAGTGTACTATGCTTAAACAAAGGGGACTACAGTGGGATGAGGGCAGAGTTGGCTAAAGTAGACTGGGAACACAGACTAAATGGTGGCACAATTGAGGAACAGTGGAGGACTTTAAAGGAGCTCTTTCATAGTGTTCAACAAAAATATATTCCAGTGAAAAAGAAGGGCGGTAAGAGAAGGGATAACCAGCCATGGATAACAAAGGAAATAAAGGAGAGTATCAAATTAAAAAGCAATGCGTATAATGTGGCCAAGGTTAGTGGGAAACTAGAAGATTGGGAAAATTTTAAACGACAGCAAAGAATGACTAAGAAAGCAATAAAGAAAGGCAATAAATAGATTACGAAAGTAAACTTGCACAAAACATAAAAACAGATAGTAAAAGCTTTTACCGATATATAAAACGGAAGAGAGTGACTAAAGTAAATGTTGGTCCCTTAGAAGATGAGAAGGGGGATTTAATAATGGGAAATGCGGAAATGGCTGAGACCTTAAACAATTATTTTGCTTCAGTCTTCACAGTGGAAGACACAAAAGCATGCCAAAAATTGCTGGTCACGGGAATGTGGGAAGGAAGGACCTTGAGACAATCACTATCACTCGGGGGGTAGTGCTGGACAGGCTAATGGGACTCAAGGTAGACAAGTCCCCTGGTCCTGATGAAATGCATCCCAGGGTATTAAAAGAGATGGCGGAAGTAAAAGCAGATGCATTCGTTATAATCTACCAAAATTCTCTGGACTCTGGGGAGGTACCAGCGGATTGGAAAGCAGCTAATATAACACCTCCGTTTAAAAAAGGGGGCAGACAAAAGGCAGGTAACTATAGGCCGGTTAGTTTAACATCTGTAGTGGGGAAAACGCTTGAAACTATCATTGAGGAAGAAATAGCGGGACATCTAGATAGGAATAGTGCAATCAAGCAGACGCAGCGTGGATTCATGAAGGGGAAATCATGTTTAACTAATTTACTGAAATTCTTTGAGGATATAACGAGCATGGTGGATAGAGGTGTACCGATGGATGTAGTGTATTTAGATTTCCAAAAGGCATTCGATAAGGTGACACACAAAAGGTTACTGCAGAAGATAAAGGTACGCGGAGTCAGAGGAAATGTATTAGCATGGATCGAGAATTGGCTGGCTAACAGAAAGCGGAGAGTCGGGATAAATGGGTCCTTTTCGGGTTGGAAATCGGTGGTTAGTGGTGTGCCACAGGGATCGGTGCTGGGACCACAACTGTTTACAATATACATAGATGACCTGGAAGAGGGGACAGAGTGTAGTGTAACAAAATTTGCAGATAACACAAAGATTAGTGAGAAAGCGGGTTGTGTGGAGGACACACAAAGGCTGCAAAGAGATTTAGTTAGGTTAAGCGAATGGGCTAAGGTTTGGCAGATGGAATACAATGTCGGAAAATGTGAGGTAATCCACCTTGGAAAAAAATACAGTAAAAGGGAATATTATTTGAATGGGGAGAAATTACAACATGCTGTGGTGCAGAGGGACCTGGGGTTCCTTGTGCATGAATCCCAAAAAGTTAGTTTGCAGTTGCAGCAGGTAATTAGGAAGGCGAATGGAATGTTGGCCTTCATTGCGAGAGGGATGGAGTACAAAAGCAGGGAGGTCCTGCTGCAACTGTACAGGGTATTGGTGAGGACGCACCTGGAGTACTGCATGCAGTTTTGGTCACCTTACTTAAGGAAGGATATACTAGCTTTGGAGCAGGTACAGAGACGATTCACTAGGCTGATTCCAGAGATGAGGGGGTTACTTTATGATGATAAACTGAGTAGACTGGATCTTTACTTGTTGGAGTTCAGAAGGATGAGGGGTGATCTTATGGAAACATTTCAAATAATGAAAGGGATAGACAAGATAAAGGCAGAGAGGTTGTTTCCACTGGTCGGGGAGACTAGAACTAGGGGGCACAGCCTCAAAATACGGGGGAGCCAATTTAAAACCGAGTTGAGAAGGAATT
Source organism: Pristiophorus japonicus (assembly GCF_044704955.1). Classification (NCBI taxonomy): domain Eukaryota; kingdom Metazoa; phylum Chordata; class Chondrichthyes; family Pristiophoridae; genus Pristiophorus; species Pristiophorus japonicus. The sequence goes on along the minus strand of NC_091985.1, from coordinate 44,391,188 downwards.
TCTTCTCCCAGAGGGTTGTGAATCTGTGGAATTCTCTGCCCAAGGAAACAGTTGAGGCTAGCTCATTGAATGTATTCAAATCACAGATGGATAGATTTTTAACCAATAATGGAATTAAGGGTTACGGGGAGCGGGCGGGTAAGTGGAGCCGAGTCCACGGCCAGATCAGCCATGATCTTGTTGAGTGGCGGAGCAGGCTCGAGGGGCTAGATGGCCTACTCCTGTTCTTAATTCTTATGTTCTTATGTTCTTGACTGTTAAAGTCTAACTAATATGCCAAGCTTCGATAGCCCGTACCAGAAGTGACTAGAAAAGAAAATGAATGACGTGTAAAGTGATTACGCAGTGAACAGGAGATGATTACCTGACAGAAGTGATAATAGGGTGAGAGAAAGGGAAGCATGATGAGAGCAATTAGAGAAATAAAAGACAGATAAAACTGAGAGAATATGTGGGGAGGCAAGTGTGAAAAGCTGGCATTGTGGAGAAGGCTCCAGTGACCCAGGAGTCTGATGGAAGAAAAATTCAGGTTGACACCAGGGATGCAGACCACCCTGGGAATGTACCGATGGGAGATCAGCATTCCAAGCATCAACCCATTCCCTCCCCCGTCCCCGGAAGCGTTGTATTTTGCTATTTATTCTCCGCTTATGGAATATTGTTTGTCAGAAAAGGGCATTTGTTCCTTATTTGCAGGACTGTAAAACCGACTGCAGTGCGAGTGAGGGGCTGCCACATTTCGGTAGGGACAGCAGTGTTAAATTGATCTGATGATATCAGTGTCCAATTCAGTTCTAAACTTTGCGATGACGCAACCTTTTTATGACACCCGCCTCTTCAATAGGGAGATCGGAAGTTAGTAACCGACTGGATGATCTTTGTCCAAAGATAAAGATGCAACAGTCCTAATGCAGACAATAATTGCTCTGGCAATCATTGTCACAATCTCATTCTCTGCAGTAAACTGGTTATAGGTGCTACAAAGATCACTCTCCAAAGTTTATCTTGGAGGTTTGTTTTTTACTGACCATATATTTTTAGCTTGATACAATTACAAGGGAGAATTTCAACTTTACTTTCAACCTTAAGATATACAAACTTCTGAGAACATCAGGTTGTTGCTTGCAATGGCTCTTGCATTGACACAACTCTGGAGGTGCATAGAGCCAAACTATCACTTCGATGTTGGTGTTCACTCCCCAGTCCAGCACACACGAGACATACCAATTATGGACCTGAAATTCCAATTGGCGGAACAGGCCCGGACTCTTCCCATGTCCTGAAGCAAAGCCCCTTTCCCAAATTGCAGGGAAGGAGACATCTGCATGACCGAGGCAAGTTCCGCACATTAGCAGCATCTGCCCTGACAGCAGCCAGGAATAACAAACAGAGCAGTGCCATGCCGTTCCAATTGCAAATCCGCAGCCCAGAAAGAGCTAAAGCTGGACTGCTGCTATGGGAGCATTGGTGGACCCTATAGAGCAGCCACCTCAAAGCGCTGAAGAAATACCACCAATGCTGCCTCCGCAAGATCCTGCAAATCCACTGAGAGGACAGATGCCACCAACGTCAGTGTTCTCGCTTAGGCCAACATCCCCAGCATCAAAGCACTGATCACACTCGACCAGCTCCATTGGGCGGGCCACATCATCCGCATGCCTGACATGAGACTCCCGAAGAAAGCACTCTCCTTGAAACTCCTACACGGCAAACGTGCCCCAGGTGGGCAGAGGAAACATTTCAAGGACACCCTCAAAGCCGCCTTGATAAAGTACAACATCCCCACTGGCACCTGGGAATACCTGGCCCAAGATCGCCCTAAGTGGAGGAAGAGCATCTGGGAGGGCGTTGAGCACCTCGAGTCTCGTCGCCGAGTGCATGCAGAAAACAAGCGCAGGCAGCGGAAGGAGCGTGCGGCAAACCAGACTCCTCACCCACCCTTTCCTTCAACCACTGTCTGTCCCACCTGTGACAGAGACTGTAATTCCCGCATTGGTCTGCACAGTCACCTGAGAACTCACTTTTAGAATGGAAGCAAGTCTTCTTCGATTTCGAGGGACTGCCTATGATGATGATGGGCCACTCAAGAGAAGGTCATCGATTCCCTTCAGGTTTGATCACCTTTGGCTGCAAGAGTTGAGCGGCCTTTCCTCAGGCCTCAGCGGGAGTCAACTGGCAAGTGTTTTTCTGAGGCCTGACAAGGATGTATCAGGCAGAATTTCTGTGGTCACCTGGGACTTCCCCAAGATATATTCCCTTGATGTAAGTGCAGCATTAGCCTGCTCCCTCCTCTAGAATTTTGTGAACCTTGCTTATTGGGTAGAATCTTCGCACAACCAGGTTCTGCCTTATTTTCCAGTTCCACATCAGGTGATCGGCCTCATGTCCAATCAGGGGCAGATTGACATTTTGGGGCTTTCATAGAATCATAGAATCTTACAGCACAGAAGGAGGCTCTTTGGCCCATTGTGCCTGTGTTTTATGTTGTTTTGCCACCAAAATCGCAATGAACACATGCGACAAAACACTGCATTAGCACCATTCTATTAGTAGTGTTTTAAATCACCCTTCAAATAAATTTTAAATAAAGCTCATACTCCAAGCTTATAATAGAAGGATCTTAATGCACATTTTACTACACAATGATACTAAATACCAGCAACTTCATCTGGTGTAAAATTCACAGTGTAGGAGTGTGAAAAGGCGTGTTTGCAATAGGTCGTTGGTAAAACAGCTGACAAAATGATCAGGGATCAGCTGTTGCCATTGTGAAGTGTCCAGGCCGTGGATCTGGGCGGTGCCCCTGACTGGCTCGAAGCCCTGTGCAATCGCTGGTCCGAGCTCTGCCCCTGTCAGGTGGTGCTGGAACATGACCCTAACCCATGATATGTCCTTGTTTAACAATATAACTGTGTGGATGAAGGGCAGAGTGCTATTTGCCAACACCCTCCAAATACTAAATATGTAATCTGGAGCCTGCCATGTCAAATACAAAATAGGATTTAGAATGTTGTTTTTCTCACAGTGCTGTGGTCAATCTCTCAGAGCAGTGAAAAAGTCCCAGAGTTTACTGTCAGCTTCTAATAAATTTGGAAGCCAAGGAACTCTTAAAGGAGGTAGGAAGGAATATTATGAGCTGGCTGTGGCCATGTAATAGAATTGAGCTCATAATTTTTCCGTTACAGCAAGTATCCTACCAGGGTTTACAAATGATCTACTGTACATCAGCTAATATGATTCAGTGCACACACAGACCTGGAGGAAAGAAAATGAATCACCATTGTGTCATAATGTGGTGTGGAGGAGGCTGGCTCTCTTGGTACAGTGAAAATAATATAATAACATCCAATAGAATTGAGATACTACAAATTACACCAGCCTGAGGAGGAGGACAAGATGTATTCTGTTCCGCAGGGTTGCTGTGTCATAATTTGCTTAACCAATTACTCTTAAGATCATAAACTCACTGCAGACAGATTCATAACAGGATCCAGAAACTAATGTGTTTAAAAAATATCTTCAGGTTGCGTTTCTTTTACACAAGGTTTCCAGCAGAGTAAGTTGGCAGAGAAAAAAACAAATAAAGTGAGGTACCACAGTACTGATTGCAAGAGTTTGATTATCTAAATGACAAAAGGAGGTTATAGCCAGGTTAAATCTACTGTGGGTACTTGGTTCTTTTTCCTTTGGGAAGCTTCGCTAACGGACTCAGGCTCATTGCACAAGAGTAAAAGAGATGATGCAGTGTATCAAGAAACATTTCGGCAATGCCAAGCTTGGCATTTCAAAACCAGCAGACCCAAGGGGAAAGGGAAGACTGAGTGAAGTACAGAATTAAAGGCAGGAGACTATGCAAAGAGGCTTGATTTCAACACGTGAATGAAACGCCTCCATTGCAAAATACCATGGCCCCAGATTTCCTCGGTGAGTGCGCTACACTCCCACCATAAGTCCAGCAGGAGTCGAGTGAAATCGATTGTGAAATGACAGGGACCCAGTAGCCCTGGGTCGCCACTGATTCTGGGATTTACCAGTTGGCCGTGTAAGGAGTGGAACCTTCTCTTGCCCCTTACAAGGCCAAAGACATGAGAAGGCTGGCCCGGTAGTGAAGCCGGGATCGAGAACTCTCAACTCTGGAACTTCGCACTTCCTCAGCTTGTCAGGGACCAAGCATATTACTGGAGGTTAGTACGCCAAGTGAGGTAAGACATATCGGCCTCCAGGTGGATACGAGTGAGCCCCACTGAGGGGGGAATTCCAGGTTAGGGAGCAGCTTAGACCCTCGAGAAAAGGGTTAGGATTGTTTTTGATTGACTCACTTGCAGAGGGGATCTGGGGGGGGGGAGGGGCAGTATTAAGTTTAGAGGTGGAGTCTAGGCCTTCTCCCCACCTCACCCTCACAAAAAGGGCAGATGGGCAGGCGGATTCTGGAGATGCCTATCGTAGTGGATCAGCGCTGGAGAGTACTGGTGGGCATGAACCCAGTGTAGCTGCCAGAATTGTAGCCTGTGGATTTTTTGGTCCAACATGTTGTTTATATGGCAGTGCACCTTTTCCAGTTTGTGCAGTACAGCTGTGCACATTTTCAACTTTTTACATCTATTCATTATCATTTCTCCCATTCCGCTCTTTAAAAGTTCCCCCTGCACATGACATGTGGTATCTGCCAGTAGTCTCAAGATAGTAAGTGCAGAATCCAGAAACTGTCAGGTCATGTACTACTTGTGGTGACTTGTTGCCATTTCTCTGCTGGTGTCACTCTGTAACTGGGTGGCACAAGGCATATGGAATGATCATCTTTCCTTCAATTATCTATCAATTTTTCCAACCTGTTCTTTGGAAATTGCTTGTCCTACATGAATGGTGGGGCTGACATCACTCTTGATTTGAGGAAATTGCATCCTACCTCTGCTGCACCACAGCGCATAGCCAATGAATCAACCTTGTAGAATAGAGTTGCCACCTTTTTCCAAGCTCAAAACTAGATAACTGTCTCACGGTGAATTTGTTGCTTTGCAGATGATGAAAATTCATTGAAAACTTTACCAGCCTTAACAGCTGAAACCTTAGAAACATAAAAAATAAATGGATTTGCGTTTTAAGGGCTGGACTTTTCAGTGTCGATTTTCTGCTCAGCTTCACTCAATTTTCAGGCAAAACCTGGGCAAACTGGAGAGATAGATTGTGCGAGAATCCATTATACCAGATCGGTACCTACTCTGTGCACCTTTCCGGCAGCTGGGAAAATGGAGCATTTCCGGCGCTCCTCCAATTCAGGCCTCTTGCACATTCACGATTTTAATCGTGCCATTAGCGGCCGTGCCTTTGGCTGCCAGGGCCCCTACGCTCTGAAATTCCCTCCCGAAACATCCCCGCCTCTCTACCTCGCTCTATTCCTTTAAGACACTCCTTAAAACCTGTCATGTATGTAACCTTTATGTAACAACACTGCAATACTGTATATATGTAAGAAATGCACACCTTGACCACAGGGGGTGAACTTGTGGGAGACACTCCTCACCTGGTCACCCAGGTATATAAAGGGAGATCCCACGCAGGGTCAGCACTTCTTGGTCCTGTGAATAAAGGTTCAGGTCATGGAGTGACCTTGTTCACAGAGTGTGCCTCGTGTGGACTTGTGGTATTGTGTAAGGACTTTACATTGGCGACGAGAAACGGAAATCAACGACCCACGAGAATGGCCACCGGCAGCACAGATGAACGGTACTGTGTTGGTGGGGACTGGGACAATTTCATTGAGAGGCTCCAGCAGAGTTTTGTCACGAAGGACTGGCTGGGAGATGCAGCGGCCGACAAGCGAAGGGCACATCTACTGACCAGCTGTGGACCTAAGACTTACGCGCTCATGAAAGACCTGCTAGCATCCGAGAAGCCAGCGGACAAAAACTTTGAAGAGCTCAGCAAACTAATCGGTGAGCACCTAAAACCAGTGAGCAGCATACACATAGCCCAACACAGATTCTATACCCACCAACGTCGGGAAGGACAGAGCATACCGGATTTTGTTGCGGATCTCCGGCGCTTGGCCAGCCTCTAAGTTCACAGACGCCTGCAGGAGGGAGATGATAAGGGATTTCTTTATTGAGGGCATCGGTCATGCTGGGATTTTCAGAAAGCTAATTGAGACCAAGGACTTGACCTTGGAAGCGGCAGCGTTGATGGCTCAGACTTTTATGGCAGTGGAGGAGGAAACCAAGATAATATAAGCACGCAATTTTGCCTCCAACGTGGCGATGGATCAGGGAGTCAATATCATAAATGCGACAAAGAGCCCTGCAGGCAGGCAAGGGTTCATGTGGCAAACATTCACAGCTCATACACCAAAACGCCACCTATGATGATGAAAGTCCTATTAAACGGCATCCCTGTACGCATGGAGCTGGACACGGGGGCCAGTCAGTCACTCATGAGTGTTCAACAATTCGAAAAGCTGTGGCCACTCAAAGCCAGTAGACCCAAACTAGAACGCATTGAGACGCAATTACGGACGTACACCAAAGAAATCATTCCAGTGCTAGGCAGTGCAATGTTGGCAGTCACACACAATGGATTGGTGAACCGGCTGCCGCTCTGGATTGTCCCGGGCAATGGTCCCGCACTGTTGGGAAGGAGCTGGTTAGCTGAGATGAACTGGAAATGGGAGGATGTGCACACAATGTCATCTGTGGAGCGAAGTTCATGCTCACAGGTCCTACAGCAATTTGAGTCACTATTTCAACCTGGCGTCGGGACATTCAAAGGTACCAAAGTAGTGATACGCATCACCCCAGACGCCAGACCAGTGCACCACAAAGTCAGAGCGGTGCCGTATGTGATGCGGGAGAAAATTGAGAGCGAGTTGGACCGGTTGCTGAGAGAGGGCATCATCTTGCCCATTGAATTCAGCGACTGGGCGAGCCCCATCGTTCCCATCCTAAAAGCGGATGGATCGGTCAGGGTATGTGGCGACTACAAGGCCACTATCAACCGGGTGTCCTACAAGACCAATACCCGCTCCCGAGAGCGGAGGATCTTTTTGCCACACTGGCAGGCGGCAAGCTGTTCACCAAGTTGGACCTCACTTCAGCCTACATGACCCAAGAACTGGCCGATGAATCTAAACTACTGACCACCATCACTACGCACAAGAGACTGTTCGTTTACAACAGGTGTCCGTTTGGCATTCGATCAGCGGCGCGATTTTTCAAAGAAACATGGAAAGCCTGCTCAAATCCATTCCTGGAACAATCGTCTTTCAGGATGACATCCTCATCACCGGTCGTGACACCGAGGAACACCTCCACAACCTGCAGGAGGTGCTACGCTGACTGGACCGGGTAGGCCTGTGACTCAAGAAGTCTAAGGCCCCAAGTTTCCACATGATTTGCTCCTGATTTTTAGGAGCAACTGATGTAGAACGGAGTATCTTAGAAATCGGAATTCTCCACATTTAGTTTGCTCCAGTTCTAGTCAGTTAGAACAGTTTCACTTTGGAACAGAATTTTTTTTTCAAAAGGGGGCGTGTCTGGCCACTTACGCCTGATTTCAAAGTTTTGTGAGTGAAAACTTACTCCAAACTAACTTAGAATGGAGTAAGTGAAGATTTTTGTACGCTCGAAAAAACCTTGTCTACACTTTAGAAAATCAGGCGTAGGTTACAAATTAGGCGTAGGGAAGGAGGTGGGGGGGGGAGGGAGAGGGGGGGAAGGGAAGTCATTAAATTCTACAATCAATCCTTAGTTATACTTATACAAATATTATACAAACAAATCCAACCTGAATAAAAATTTATAAGCAAAGAAAAGATTAAATAAACCATGTTCCTACCTGTGTGAAAGTGCTTCAGGCAGGCCTTTCATGTTGGAGACAGGCAGCAGTGTGGCGTCAGTGTCTCGACGGCAGCGGCAGCAAGCTTCGAGCTGAGCTGCAGTGTTTGAGGCAGGCCTTCATTCTCTTCGTGGCTGACCGCGAAGAAGCAGCACCGGACGGACCCGAGGCCATTCGGCCATGAGATATCAGCGGCGTCAGTGGCTGGCCGGCAGCCGAAGAATCAGCGGACCGATGTGAGGCCATTCGGCCATGAGATAGCAGCGGCGTTAGTGGCTGGCCGGCAGCCGAAGAATCAGCGGACCGATGTGAGACTATTCGGCCATGAGATAGCAGCAGCGTCAGTGGCTGGCCGGCAGCCGAAGAATCAACGCAGGACACACGCAGCTCATTAAGGTTCTTGAGGCCATTCGGCCACGCTTTAGGGGCGGTGTCAGTGGCTGGCCGGCAGCCAAAGAATCAGCAGCGGACGGACGTGAGGCCATTCGGCCATAGGATATCAGCGGCGTCAGTGGCTGGCCGGCAGCCGAAGATACAGCAGCAGCCTTCGAGCTGTGAGGGGGACTGAGGCCATTTGGACAGGGAGAGGCAGCCACATCGACAGTTTTATATTTAAATTTGCAGAATGGGTGCTGCATTGTCAACACCACGTATTACTGCAAAGTTGAATTGACACTCTTATTTCTCCAAACACACAGTCCTTAATTTGCATGCACCAATGCAGCACCGGTTCTGCAAGTTTAGCAGTGAAAAGCTGAACTCACTGATTTCAGCAGGTGATTTATTCAGCAGTGCTGCTAAAAGCACTCCCTCACACAGAAATATAAAAAAAATTAAATTACAAGCCTTTGCAGGGGTCCAAGAAACAAAGCTTCACTTTTTCTGCAGTATTTTTAAAAATGGCCGAGTGCCAATGTTTGTGTGAGACTGCGCGTGCGCGCATGCTCCAACGCGCACGCGCAAGGTTGCCGGCACCACGAAGGCTAATTTAAATTGTACCCGCCCCCTGCTACTTAGAAAATCGGCGCGAGTGTTAGGCTCCGCCCCCTGCTACGAAGAGCGCGCTGCGCCAAGCAGACATCGAGCTCCAAGGAGCTCGAGAATATCGGACATTTTTTTTAGGCGCAGTTTTCGCCGCGAAAAACAGGCGCCCAGCTCGGAGGCGCGCCGTTTTCGCCGCGGCACAAAACTTGGGGCCAATGTGTGTGTTTTTGGCTCCCGAGGTCGAGTTTCTGGGCAGGAGGGTTGCTGCAGACGGGATTCGGCCTACCGAATCGAAAACAGAGGCAATTCGTCATGCGCCCAGGCCCTGCAACACATCAGAGTTGCGTTCATTTCTGGGATTCTTGAACTATTTCGGGAACTTTCTGCCGAACTTAAGCACATTGTTGGAGTTTCTACACGTGCTTCTGCATAAGGGTTGTGATTGGTTTTGGGGGGACTGTCAGGAACGGGCTTTCAATCGGGCGCGGAATCTATTTTGTTCAAACAAGTTGTTGACCCTGTACAACCCCTGTAAGAAATTGGCTCTGACATGTGATGCATCGTCCTATGGGGTTGGGTGCGTGTTGCAGCAGAGTAATGATGAGGGCCAACTACAACCTGTGGCTTATGCCTCCAGGTCGCTCTCTCAAGCTGAACGAGGATATGGGATGGTTGAGAAGGAAGCACTCGCATGTGTCCATGTGGTGAAAAAGATGCATCAGTACCTCTTTGGCAGGAGGTTCGAATTAGAAACGGACCACAAGCCGTTAACATCCCTGCTGTCAGACAGCAAGGCCGTCAATGCCAATGCGTCAGCCCGCATACAGCGATGGGCTCTCACGCTCGCTGCGTATGACTACACCATCCGGCACCGGCCCGGCACCGCAAATTGCGCTGACGCGCTCAGCAGGCTTCCACTGGCCACCACCGAGGGGGCAGCAGAGCAAAGCGCTGAGATGGTCATGGCTGTCGATGCCTTTGACGGCGCAGGCCCCCCCAATCACAGCCCGCCAGATCAAAACCTGGACAAACAGAGATCCCCTCCTATCCTTGATTAAGAAATGTGTCCTGACTTGGGATTGGGCGCCCGCACACGCAGCATGCCCTGAGGAGGTCAGACCGTTTCACAAATGGCTGGATGAGCTCTCCATCCAAGCTGACTGCCTACTATGGGGCAGCAGGGTAGTCATGCCCCAGAGAGGCAGGGAAGCATTCATCAGGGAACTCCACAGCGAGCACCCAGGCATTGTGCTGATGCAGGCCATTGCCCGGTCACACGTTTGGTGACCTGGAATTGATTCAGACCTGGAACACTGTGTTCGCAGGTGCACGCGTGTGCCCAGCTGGGCAATGCCCCCAGGGAGGCCCCACTCAGTCCGTGGCCCTGGCCCACCAGGCCATGGTCATGTATTCACGTAGACTACGCGGGCCCGTTCATGGGAAAAATGTTTCTCATTGTGGCTGATGCGTACTTGAAATGGATCGAGTGCATCATTTTGAATTCGTGCACGACATCCACCACCGTGGAGCATTTGTGCGCGGTCTTTGCGACCCATGGCTTGCCGGACATCCTTGTTAGCGATAATGGCCCATGTTTCACAAGCTACGAATTCCGGGAGTTCATGTCGGGTAATGGCATTAACCATGTCAGGATAGCACCATTCAAGTCGGCCTCCAACGGCCAGGCGGAACGTGCGGTCCAAATCATAAAGCAAGGCATGCTCAGGATTCAAGGACCCTCCCTTCAATGCCACCTATCACGTCGCCTGCTGGCCTATAGGTCCCGGCCGCACTCGCTTACGGGGTTCCCGCCCGCGGAGCTACTCATGAAACGAACCCTCAAAACTCAGCTGTCCCTCATTCATCCAGTCCTGTCCGACATTGTTGAGGGCAAGCGCCAGTCCCAAAACGAGTACCATGATCGAAATTCAAGGGGGAGATGTATAGAAATTGATGACCCCGTATTTGTTCTCAATCACTCTTTGGGGCCCAAATGGCTTGAGGGTACTGTAATAGACAAAGAGCGGAATAGGGTCATCGTGGTTAAACTTAACAATGGGCAGATATGCCGCAAGCATCTGGACCAAGTAAAAAAAAGGTTCAGCATGGACACTGAGGAACCCATGGAAGATCATGAGATGGTATTCACACCACCGCCAGTGAACGAACAACAAGAACATTCAGCAGCATGCACAGTCCCTGCGGTCAGCCCAGACAGGCCAGAATCACCAAAGGTGACAGACACGCATACCAAGGCTCAACAACCAGAGCCCCAACTGCGGCGCTCCACGAGAGAGCGCAGATCACCCGAGAGACTTAACCTATGATCCCAATAAGATGTTGAGGGGGAGGTGATGTCATGTATGTAACCTTTATGTAACAACACTGCAATACTGTACATACGGAAGAAATGCACACCTTGACCATAGGGGGTGAACTTGTGGGAGACACTCCTCACCTGGTCATCCAGGTATATAAAGGGAGGTCCCACGCAGGGTCATCACTTCTTGGTCCTGTGAATAAAGGTTCAGGTCATGGAGTGACCTTGTCCATAGAGTGTGCCTCGTGTGGATTTGTGGTATTGTGTAAGGACTTTACAAAACCTACCTCTTTGACCAAGTTCTGTCCCAGATAAAGACATAAGGGAGAAAAGAATAGAAGGTTATGTGGATAGGGTTAGATGAAATAGAGTGGGACGAGGCTCGTGTGAAGCATAAACACTGGCACAGATGAGTTGGGCCGAATTACCTGTTTCTGTGCTGTAAATTCGCTGTGATCCTGTGTAATTCTACAATCTCATTCTCATGTAATTCTCTGCAGTAAATGGTAATAAGTGCGACAAGGATGACATCGTAAGTTTATCTGGGAGGTTTTCTTTTTACTTGCCCATATATCTTTAGCTTGATACTAATACAGGGGAGAATTTCAACTATACTTTCAATCCTAAGATGTACAAACTTTGAGTACATCAGGTTGTGGTGTCTGAAATGGCTCTTGCATTGAAATGTCTCTGTAGGTGTAGAGACAAACTAACACTTGAAAAATAGAGACAGGAGGCACCTGCTTGAATCGGGAGCTTCTTCAGAATGTTTCAATTAGCTGGGAACATCCTGCATGCAAATGTTAATATGTGCAGTCCCCTGAACAGTATTTACACCCATGGCGTGTCCATGGTTGCTAGGTAACTGGGTGTATACAGTAGTTCATTTAAAGGGCACAGTAATATCTTAGCAAGTGTTTTTAAGACATTTCTGCAACACTTAGGTTTTGATGAGCCTGTGAGAGTTGTACTGTTGCTTTGTTACCTATAGCTCCCTACAGACAGATGTGTATGTCGCTCAATCTGGCAGATTAGTGCATGCCAAGATAGTGTGTGACACCTGACCCAGTATGTGACTGCCTGACTAATCTTAACGCTGGATGGATGGTTCTTCAAAGCCAACCCAATCACAGTATGTCATATTTTCAGTGGTGCTGCATGACAAGAAAACATGCCAAAGGATTCACATCTGATCGTCTGATTGGCTGCACCGGCCAAGATGCCACCAAGCACATTACAGGAATTTGTGCACTGACCTGGTAAAAACCTTAGGGAGCTGTGTCCACGGGCTCTAGATTAGCAGTTCGCCAAATGCTGAGCTGTGTCATTTGTTGTGAGGACACCAGTAGCTCACACATGCCAAAGGGCAGGCACATCAAGTGACAGCGTCAGCTGCGGCCTCCATCGTCCTCTAGTTATGGAGTGGAAAATAGGGTCACTCTCCTTTGCAACCACCATATGCAGCACCACATCCAGTTCAGCAGCCATAATATACGGCCAAGTGCTTGGCTGCTCTATCACTTGCCTGCAATGTGTGCCTCCACGTCATTTTTGATTTCCACAGTTTAGGAAAAAACTGTGTCCTGCCATTCTGACAGAGCTCCTTAAATATATATCTTGGCATGAGAAAACCTACAGCTCAGTGTCCATTTTACACTATGCACATCAGACATTTCTCGACACCGCAAAAAGAGGTCCTTGTGGTCCAATTTTCAACAGTGGCAGCCCTAATTTAGAAACAAGATGTAGAAACCTAATGTAGAAACCTATTGTAGAAACTTTAATGTAGAAACCCGAATGTAGAAACCCTAATATAGAGCCATAATATAGAAACCCTAATGTAGAAACACGAATGTAGAAACCCTAATGTAGAAATCCTAATGCAGAAACCTAAAAGTAGAAACCCTAATGTTGAAATTCGAATGTATAGCCTGAAAGTAGAAAACCTAATGTAGAAATCCTAATGTAGAAACCCAAATGTAGAAACCCTAATGTAGAAATCCTAATGTAGAGCCCTAATGTAGAAACCCTAATGTAGAAACCCTAATGTAGAGCCCTAATGTAGAAACCCAAATGGAGAAACCCAAATGTTGAACCTGAATGTCGAACCCTAAAGTAGAAACCCTAATGTTGAATCCTAATGTAGAAACCTTAATGTAGAAACCCTAATGTAGAAACCCTAATGTAGAAACCCTAATGTAGAAGCCCCAATGTAGAAACCTTAATGTAGAAACCCTAATGTAGAAACCCTGATGTAGAAACCCTCATGTTGAAACCCTAATGTAGAAACCTGAATGTAGAGCCCTGATGTAGAAACCCTGATGAAGAAATCCTAATGTTGAAACCCCGATGTAGAAACCCTAATGTAGAGCCCTAATATAGAAACCCTAATGTTGAAATCCTAATGTAGAAACCCGAATGTAGAGGCCTAATGTAGAAACCCTAATGTAGAAACCCGAATGTAGAAACCTTAATATAGAAACCTGAATGTAGAAATCCTAATGTAGAACCCGAATGTAGAAACCCTAATGTAGAGGCCTAATGTAGAAACCCTAATGTAGAAACCCGAATGTAGAAACCTTATTATAGAAACCTTAATGTAGAGCCCTAATGTAGAAACCCTAATGTAGAAACCCGAATGTAGAAACCCGAATGTAGAGCCCTAATGTAGAAACCCTAATGTAGAAACCCTAATGTAGAAACCCGAATGTAGAAACCCTAATGTAGAGCCCTAATGTAGAAACCCTAATGTAGAGCCCTAATGTAGAAACCCGAATGTAGAAACCCTAATGCAGAGCCCTAATGTAGAAACCCTAATGTAGAAACCATAATGTAGAAACCTTAATATAGAAACCTTAATGTAGAAATCCTAATGTAGAAACTCTAATGTAGAAACCCTAATGTAGAACCCTAATGTAGAAACCCACATGTAGAAACCATAATGTAGGAACCCTAATATAGAAATCCTAATGTAGAAACCCCAATGTAGAAACCCTAATGTAGAAACCCTAATGTAGAAACTCTAATGTAGAGCCCTAATGTAGAAACCCTAATGTAGAAATCCTAATGTAGAGCCCTAATGTAGAAACCCTAATGTAGAGCCCTAATGTAGAAAGCCTAATGTAGAAACCCTAACGTAGAAATCCTAATGTAGAAATCCAAATGTAGAGCCCTAATGTAGAAACCCTAATGTAGAAATCCTAATGTAGAGCCGTAATGTAGAAACCCTAATGTAGAGCCCTAATGTAGAAACCCGAATGTAGAAATCCTAATGTAGAGCCCTAATGTAGAAACCCTAATGTAGAAATCCTAATGTAGAAATCCTAATGTAGAGCCCGAATGCAGAAACCCTAATGTAGAAACCCTAATGTAGAGCCCTAATGTAGAAACCCTAATGTAGAAATCCTAATGTAGAAATCCTAATGTAGAAACACTAATGTAGAAATCCTAATGTAGAGCCCTAATGTAAAAACCCTAATGTAGAAATCCTAATGTAGAAACCCGAATGTAGAGCCCGAATGCAGAAACCCTAATGTAGAAACCCTAATGTAGAAACCCTAATGTTGAACCCTAATTTAGAGCCCGAAAGTAGAAAACCTAATGTAATAATCCGAATGTAGAAACCCTAATGTAGAAACCCTAATGTTGAACCTGAATGTCGAACCCTAATGGAGAAACCTAATGTTGAACCTGAATGTCGAACCCTAATATAGAAACCCTAATGTTGAACCTGAATGTCGAACCCTAATGGAGAAACCCTAATGTTGAACCTGAATGTCGAACCCTAATGTAGAAACCCTAATGTTGAACCCTAATGCAGAAACCCTAATGTTGAGCCCTAATATAGAAACCCGAATGTAGAAACCTTAATGTAGAAACCTTAATGTAGAAACCCTAATGTAGAAACCCTAATGTAGAAACATAGAAACATAGAAAATAGGTGCAGGAGCAGGCCATTCAGCCCTTCTAGCCTGCACCGCCATTCAATGAGTTCATGGCTGAACATGAAACTTCAGTACCCCCATCCTGCTTTCTCGCCATAACCCTTGATCCCCCGAGTAGTAAGGACTTCATCTAACTCCCTTTTGAATATATTTAGTGAATTGGCCTCAACTACTTTCTGTGGTAGAGAATTCCACAGGTTCACCACTCTCTGGGTGAAGAAGTTTCTCCTCATCTCGGTCCTAAATGGCTTACCCCTTATCCTCAGACTGTGACCCCTGGTTCTGGACTTCCCCAACATTGGGAACATTCTTTCTGCATCTAACCTGTCTAAACCCGTCAGAATTTTAAACGTTTCTATGAGGTCCCCTCTCATTCTTCTGAACTCCAGTGAATACAAGCCCAGTTGATCCAATCTTTCTTGATAGGTCAGTCCCGCCATCCCGGGAATCAGTCTGGTGAACCTTCGCTGCACTCCCTCAATAGCAAGAATGTCCTTCCTCAAGTTAGGAGACCAAAACTGTACACAATACTCCAGGTGTGGCCTCACCAAGGCCCTGTACAACTGTAGCAACACCTCCCTGCCCCTGTATTCAAATCCCCTCGCGATGAAGGCCAACATGCCATTTGCTTTCTTAACCGCCTGCTGTACCTGCATGCTAACCTTCAATGACTGATGTACCATGACACCCAGGTCTCGTTGCACCTTCCCTTTTCCTAATCTGTCACCATTCAGATAATAGTCTGTCTCTCTGTTTTTACCACCAAAGTGGATAACCTCACATTTATCCACATTATACTTCATCTGCCATGCATTTGCCCACTCACCGAACCTATCCAAGTCACTCTGCAGCCTAATAGCATCCTCCTCGCAGCTCACACTGCCACCCAACTTAGTATCATCCGCAAATTTGGAGATACTGCATTTAATCCCCTCGTCGAAATCATTAATGTACAATGTAAACAGCTGGGGCCCCCGCACAGAACCTTGCGGCACTCCACTAGTCACTGCCTGCCATTCTGAAAAGTACCCGTTTACTCCTACTCTTTGCTTCCTGTCTGACAACCAGTTCTCAATCCACGTCAGCACACTACCCCCAATCCCATGTGCTTTAACTTTGCACATTAATCTCTTGTGTGGGACCTTGTCGAAAGCCTTCTGAAAGTCCAAATATACCACATCAACTGGTTCTCCTTTGTCCACTTTACTGGAAACATCCTCAAAAAATTCCAGAAGATTTGTCAAGCATGATTTCCCTTTCACAAATCCATGCTGACTTGGACCTATCATGTCACCATTTTCCAGATGCACTGCTATGACATCCTTAATAATTGATTCCATCATTTTACCCACTACTGAGGTCAGGCTGACCGGTCTATAATTCCCTGTTTTCTCTCTCCCTCCTTTTTTAAAAAGTGGGGTTACATTGGCTACCCTCCACTCCACAGGAACTGATCCAGAGTCAATGGAATGTTGGAAAATGACTGTCAATGCATCCGCTATTTCCAAGGCCACCTCCTTAAGTTCTCTAGGATGCAGTCCATCAGGCCCTGGGGATTTATCGGCCTTCAATCCCATCAATTTCCCCAACACAATTTCCCGACTAATAAAGATTTCCCTCAGTTCCCCCTCCTTACTAGACCCTCTGACCCCTTTTATATCCGGAAGGTTGTTTGTATCCTCCTTAGTGAATACCGAACCAAAGTACTTGTTCAATTGGTCTGCCATTTCTTTGTTCCCCGTTATGACTTCCCCTGATTCTGACTGCAGGGGACCTACGTTTGTCTTCACCAACCTTTTTCTCTTTACATACCAATAGAAACTTTTGCAATCCGCCTTATTGTTCCCTGCAAGCTTCTTCTCGGACTCCATTTTCCCTGCCCTAATCAAACCCTTTGTCCTCCTCTGCTGAGTTCTAAATTTCTCCCAGTCCCCAGGTTCGCTGCTATTTCTGGCCAATTTGTATGCCACTTCCTTGGCTTTAATACTATCCCTGATTTCCCTAGATAGCCACGGTTGAGCCACCTTCCCTTTTTTATTTTTACGCCAGACAGGAATGTACAATTGTTGTAATTCATCCATGCGGTCTCTAAATGTCTGCCATTGCCCATCCACAGTCAACCCCCTAAGTATCATTCGCCAATCTATCCTAGCCAATTCATGCCTCATACCTTCAAAGTTACCCTTCTTTAAGTTCTGGACCATGGTCTCTGAAATTACTGTTTCATTCTCCATCCTAATGCAGAATTCCACCATATTATGGTCACTCTTCCCCAAGGGGCCTCGCACAATGAGATTGCTAATTAATCCTCTCTCATTACACAACACCCAATCTAAGATGGCCTCCCCCCTAGTTGGTTCCTCAACATATTGGTCTAGAAAACCATCCCTTATGCACTCCAGGAAGTCCTCCTCCACCGTATTGCTTCCAGTTTGGCTAGCCCAATCTATGTGCATATTAAAGTCACCCATTATAACTGCTACACCTTTATTGCATGCACCCCTAATTTCCTGTTTGATGCCCTCCCCAACATCCCTACTACTGTTTGGAGGTCTGTACACAACTCCTACTAACGTTTTTTGCCCTTTGGTGTTCTGCAGCTCTACCCATATAGATTCCACATCATCCAAGCAAATGTCTTTCCTAACTATTGCATTAATCTCCTCTTTAACCAGCAATGCTACCCCACCTCCTTTTCCTTTTATTCTATCCTTCCTGAATGTTGAATACCCCTGAATGTTGAGTTCCCAGCCCTGATCATCCTGGAGCCATGTCTCCGTAATCCCAATCACATCATATTTGTTAACATCTATTTGCACAATTAATTCATCCACCTTATTGCGGATACTCCTTGCATTAAGACACAAAGCCTTCAGGCTTGTTTTATTAACACCCTTTGTCCTTTTAGAATTTTGCTGTACAGTGGCCCTTTTTGTTCTTTGCCTTGGGTTTCTCTGCCCTCCACTTTTACTCATCTCCTTTCTGTCTTTTGCTTTTGTCTCCTTTTTGTTTCCCTCTGTCTCCCTGCATTGGTTCCCATCCCCCTGCCATATTAGTTTAAATCCTCCCCAACAGCACTAGCAAACACTCCCCCTAGGACATTGGTTCCGGTCCTGCCCAGGTGCAGACCGTCCGGTTTGTACTGGTCCCACTTCCCCCAGAACCGGTCCCAATGCCCCAGGAATTTGAATCCCTCCCTGCTGCACCACTGCTCAAGCCACGTATTCATCTGCGCTATCCTGCGATTCCTACTCTGACTATCACGTGGCACTGGTAGCAATCCCGAGATTACTACTTTTGAGGTCCTACTTTTTAATTTAGCTCCTAGCTCCTTAAATTCGTTTCGTAGGACCTCATCCCTTTTTTTACCTATGTCGTTGGTACCAATGTGCACCACGACAACTGGCTGTTCTCCCTCCCATTTCAGAATGTCCTGCAACCGCTCCGAGACATCCTTGACCCTTGCACCAGGGAGGCAACATACTATCCTGGAGTCTCGGTTGCGGCCGCAGAAACGCCTATCTATTCCCTTCACAATTGAATCCCCTATCACTATCGCTCTCCCACTCTTTTTCTTGCCCTCCTGTGCAGCAGAGCCAGCCACGGTGCCATGAACTTGGCTGCTGCTGCCCTCCCCTGATGAGTCATTCCCCTCAACAGTACCCAAAGCGGTGTATCTGTTTTGCAGGGGGATGACCACAGGGGACCCCTGCACTACCTTCCTTGCACTACTCTTCCTGCTGGTCTTCCATTCCCTATCTGGCTGTGGACCCTTTCCCTGCGGTAAGACCAACTCACTACACGTGATACTCATGTCATTCTCAGCATCGTGGATGCTCCAGAGTAAATCCACCCTCAGCTCCAATTCCGTAACGCGGACCGTCAGGAGCCGGAGGTGGACACACTTCCCGCACACGTAGTCATCAGGGACACCGGAAGTGTCCCTGAGTTCCCACATGGTACAGGAGGAGCATTACACCCGACCGAGCTCTCCTGCCATGTCTTAACCCTTAGATACACTTAAACTGGTAATAACAATGTTAAAAGTTACTGACCAATATAAGAAGAAAAAGAAAAACTACTCACCAATCACCAGCCAATCACTTACCCCCTAGGCTGTGACGTCACCTTTGTATCTTTGCCTTCTCCCTGTAGCTGCACCGGTACGCCTCTTGCCGACCCCGGACTCGCGCTGCTCCGAGCTCCCGCCTCCTCGACTGACTGCTCGACTCCCGCTGGCCTTTATAGGCCTCTCGCCGACCCCGGACTCGCGCTGCTCTGAGCTCCCGCCTCCTCGACTGACTGCTCGAACTGCTCGACTCCCGCTGGCCTTTATAGGCCTCTCGCCGAACCCGGACTCGCGCTGCTCCGAGCTCCCGCCTCCTCGACTGACTGCTCGAACTGCTCGACTCCCGCTGGCCTTTATAGGCCTCTCGCCGACCCCGGACTCGCGCTGCTCCGAGCTCCCGCCTCCTCGACTGACTGCCCTAATATAGAAACCCTAATGTAGAGCCCTAATGTAGAAACCCTAAAGTAGAAACCTTAATGTAGAAATCCTAATGTAGAAACTCTAATGTAGAAACCCTAATGTAGAAACCTGAATGTAGAAACCCTGATGCAGAAACCCTCATGTTGAAAGCCCAATGTAGAAACCCTAATGTAGAGCCCTAATATAGAAACCCTAATGTAGAAATCCTAATGTAGAAAACTTAATGTAGAGCCCTAATATAGAAACCCTAATGTAGAGCCCTAATGTAGAAAACTTAATGTAGAGCCCTAATATAGAAACCCTAATGTAGAAATCCTAATGTAGAAACCCTAATGTAGAAACCTTAATGTAGAGCCCTAATATAGAAACCCTAATGTAGAGCCCTAATGTAGAAACCCTAATGTAGAAACCTTAATGTAGAAATCCTAATGTAGAAACTCTAATGTAGAAACCCTAATGTAGAAACCTTAATGTAGAAATCCTAATGTAGAAACCCTAATGTAGAAACCCTAATGTAGGAACCCTAATGTAGAAACCCTAATGTAGAAACCATAATGTAGGAAACCTAATGTAGAAACCCTAATGTAGAAATCCTAATGTAGAAACCCTAATGTAGAAACTCTAATGTAGAGCCCTAATGTAGAAACCCTAATGTAGAGCCCTAATGTAGAAACCCGAATGTAGAAATCCTAATGTAGAAACCTTAATGTAGAAATTTTAATGTAGAAAACCTAATGTAGAAACCCTAAAGTAGGAACCCTAATGTAGAAATCCTAATGTAGAAACCCTAATGTAGAAACCATAATGTAGAGCCCTAATGTAGGAACCCTAATGTAGAAACCCTAATGTAGAAACCCTAATGTAGAGCCCTAATGTAGAAACCCTAATGTAGAAACCCTAATGTAGAAACCCTAATGTAGAAATCCTAATGTAGAAATCCTAATGTAGAAACCCTAATGTAGAAACCCTAATGTAGAAATCCTAATGTAGAGCCCTAATGTAGAAACCCAAATGTAGAAACCCTAATGTAGAAATCCTAATGTAGAGCCCTAATGTAGAAACCCTAATGTAGAAACCCTAATGTAGAAATCCTAATGTAGAGCCCTAATGTAGAAACCCTAATGTAGAAACCCTCATGTAGAAATCCTAATGTAGAGCCCTAATGTAGAAACCCTAATGTAGAAACCCTAATGTAGAAACCTTAATGTAGAAATCCTAATGTAGAGCCCGAATGTAGAAACCCTAATGTAGAAACCCAAACCCTAATGTAGAAACCTTAAAGTAGAAACCCAAATGTAAAACCCCTAATGTTGAAACCCGAATGTCTAAACCCTATTGTAGAAACCATAATGTAGAAACCATACTGTAGAAACCCCAATGTAAAACCCGAATGAAGAAACCCTAATGTAGAAACCATAATGTAAAAACACTAATGTAGAAACCCTAATGTCGAAACACTAACGTAGAAACTGGAATGCAGAAACCTGAAGGTAGAAACACTAATGTAGAATCCCTAATGCAGAAACCCAATGTCAAAACCCTAATGTAGAAAACCTAATGTAGAACCCTAATGTCAAAACCCTAATGTAGAAACCCTAATATAGAGCCATAATGTTGAACCCAAATGTAGAAACCCTAGTATAGAAACCCCAATGTAAAACCCGAATGAAGAAACCCTAATGTAGAAACCAGAATGTAAAAACACTTATGTAGAAACCCTAGTGTAGAAACCCCAATGTAAAACCCGAATGAAGAAACCCTAATGTAGAAACCATTATGTAAAAACACTAATGCAGAAACACTAATGTAGAAACACTAATGTAGATACCCCAATGTAGAAACCACAATGTAGAAACACTCATTTAGAAAGACGAATGTAGAACCAATGTAGAATCCTAATGTAGAGCCCTAATGTAGAGCCCTAATGTAGAAACCCTAATGTAGAGACCCTAATGTAGAAACACTAATGTAGAAACCCAAATGTGGAAACACGAATGTAGAAACCCTAATGTAGAAACAGAAATGTGGAAACACTAATGTAGAAACCATAATATAGAGCCCTAATGTAGAAACCCTAATGTAGAACCCTAATGAAGAGACCCTAATGTAGAAAGACTAATGTAGAAACACTAATGGTAAATTCTAATATAGAAACCATAATGTAGAAATACAAATGTAGAAACCCTAATGTAGAAACCCTAAAGTAG
This sequence comes from Pristiophorus japonicus, assembly GCF_044704955.1. Taxonomy (NCBI): domain Eukaryota; kingdom Metazoa; phylum Chordata; class Chondrichthyes; family Pristiophoridae; genus Pristiophorus; species Pristiophorus japonicus. The sequence continues at coordinate 44,369,417 of NC_091985.1, read as the reverse complement.
AAACCCAAAAGTAGAAACACTAATGTAAAAACCCCAATGTAGAAACCCTAATGTAGAGCCCTAACGTAGAAACCCAAATGTAGAAACACCAATGTAGAAACCATAATTTAGAACCCTAATGGAGAAAACCAAATATAGAAAACCAAATGTAAAAACACTAAAGTGGAGACCCTAATCTAGAGACCCTAATGTAGAAACCCTAAAGTAGAAACATTAAAATAGAAACCTTAATATAGAAATCCTAATGTAGAAACTCTAATGTAGAAACCCTATGTAGAACCCTAATGTAGAAACCCACATGTAGAAACCATAATGTAGGAACCCTAATATAGAAATCCTAATGTGGAAACCCTAATGTAGAAACCCTAATGTAGAAACCCTAATTTAGAAACTCTAATGTAGAGTCCTAATGTAGAAACCCTAATGTAGATCCCTAATGTAGAAACCCGAATGTAGAAACCCTAATGTAGAGCCCTAATGTAGAAACCCGAATGTAGAAACCCTAATGTAGAAACCTTAATATAGAAACCTTAATGTAGAAACCCTAATGTAGAACCCTAATGTAGAAACCCACATGAAGAAACCATAATGTAGGAACCCTAATATAGAAATCCTAATGTGGAAACCCTAATGTAGAAACCCTAATGTAGAAACCCTAATGTAGAAACCCTAATGTAGAAACTCTAATGTAGAGCCCTAATGTAGAAACCCTAATGTAGAAATCCTAATGTAGAGCCCTAATGTAGAAACCCTAATGTAGAAAGCCTAATGTAGAAACCCTAATGTAGAAATCCTAATGTAGAAATCCAAATGTAGAGACCTAATGTAGAAATCCTAATGTAGAAATCCTAATGTAGAGCCGTAATGTAGAAACCCTAATGTAGAGCCCTAATGTAGAAACCCTAATGTAGAAATCCTAATGTAGAAACCCTAATGTAGAGCCCTAATGTAGAAACCCTAATGTAGAAATCCTAATGTAGAAACCCTAATGTAGAAACCCTAATGTTGAACCCTAATTTAGAGCCCGAAAGTAGAAAACCTAATGTAATAATCCTAATGTAGAAACCCTAATGTAGAAACCCTAATGTTGAACCTGAATGTCGAACCCTAATGGAGAAACCCTAATGTTGAACCTGAATGTCGAACCCTAATATAGAAACCCTAATGTTGAACCTGAATGTCGAACCCTAATGGAGAAACCCTAATGTTGAACCTGAATGTCGAACCCTAATGTAGAAACCCTAATGTTGAACCCTAATGCAGAAACCCTAATGTTGAGCCCTAATATAGAAACCCGAATGTAGAAACCCTAATGTAGAAACCTTAATGTAGAAACCCTAATGTAGAAACCCTAATGTAGAAGCCCTAATGTAGAAACCTTAATGTAGAAACCCTGATGTAGAAACCCTAAGGTAGAAACCCTAATGTAGAGCCCTAATGTAGAAACACTAATGTAGAGCCCTAATGTAGAAACCCTAATGTAGAAACCCTAAGGTAGAAACACTAATGTAGAGCCCTAATATAGAAACCTTAATGTAGAAACCCTAAGGTAGAAACACTAATGTAGAAACCCTAATGTAGAAACCCTAAGGTAGAAACACTAATGTAGAGCCCTAATATAGAAACCTTAATGTAGAAACCCTAAGGTAGAAACACTAATGTAGAAACACTAATGTAGAAACACTAATGTAGAAACCCTAATATAGAAACCCTAATGTAGAAAGCCTAATGTCAAAACCCTAATGTAGAAACCCAAATGTAGAACCCTAGGCCCCAAGTTTCCACATGATTTGCTCCTGATTTTTAGGAGCAACTGGTGTAGAATGGAGAATCTTAGAAATCGGAATTCTCCACATTTAGTTTGCTCCAGTTCTAGTCAGTTAGAACAGTTTCACTTTGGAACAGAATTTTTTTTCAAAAGGCGGCGTGTCCGGCCACTTACGCCTGATTTCAAAGTTTCGTGAGTGAAAACTTACTCCAAACTAACTTAGAATGGAGTAAGTGAAAATTTCTGTACGCTTGAAAAAACCTTGTCTACAGTTTAGAAAATCAGGCGTAAGTTACAAATCAGGCATAGGGAATGGTGGGGGGGTGTTTAAAGGGAAGTTTACAACCATTAAACACTTCAGTTTTACAAATAAAGAGCCATCATCAATAATAAATGATAAATACATCAATAAATCAACCAATAAATCAATCAAAAAAAATTAAGAAGAAATATATATTTTTTTAAATCAATAAATAAAACATTTTCTACTTACCAACTGCAGCACCGGGAGCCCTTCAACAGCGTGCCCGTCCCCAGCACCAGATTTACAGGTAGGTGGCGTTGGGTCGTGTCCGGGGGGTGGTGGGAGGGAGGTCAGTTCGGTTCGGGTCGGGGGGAGGGAGGTCAGGTCGGATCCAGTCCGGAGGCGGAGGGGGGGGGGGGTGGGGGGGGGGGGGCGGCTGTCGGGTCCGGTCTGGGGACGGGGGGGGAGAGGGAAACGGGTGTCGGGTCCAGTCCAGGGGGCGGGGGGCGGGGGGCGGGAAGCGGGAGTCGAGTCGAGTCGGGAAGAACCAGGAGCTGGCCGTGGGAGGAGCCTTATTCACGCAGCCCCAGTGAGGCCATTGGGCCAGGGCTCGGGGCTGCGTGCTTCGGGCCCCTCCCACACAGTTTCGGGCGCGTGGAGCTACTGCACTTGCGTGCCCACTGTAGCGCGCATGTGCAGAGCTCCCGGCACTGTTTTCGGCGCAGGGTCCTAGCTCCGCCACCTACAGCTCCTGCTGCGCCACGCCGAGGGCCAGAGGACCTGCAGGGAGGTGGAGAATACGGAGGTTGTTTTAGGCGCACTTTATGGTACGAAAAATGGGCGTCCAGGTCGGGACTGCGCCGTTCTAGGCGCGGCCCGAAACTTGGGCCCCTAATGTCGAAACCCTAATGTAGAACTCTAATGTAGAAACCCTGATATAGAAACCCTAATGTAGAGCCCTAATGTAGAAACCCGAATGTAGATACCCAAATGTAGAAACCCTAATGTAGAAACCCTAATGTAGAGACCCTAATGTAGAGCCCAAATGTAGAAACCCTAATGTAGAAACCCTAATGTAGAGACCCTAATGTAGAGCCCAAATGTAGAAACCCTAATGTAGAAACCCTAATGTAGAAACCCTAATGTAGAAACACTAATGTAGAGACCCTAATGTAGAGCCCAAATGTAGAAACCCTAATGTAGAAACACTAATGTAGAGACCCTAATGTAGAGCCCAAATGTAGAAACCCTAATGTAGAAACCCTAATGTAGAAACACTAATGTAGAGACCCTAATGTAGAGCCCAAATGTAGAAACCCTAATGTAGAAACCCTAATGTAGAGACCCTAATGTAGAGCCCAAATGTAGAAACCCTAATGTAGAAACCCTAATGTAGAAACCCTAATGTAGAAACACTAATGTAGAGACCCTAATGTAGAGCCCAAATGTAGAAACCCTAATGTAGAAACCCTAATGTAGAAACACTAACGTAGAGCCCGAATGTAGAAACGCTAATGTAGAGAGCCGAATGTCGAAACCCTAATGTAGAGACCCTAATGTAGAAACACTAATGTAGAAACACTAATGTAGAAACCCGAATGTAGAGACCCTAATGTGGAGCCAGAATGTAGAAACCCTAATGTCGAAACCCTAATGTAGAAGCCTAATGTCAAAACCCTAATGTAGAGACCCTAATGTAGAAACCCTAATGTAGAAACACTAATGTAGAAACACTAATGTAGAAACCCTAATGTAGAAACCCGAATGTAGAAACCCGAATGTAGAAACCCTAATGTAGAGACCCTAATGTAGAAACACTAATGTAGAAACACTAATGTAGAAACCCGAATGTAGAAACCCTAATGTAGAAATCCGAATGTAGAGACCCTAATGTGGAGCCAGAATGTAGAAACCCTAATGTCGAAACCCTAATGTAGAAGCCTAATGTCAAAACCCTAATGTAGAGACCCTAATGTAGAAACCCTAATGTAAAAACACTAATGTAGAAACACTAATGTAGAAACCCTAATGTAGAAACCCTAATGTAGAGACCCTAATGTAGAAACCCTAATGTAGAAACACTAATGTAGAAACACTAATGTAGAAACCCGAATGTAGAGCCCTAATATAGAAACCCTAATGTAGAAACACTAATGTAGAAACACTAATGTAGAAACACTAATGTAGAAACACTAATGTAGAAACCCAAATGTAGAAACACTAATGTAGAAACCCTAATGTAGAAACCCTAATGTAGAAACTCTAATGTAGAAACACTAATGTAGAAACCATTATGTAGAAACCCTAATGAAGAGACCCTAATGTAGAGCCCTAATGCAGAAACCCTAATGTAGAGACCCTAATGTAGAAACCCTAATGTAGAATCATTATTGTAGAAACCCTAATGTAGAAACCCTAATGTAGAGACCCTAATGTCGAAACCCGAATGCAGAACCCAAATGTCAAAACCCTAATGTAGAAACCCGAAAGTAGAAACCCGAATGGAGAAATCCTAATGGAGAAACACGAATTTAGAAACCCTTATGTAGAAACACGAATGTAGAAACCCTTTTGTAGAAACCCTAATGTAGAAACCCGAATGTAGAAACCCTAATGTAGAAACACGAATGTAGAAACCGTAATGTAAAAACCCGAATGTAGAAACCCTAATGTAGAAACCCTAATGTAGAAACCCTAATGTAAAAACCCTAATGCAGAAACCCTAATGTAGAAACGCTAATGTAGAAACCCTAATGTAGAAACCCTAATGTAGAAACACTAATGTAGAAACACTAATGTAGAAACCCGAATGTAGAAACCCTAATGTAGAAATCCGAATGTAGAGACCCTAATGTGGAGCCAGAATGTAGAAACCCTAATGTAGAAACCCTAATGTAGAAACCCTAATGTAGAAATCCGAATGTAGAGACCCTAATGTGGAGCCAGAATGTAGAAACCCTAATGTAGAAACCCTAATGTAGAAACACGAATGTAGAAACCCTAATGTAGAAACCCTAATGTGGAACCCCAATGTAGAAACCCTAATGTAGAAACCCTAACGTAGAACCCTAATCTAGAGCCCAAATGTAGAACCCTAATGTAGAACCCTAATGTCAAAACCCTAATGTAGAAACCCTAATGTAGAGACCCTAATGAAGAAACCCTAATGTAGAAACCCTAATGTAGAATCACTAATGTAGAAACCCGAATGCAGAAACCCTAATGTAGAGACCCTAATGTAGAAACCCTAATGTAGAATCATTATTGTAGAAACCCTAATGTAGAAACCCTAATGTAGAGACCCTAATGTCGAAACCTGAATGCAGAACCCTAATGTCAAAACCCTAATGTAGAAACCCGAAAGTAGAGACCCGAATGTAGAGACCCGAATGTAGAAACCCTAATGTAGAAACACTAATGTAGAAACCCTGATGTAGAAACCCTAATGTAGAGCCCAAATTTAGAAACCCGAATGTAGAAACCCTAATGTAGAGACCCAAATGTATAGCCCTAATGTAGAAACACTCATGTAGAAACCCTAATGTAGAAACCCTAATGTAGAACCCTAATGTAGAAACACTAATGTAGAAACCCTGATGTAGAAACCCTAATGTAGAGCCCTAATTTAGAAACCCGAATGTAGAAATCCTAATGTCGAAACCCTAATGTCGAATCCCTAATGTAGAACCCTAATGTCAAAACCCTAATGTCGAACCCTAATGTAGAGCCCTAATGTAGAACCCTAACGTAGAACCCTAAAGTCGAAACCCTAATGTAGAACCCTAATGTCAAAACCCTAATGTAGAAACCCTAATGTAGAGACCCTAATGTAGAAACCCTAATGTAGAGACCCTAATGTAGAGACCCTAATGTAGAGACCCTAATGTAGAAACCCTAATGTAGAATCATTATTGTAGAAACCCTAATGTAGAAACCCTAATGTAGAGACCCTAATGTCGAAACCCGAATGCAGAACCCTAATGTCAAAACCCTAATGGAGAATCATTATTGTAGAAACCCGAATGTAGAAACCCTAATGTAGAAACCCAATGTCAAAACCCTAATGTCGAAACCCTAATGTCTAAACTCTAATGTAGAAACCCTAATGTAGAGACCCTAATGTAGAGCCCTAATGTAGAAACACTCATGTAGAAACCCTAATGTAGAACCCTAATGTAGAAACCCAATGTCAAAACCCTAATGTCGAAACCCTAATGTCGAAACCCTAATGTAGAACCCTAATGTCAAAACCCTAATGTAGAACCCTAACGTAGAACCCTAATGTCAAAACCCTAATGTAGAAACCCTAATGTAGAGACCCTAATGTAGAAACCCTAATGTAGAAACCCTAATGTAGAGACCCTAATGTAGAAACCCTAATGTAGAATCATTATTGTAGAAACCCTAATGTAGAAACCCTAATGTAGAGACCCTAATGTAGAGACCCTAATGTAGAAACCCTAATGTAGAATCATTATTGTAGAAACCCTAATGTCGAAACCCGAATGCAGAACCCTAATGTCAAAACCCGAATGTAGAAACCCGAAAGTAGAAACCCGAATGTAGAAATCCTAATGGAGAAACACGAATGTAGAAACCCTTATGTAGAAACCCTAATGTAGAGCCCTAATGTAGAAACCCGAATGTAGAAACCCTAATGTAGAGACCCTAATGTAGAGCCCTAATGTAGAAACCCTAATGTAGAGACCCTAATGTAGAGCCCTAATGTAGAAACACTCATGTAGAAACCCAATGTCAAAACCCGAATGTAGAAATCCTAATGTCGAAACTCTAATGTCAAAACCCTAATGTAGAGACCCTAATGTAGAAACCCTAATGTAGAAACCCTAATGTAGAAACCCTAATGTACAGACTCAAATGTAGAAACCCGAATGTAGAATCACTATTGTAGAAACCCTATTGTAGAAACCCTAATGTATAGACCCTAATGTCGAAACCCGAATGTAGAGAGATGAATGTAGAAACCCTAATGTAGAAACCCTAATGTAGAAACCCTAATGTAGAGCCCTAATTTAGAAACCCGAATGTAGAAACCCTAATGTAGAGACCCTAATGTAGAGCCCTAATGTAGAAACACTCATGTAGAAACCCTAATGTAGAAACCCAATGTCAAAACCCTAATGTAGAAACCCTAATGTAGAGCCCTAATGTAGAAACCCTAATGTCGAAACACTAATGTAGAAACCCTAAAGAAGAAACACTAATGTAGAGCCCTAATGTAGAACCCTTTGTCGAAACCCAATAATAACTGTCTCCGCAGCATTTTTCTGGTTTGCTGGTTCTGTTGATCCCTAATAAGCACAACATTTCTCAAAGCTTCTGTTTCAGTTATTCCAATGTCATTACTTATTTAGCCATTAAACCAATCCGAGATCTACTTATTGAATTATGCATGTTATTAAATAAAATCAACTGTTAAAAATGACAGTGTTACCAATATAGCCGGAGTGCAAGTTGCGTTGGCACCAATGCACCCGCTATTAACAGTGGGGATGGTAACTAATGTCTGTGCAAGTACTCCCTGTAGCAGATATGAACTGTCATAAAAAATTCATGAGCTCAATCGTATTGTCTTATCGGTGAAGATTGAAACCTCATCTCCCCTTCAACATTTCTGAGAGTTTCCAGTAGAATTCTGACATTAGCAGTTTTTGTCAACTTGACAAAAGTTTTTAAAAAACTCATCAGGAATAGTAAATGATTTCTTCGCTTCTCTGTAATTGCAGTTCAGTCATCCCTATCAGAATCCCAGAGAGTCCCATACACCCTGAACAGAGCAAGACCTGTTAGAAGAGAATTGTAATTCTTAGGATTTTATGTTACTACTCCAGCGTCCGCCCCACACAGCCATCATTTGGGTAACTTCATACTCCAGCAGTCAAATTATACAGGACTGGGGGTTTAATCTGAAATGACACAAGTGTGACACTATTTACCTCTTCACAGCTCTGCCGTGGGTAGCCCCTATTTAACTTTAACGGTACTCTGATGCATTTAACTTTTAACAGAAATGCATACTTTTATGAGTCAATTATACTGCCGAATTTCCAGTGATTCATTGCAGTTCCCATATTGTACTCTTGCAACGTCTGTAATACAGCTCCAATATAAGATAGCCAGTGCAATTTAGTAGAACTGGTGTGAAAGGACGAAGTCTCTCATCACCTCAGTTGCACATTGGTTGCAATATAACTGAATTGAAACCAAGCAAGCTTTTAAAAATGGATCACTGTTATGCTTTCAATCGTGGTCAAGAATTGAGGGGGCGGGTGGCTTTTTACTACGTCGAAAATGTCAACAACTCTAGCATTCTGATGCGAGTAAGTGGAGCTCTGCACACATATTTAACTATGCACATACGTAGCACAACAGGGCAGCAGAACTTGAAGTTGATGGCTTGGACGATTCGGAAAGTAGGTACCAGTGTCATTAAAAAAGCAATTAAGGCATTAATTACTGAAACGCCATCTTGACAAGTGATGACATGGCTGAGTTGCAATCCAGTAAATCAGTAATTGCAGCAAATAGTGTCCCGGCGCACTGTGCTATTATTAATCAGCCCTGTGAAAGAGCTAAAGATTAATGCTGTTTATTATGCTGTACTTTGTGGTCAAAATTTGAAATGTAGTTTTCTTTTAGAGTTGTTGGTTAAAAGGCTCATTGATTTGTTTGCTGTAATTGAAAATTGACTGCACTGGTATTTCCTTGCTTGAGTCGTCACATAATAATAGATATAAACACAGTCCATCCAGACATCTAAAATATAGAGGTCAAAATTTGGATCATAGAACTACATATACGAATACTTAATGTACTGCAATCCTGTGTGCTTTATTTTTATGCTGCTGTTAACCCATTCGTTTTAAACAGGTTAATGTTTACATAAAAATACAACACATGAAAAGGTCGTACAAACACGTAAAGCGCTAACAGGCCGAGAATTCCAGCCTCGCTAGAGGTGTACGAAGTGCGCACGGACTCAGCGAGGCCTCGCAAAAGCCGGTTTTCTGGGCGCGATGCGCATGCGCCGAAAACCGGCTTTTCCGACCTGTCAAGATTTCTCCGTACAGATCCTCCGTATCCCCGGGAGAAGGACATCTGTGCGGGAGAGATTGGGCCATTTGCCCAACTCATGCCCAGCGAATGTCCTTCAAACTTTTACGCCTGGTAAAAGCAGGCGCATAGCTTATTTATGTCCATTATGGTAAGTTTATTTTTAACCCGAATAAAACACATTAAAAAAATTCCCAAAAATATATATTTTTTCTAAAACATTTAATTACATTTAATTTCAATTAATTTTAAATATTTGAGGTGTTTTATTTATTTATTATGCTGTGTTTCGGTGTTTTGGGGTTATTCTCATTGATAGTAATGGGAACTCGTACAAACAGAGCTTCCATTTTTATCAATGAGAATACTGCATAGTGATTGGTGGTCCAGGCCCATGTGACTCCAGCATATACGCACATACCTGAAAGACATCTCCCCATGCACTGCGCAGCGCATCTAGGCCTCCGACCAGGATTCTACGTTCCTCCGGGATCACCAGGTACTTTCGTAGATTTTTTTCGGTTCGGAGGCGTTCGTACGAAGGAAGCCTTCCACCGCAATTTTCCCCCCAATATCTGAACCATGCTGATCAAAATTTCTACCCTATAATGTTAAATATGCAGGATAAATATATACAGAAGAAAGTTAAATGCCAACTAAATAAGTGGTCCTAAAAAGAATACATGGAGCAAACAAAATGAGAATAAGATCACAGACAAAATAAACAAAGGCTATAGGAAAAGAACAGAAGAACATAAGAAATAGGAGCAGGAGTAGGCCACCTGGCCCCTCGAGCCTGCTCCGCCATTTAATAAGAACATGGTTGATCTGATCATGGACTCAGCTCCACTTCCCTGCCCGGTCCCCAGAACCCTTTATTCCCTTATCGCTCAAAAATCTGTCTATCTCCGCCTTAAATATATTCAATGACCCAGTCTCCACAGCTCTCTGGGGCAGAGAATTCCACAGATTTACAACCCTCTGAGAGAAGAAATTCCTCCTCACCTCAGTTTTAAATGGGCAGCCCCTTATTCTGAGGCGACGTCCTCTAATTTTAGTTTCCGCTATGAGGGGAAATATCTTCTCTGCATCCACCTTGTCGAGCCCCCTCATTTTCTTACATGTTTTGATAAGAGTGCCTCTCATTCTTCTGAACTCCAATGTGTATAGGCCCAAGCTACTCAACCTATCTTCATAAGTCAACCCCCTCATCTCCGGAAGCAACCTAGTGAACCTTCTCTAAACAGCCTTCAATGCAAGTATATCCTTCCTTAAATACAGAGACCAAAACTGTACACAGTGCTCCAGGTGTGGCCTCACCAATACCCTGTACAGTTGTAGCCGGACTTCTGTGCTTTTATACTCTATCCCACTTGCAATAAAGGTCAACATTCCATTTGCCTTCCTGATTACTTGCTGTACCGGCATACTAACTTTTGAGGAGTAACTCCAGGAGGAGCGTGAGAATTTGTAGTTATCTTAGACTTCCAGAAAGCTGTTGACAAAGTTCCACGTGAAAAGCTTCTAATTAAACAAAAACCACAGGAATATGGGGTAGAACTGAAAGATGAGTAAAAAAATTGGAAAGAGGTTTTTAATGAGACGTGTAATGTTATATTGAAGAGGGGTTCATGTGAGGTCACCCAAGGGTCAGTGCTTGGATATCCTGTTGTTTCTAAGTTGAACTAATGAATTACAAATCAAAAACAAATGTAAAGTTGACAAATTCGATGATATGTATTAGGTTCGGGAGAACAGCAGTCACAGAGGATGCAGCCAAAAAATGCAGATGGATTTTGCTCAACTATGCAACCGGGAATGCATGGCAAATGAAATCCGACATTAATAAATGTAATGTTTTGCACAATGAAATTAAAAATGCAGCATGTGTGCAATGAATGGGATTGAATTGGTATAGGAGGCTTAGAGAGGAACATAGGAGTGATGGACAGTCACGGCGCACAATGGGCAGATAATACTGCAAATCGTTCAAAAAGCCAGTGGCATGAGATGAATAAAAAGCTAGAATACTGGAGTACAAGTCAAAATTAACCAGCGTATATCGTGCCTTTAACGTAGTAAAACGCCACAAGGCGCTTCACAGAAGCGTTATCAAACAAAATTTGACACTGAGCCACATAAGGAGATATTAGGGCAGAAGGTTGTAAGGAAGTGGAGAGGTTTATGGAGGGAATTGTAGAGCTTAGGGCCTTGGCAACTGAAGGCACAGCCACCCAAGGTGGAGCAATTAAAATCAGGGATGCACAAGTGGCCAGAATTCGCAGAGCGCAGAGATCTCAGGAGGTTGTAAGGCTAGAGGAGATTACAGAAATAGTGAGGAGCTCTGAAGATTAGGATAAGGTGTTACAATGTACTTATCAGACTTTAACTGGAGTAGTGTTTTCAGTTCTGCTGCAAAAACAGATACATGCACTGATGTAGCGAAGAGCACCAAGACTGATCCCAAGTGTAAAGCGGATGAGCTGTGAGGAAAGATTAGAGAAACACATGCTCCATAGTCAAGAAAAAATGAAGTTAAGGGAAATGTCATACAAGTACAAAATGGTGTGGGCAAGATAAACCCAGAACATTTGTTGAAATTAAGCCAGTAGAATAGTACCACAGGCCATAAATTTAAAATAGTGAAAAGTATTTTTTAAATAAATATATTGAGAAGGACGTCTTTACATAAATGATAATAGATGTTTGGGAGTAATAAGAATTAGAATTAGGAACAGGAGTAGGCCATCTAGCCCCTAAATCTGCTAGCCAGGATAGCAGAGATAAAAACATAAATACATTTATCATTTGCTTTAGTGTAATTGGATGTTGCCCGGTATAATGTTTTTGCTTCATGGGTTCTTTGCTTAAGAATTCATAGCAACATTGTAATGACTCAAGAGTCTGGTTACTATAAACTCACACAGGTGCAACCTGATACATCTTCATTCCAGCCCAAGAGTGCCAGCGTGACAAAGACACACAGCTTATATACAGGTGACCAAGCACACATGCCACATGCGTACAGCCCGATGACCTCCAACCGCAGTGCCCTCTGGTGTCTGGTGACCCCCAAGCATTAATACATAACAATATCCCCCTTTTAAAATCTTAACAACAGTCTTTTTACAAATTAAGATGGTCTGGGGCTGTCCTCTCACGAGTTGATCGTCTCAGTTCAACCTTCACTCTGGGCGAGCGTTCTGAATCCGTTGAGACTGAGGGCTGAGTAGCTGATCTGACGGGAGTGGTCATGACCACATCAGAGACTGAAGGTTCAGAGTCAGTAATGTCAGCAGCGTCTTCTGATGAGTGAACAATGATTGGTTGGTCACTGACTGCATCTTCCTCACTTGGTTCCTTTATCCGTGTGCCGCAGTTTAACCTGGTCAAGATGTTTCCTGCATGTTTGCCCATTCTTGAGCACGCCAATAAACACTCTGTTACCCTCCTTGGCTGTAACAGTGCCAGCGATCCGCTTTGGACCTTGACCATAGTTCAGTACATAAACCGGATCGTTGACTGAAATGTGACGTGATACGGCAACATGATCATCACCACCAGTGCTGACTTTGACGTCTGTTTTCAACATGATCATTCAAATCAGGATGAACAAGAGAAAACCTGGTCTTGAGATTTCTCTTCATCAGTAGTTCAGCAGGAGGAACCCCAGTAAGCGTATGAGGTCTTGACCTGTAACTGAGCAATATACATGACAACCGTCTCTGCAGTGAGCCCTGAGTTACACGTTTCATACTTTGCTTGATTGTTTGAATGGCATGCTCATACACGCAGGCCAAAGTTTCTTTCTCTACCATGCTGTAAGCTCTTGCCGCTTTGGACAGACTTCTCGAAGCATACGCAACAGGTTGTGGCTTGCCCGATTCATTTGCTTGTTGGAGTACGTAGCCAACTCCATATGATGAAGCATCAAAGGCCAATACAAGATGCTTATGCGGATCATAATGAACAAGTTGTTTGAACATAGCAGATTCTTGGCTTTCTCAAAGGCTCTATCTTGAGACGTACCCCAAACCCAGTTATCGCCTTTTCTTAGTAACACATGCAGTGGCTCTAGTAAAGTGCTCAATCTGGGTAAGAAATTATCAAAGTAGTTGAGTAGCCCAAGGAACGAACGCAGCTCTGTCACATTCTGAGGCCTGGGTGCATTTTTAATGGCCTCAGTTTTCGAATCAGTGGGCCTGATGCCATTAGCAGCAATCTTCTTCGAGGAATTCGACTTCAGGTGCCATGAATACACACTTCGGGCGTTTCAACCCGAGTCCCACTTTGTCCAGACGCTGTAGGACTTCTTCAAGATTGTTCAGGTGTTCAGCAGTGTCGCAACCTGTGACCAGAATGTCATCTTGAAACACGGCAGTTCTAGGAACGGACTTCAGTAAACTCTCCATATTCCTCTGAAATATGGCTGCAGCCGAACGAAACTCAAAAGGACACCTGTTGTAGACGAAAAGTCCTTTATGGGTGTTGATGCAGGTGAGTTTCTTCGAAGTGTCGACAAGCTCCTAGGTCATATAGGCCGACGTCAGATCCAGTTTCGTGAATGACTTTCCACCAGCTAGCATGGCGAACAGGTCATCAGCCCTCAGTAACGGATACTAATCCTGTTTCGAAAATCGGTTAAACGTAACCTTGTAGTCTCCACAAATCCTGACAGTGCCATCACTCTTCAACACAGGAACAATGGGACTAGCCCACTCGTTAAACTCGACCGGTGATATGATCCCTTCATGCTGGAGTCTCTCTAGCTCAATTTCAACCTTCTCCCTCATCATGTACAGAACAGACCAAGCTTTGTGATAGACAGGCCTTGCATTGGAGTCCTGGTGAATCTGCACCTTGGCTCCTGTAAAATTACCAATGCCCAGTTCAAACAAAGAAGGAAACCTTTTCAATACTTGAGCACATGAAGTATCATCCACTAAGGACAAGATCTTGACATCATTCCAGTTCAGCTCGATTTTCTCGAGCCAATTCCTGCTGAACAGCATTGACCATTACCTGGGATGATACATAATGGTAGCTCGTGAACCACACCATCATATGACACCTCGATTGCTGCACTGCCGAGCACCGGTATGAGTTCCTCAGTGTAAGTACGCAACCTGACATTGACTGGACTCAGCTTCGGTTTCGCAGCCTTAGTGTCCCACAGCTTGTCAAATGTCCTTTGGCTCATTATCGACTCACTCGCCCCCGTGTCCAGCTCCATTGATACAGGCACGCCATTCAGCTTCACGTTAACGACTATCAGCTGGCTCTTGCTCAGGAACTAATACACTCCATTCACTTCCTCCTCGGGTTGCGTATCCGGGCCATCACTGAACTGGTCCTCATCAACCACGTGGTGAGCGGCACCATGCTTGCTCCGTTGTGGACACATCCTGTGAAGATGCCCCACTTTCGAACATCCATTGCATGAGTATTGTCTAAACCGACACTGATAAGGCCGATGATTGCCCCCACAACGCCAACAGGGTGAAATCTGGATCGAACCAGTTGGCGGGCTCTGAGCAGCGGCAAGTTTTGCGTAGGCAGCTCTGCCCAAAGATGACTCCATCTTGTTTACAGTACTTGCTGTGGAACTCCAACTCGTCGATGATATCTGCCTCAAATTATCAAGTGTTGTCACGCATACCTGGCCAGTTGCGATGGCCTTTTTCAAATCCAGCGTCTCTGCAGCCAACAGCTTCCTGAGGATCACATCACGAAGACATCACGCAGCATGTCTTCCATCATGTTCCCGAACTTACATGGCTCAGCAAGATGTCGCAGGTCGGCAACAAATCCCGACACGTCCTGGCCCTCAGCACTGATCCAGGCGGTCGACAAAATCCGCCCAATCCTCGCCCTCCACAAATCTCTCCAGGATTACAACAGTGCCCATTGTGCATGCGAAGGTTCTTAAATTACCTCGTCGCCAAATGTAATGACTCAAGAGTCTGGTTACTGTAAACTCACTCAGGTGCAACCAGATCCATCTTTATTCCAGTCCAAGAGTGCCAGCTAACAAAGACACCCAGCTTATATACAGGTGACCAAGCACACATGCCCCATGCATACAGCCCGATGACCTCCGACTGCAGCGCCCTCTGGTGTCTGGTGACTCCCAAGCATTAATACATAACAAACACATGGCTATTAAGAACTAGTTGATTTATTAACAAAGGTTTAACAATCACACTACACATTACCAGATCATCCACTAGGCTCACAACTGCATACCTCATCGTGGATGACCTAGACCCAACTGACTGGGGTTTTATTGAGTCTTGTGAACATCACGTGACTGGCTAAGCTACTCACCATGCAACAGCTCTACAAACCTGGGAGTATACTCGGATTAATGAAAGGTTGAAAGTGGTGTACCCCAGAGATTTGTGTTATGTCGACTTTAGTTCTCGGTATATATAGATGATTTGGACTTGCGTATTCGAAACGTAATATTGAATATGGTGTCAACACAAAATTAGAAAGTTTGAGGAACAGCAAGAAAGGATATAAAAGGCTTCAGAATAAAGGATGAAACTGAGTACTGTGTACAATGAGCAAGTGTGACCTTAGCTCCTTTAATAAGACTCCAGAGTGCAGGTACCTAGTGGGTGGCCTGCTTATATACCGTGCTCCCTTGGCACTCCGACAGGTAGGCCCTCTGGTGGTAGTGTAATACAGGTTTCAAGGGGTTAAGTACATAACATCACTCCCCGTGAAGTCAACAGTACACTTATTTACAAGATGAGACGATCTGGGGCTTTACGCTCCCTTGTCGATCGTCTCGGTACAAATGCGGGTGTGGGTGGGTTGGTCAGTTCTTCACTGGGCTGTTGGGCAGCCGGCTTTGCCGGGCTGCTGGGGCTGGTGAGTTCAGCTTCGTGGTCAACCATAATGTCAGTTGCCACTTGTGTGTGTGTTGGAGGGTCAAAGTTGGTGGTGTATTCTTCGGGTTGTTCGTAGCTGTTGGTGAACCGCAATTTGATTTGGTCCAAATGATTTCTGTGCATTTGTCCATTGGCCAATTTGACCTGAAGCACCCTACTCCCCTCTTTGGCTGTGACTGTGCCAGCGAACCATTTGGGACCATGTCCATAATTGAGCACAAACACAGGATCATTGATCTCAATATCGCGTGACAAATTTGCGTGGTCATGGGACATACTTTGTTGATGCCGCTTGCCCTCCACGTGATCATGGAGATCAGGGTGGACAAGAGTCAATGCCAGGCCACCACACATGGGAGCTGGCTATGGCTTTCACCATTACAATGCCTGGGTGGGTGCTGTGCAGTTCACATATGAACGTATCTCTGCCTTTCTTGGGCAAGACCCTGCGATTGCCCCACAACAGACAGTCCACCTGCAGGGACATTTCGTCTTTGCGCTTGTGGAATGGCTTAATTGCCTCATGCATCACCGCTGGGACACTGGACCAGCTCCCATGGAGGACACAGTTTTTTTACCAAGGAAATTAAAGGATCCTGGCTGGTCCAGGTCCTGATCTGGTGGGCCGTAACGGGGGACTTTTCGTTCTCAAATGCCTCCATGACCATGAGCAAGTCCACTTGCTGTGCCATTGCCATTGCCTTTGCTCTCAGAGAACAGCGATATGAGTGGCTTATGGTCGGTTTCAAGCTCAAACTTGAGGCTATAATAAGTACGTGCATTTTTTTTACCCCGTAAACGCACGCCAGAGCCTCTTTTTCAACCATGCTGTAGGCCCTTTCAGCCTTGGACAAACTCCTGGACGCATAAGCGACCGGTTGCAAGATCCCCGATTCGTTAGCCTGTTGTAACACACACACGACCCTGTATGATGACGCATCGCAAGCTAGCACTAATCTTTTACAAAGGTTATACAGGACAAGCAGTTTGTTTGAACACAACAGATTTCTGGCTTTCTTAAAGGCAGCCTCTTGTGAATTCCCCCATACCCAGTCGTCTCCCTTGTGCAGTAGCACATGTAGGGGTCCTAGCAGGGTGCTTAACCCAGGTAGGAAATTACCGAAATAGTTAAGGAGTCCCAGGAACGACCGCAGCTCCGTCACGTTCTGTGGTCTCGGCACGTTCTTGATGGCCTCCGTCTTGGTGTCGGTGAGTCTGATGCCATCTGCCAAGATTCTTCTTCCCAAGAATTCGACCTCCTGCGCCAGGAAAGCACACTTCGAGCGTTTCAACCTGAATCCCACGCGATCCAACCGACTAAGAACCTCTTCCAGATTCTTCAAGTGCTCAATGGTCTCCCGACCTGTAACCAGTGTTTCGTCCTGGAAAACCATGGTGCGAGGAACTGACTTTAGCAGGCTCTCCATGTTTCGCTGGAAGATTGCCGCGGCCGACCGAATCCCGAACGGGCACCGGTTGTAGATGAACAGATCTTTGTGCTTGTTGATGCAGGTGAGGCCTTTCGAAGACTCCTCCAGCTCCTGCGTCATGTAGGCCGAGGTCAGGTCCAGCTTGGTGAACGTCTTCCCTCCAGCCAGGGTCGCGAATAGGTCGCCTGCCTGGGTAGCGGGTACTGGTCCTGCAGTGAAAAATGGTTAATCGTTACTTTATAGTCCCCACAAATTCAAACCGTGCCATCCTCTTTAAGTACCGGGACAATCCGACTAACCCACTCATTGAATTCCACCGGTGTGGTGATGCCTTCTCGTTGCAGCCTGTCCAGCTCAATTTCCACTTGCTCACTCATCATGTACTGTACCGCCCGAGCCTTGTGGTGGATGGGTCGCATACTGGGAACCAAATGGATCTGCACTTTCGTCCCCGAGAAGCTTCCAATGCCTGGCTCAAACAACTTGCTCAGAACTTGGGCACATGAGGTGTCGTTGAAGGACGAAAGCGCTTGGATGTTGTTCCAGTTCCAGCGGATTTTTCCCAGTCAGCTTCTGCCAAACAACGTGGGGCCATCTCCTGACACAATCCACAGCGGGAGTTCGTGTACTGCTCCATCATAGGAGACTTTGACTTCTGCACTGCCAATTACAGGGATTAGTTCCTTGGTGTAAGTCCTTAGCTTGGTGTGAATGGGGCTGAGCTTGGGCCTGTGTGCCTTTTTGCCCCACAACCTGTCGAAGGCCTTTTTACTCATTATGGACTGACTTGCACCCGTGTCCAGTTCCACAGATACTGGAATACCGTTTAGTTCAACTTTCAACATTATTGATGGACATTTCGTAGTGAATGTGTATACCCCGTACACTTCTGCCTCCTCGGTACGAGTCTCCAATTCAGCCTGATCCAGTGGATCGATCTTCCTCTGCAATGTGGTGGTTTGCAGGGTTTGCAGGGCTTGCAGCTCGCCTGCACATTCGCTGGATGTGTCCCATTGTCCTGCAACCATTGCACGCATAGTGCTTGAAGCGGCACTGATGGGGCCGATGATCACCTCCACAACGCCAACAGGGTGTTAATTGCCTCACATTAACAATTGATGGCGGACTCTGGGTCATCTGAGGTCGGGCAACAACAGCCGGCATGTACGTTCATGCCATGTATATTTCTGCTCGAAACTGACGTTACTTTATGCACAGTACTGGCCGAAACTTCTTTACTCTGCAAAATCTGCTTGGTGTTGTCGCTGGTGGACATAAATGCCACCAGCGTTATGGCTTTACTTAGGTTCAGAGTTTCTACAGTCAACAGTTTGTGAAGGATTGTCTCATGTCTGATGCCCAGTACAAAAACGTCTCTCAGCATTTGTTCTAGGAATCCCTCAAACTCACAATGTCCTGCAAGGTTCCTTAGCTCGGTGATATAACTCGCCACTTCCTGGTCCTCCGATCGTTGACATGTGTAGAACCGATATCTCACCATCAAAATGCTTTCCTTAGAATTTAGTTGCTCCCGGACCAGTGTACACAATTCTTCGTAGGATTTCTCTGTTGGTTTTGCCGGAGCTAGGAGGTTCTTCATTAGGCCATAGGTTGCCCCACGGACAGTTAGGAGGATCGCCCTTCGTTTGGTAGCGTTCTCGTTCCCTTCCAGCTCGTTGGCCACAAAGTATTGGTCGAGTCTCTCCACGAAGGCCTCCCAATTGTCCCCTTCTGAGAACTTCTCCAGGATACCAATTGTTCTTTGCATTTTCGCGCGGTTGTTCTCGTCACCAATTGCTATGCTCAAAATAAAGGATGAAACTGAGTACTGTGTACAATGAGCAAATGTGACCTTAGCTCCTTTAATAAGACTCCAGAGTGCAGGTAACTCATGGGTGACCTGCTTATATACCGTGCTCCCTTGGGATCCCTTGGGACTCCGACAGGTAGGCCCTCTGGTGGTAATGTAATACAGGTTACAAGGGGTTAAATACATAACAATACGTAGGTCAGTAGTATGGGTAGACAGGTGACAGATGCAATTTAATATTTAATGAGTGTTTACATTCAATGGAAAGATACTGGAGGGTATATATGAACAGAGAGCCCTTGGGTTTACATACATTACTTCCTGAAAGTGCAAGTGCAGGTGGATCAATCCATGAAAAAGGCAAGTGGCAGCTTGGGTTTTATAAACACCATGGGCTAAAAATTGGAGAACACTGGAAAGCTGCCATTAACAGAGGCGGCCAAGGTTAACGGCTGCCTGTAAGAGAGCGCAGGCAGTACCAGCATTTTGGTACCTGTACTGCCTGCTCATTAACATCAGCATGCCGGTGATATTCTAGCGAGACGCGCTCTTTGCAGCACTAACTCAGAAGGAGGCCAAAGGTTACCTCTGTCGCCCGCTTGCAGTGTAGGGGATGTGTGACCCCAATAGTTGCCGTACCTACTCCAAAAATATCAGCTTCCACCTGATGTTTGTGGATCTTTTCAATCGTTTCTGAAATGAATGCATCTGCATTCTCTGTAACACTAATTTTTCCCCAATGGTTATTCTTGTAAGTGTTTAAATGCGTTGTCATTGTGCCAACTTTTAGTGGGTCATGCATACTTGGCACAAAATAATAATTTTATAAATAATTTGTTATGGAATTTTGAATAAATTATTTTTAATTCCTTAAATTCTTAAGCAGTTGAGTCTAGTTTTGCTAGCGGGTGACATTCTGGTGACGCTATCAGAAAGATGAAAGAGATCTGTTCAGAGATGATCTTCAGTCATTGCAATGGGGTTCCAGGCAACTTGATGCTCTTTCGGAAATGGTTTTGTTATTTGCTGACAATCCGCCGAGGGATTTGCAGTTTTGTACAGGTGTTCAGTACAGGTTTTGTACAGGTGTTCAGTACAGGTTTTGTACAGGTGTTCAGTACAGGTGTTCAGTACAGGTTTTGTACAGGTGTTCAGTACAGGTTTTGTACAGGTGTTCAGTACAGGTGTTCAGTACAGGTTTTGTACAGGTGTTCAGTACAGGTGTTCAGTACAGGTGTTGTACAGGTTTTGTACAGGTGTTCAGTACAGGTTTTGTACAGGTGTTCAGTACAGGTGTTCAGTACAGGTGTTCAGTACAGGTTTTGTACAGATGTTCAGTGCAGGTTTTGTACAGGTGTTCAGTACAGGTGTTCAGTACAGGTTGTGTACAGGTGTTCAGTACAGGTGTTCAGTACAGGTTTTGTACAGGTGTTCAGTGCAGGTTTTGTACAGGTGTTCAGTACAGGTTTTGTACAGGTGTTCAGTGCAGGTTTTGTACAGGTGTTCAGTGCAGGTTTTGTACAGGTGTTCAGTGCAGGTTTTGTACAGGTGTTCAGTACAGGTTTTGTACAGGTGTTCAGTGCAGGTTTTGTACAGGTGTTCAGTGCAGGTTTTGTACAGGTGTTCAGTACAGGTTTTGTACAGGTGTTCAGTACAGGTTTTGTACAGGTGTTCAGTACAGGTTTTGTACAGGTGTTCGGTACAGGTTTTGTACAGGTGTTCAGTGCAGGTTTTGTACAGGTGTTCAGTGCAGGTTTTGTACAGGTGTTCAGTACAGGTTTTGTACAGGTGTTCAGTGCAGGTTTTGTACAGGTGTTCAGTACAGGTTTTGTACAGGTGTTCAGTACAGGTTTTGTACAGGTGTTCAGTGCAGGTTTTGTACAGGTGTTCAGTACAGGTTTTGTACAGGTGTTCAGTAAAGGTTTTGTACAGGTGTTCAGTGCAGGTTTTGTACAGGTGTTCAGTACAGGTTTTGTACAGGTGTTCAGTACAGGTTTTGTACAGGTGTTCAGTTCCGAACTAAAAGCTTGTTCAAAACGGTTTCATCCATTGATTTAGTGACCCACAAACACTGTAGGTCTTTCTGAATGCTGCCATAAAATACAACTCACCGCTACCCCTCCCCCTGCCGCCACCCCTGCCCCGCCTCCCATCTTCATCACTAATGGGCAAAAAATTATTGTTTGAAAAAGTTGGCGTTTGAAGTGCCAGCATCCATCGGAGGTATTGTCCACTTCTCAGCGTCGGTCCTCGTATGCCCTGCTGATAATGTTGCTGAAACACCTTTTAGTGGCAGTGCGCACTGGCATAATTTAGCGTGGACGACAATGGGAGTGGCAAACTCCAAAATGGAGGTGCTGGCGTCAACTGGGTGTCGCACGGCAGTTGACGTCACACTCCATCTGGTTGAAATACTCTCGGCGATTGCAGGCAATGGCAGTGCTGCTGACCAGCTGAAAAGGCGGCCGCCATGGGACCCTCACCAGCTGGAGGAAGAACGCCGGCCAATGTTTTCTCACCATTTCATGGCGGTAATGGGTGGTGCAAACCATCCGAAGTTCTTGGCCCATGTCCCTTGTCCAAGAAACCTGGAGCAGTCATATCAGCTGTTTCACATCCTGGAATGCATGCTGGCATTTTGATGCCTCTCCATAGGTTTTTGTTCCTTTCCACCTACTATTATTACCATCTATTCCATGAAAACTAGCAGATTGTGACTGCAGGATTTGGAAACTGTAGCAGCCAAGAAACACAATGCATTTATCTTACAGGAGAGGCCAACATATAATGCCAGGGAACAGCGGACCACTGGGAGTGGAAGCAAAGACATCAGCATAATTAAGTCATTATGAAGAGGAGGCACAGTCAATCATTGGAACAAATTCTAGCCAGTTTGGGTTGGAGATGCCAGACTCAGTACATCTTCAGTTGGTTCATCGTAATGTTACTATGCATTCTTCCTTGTCGCACTCAGCCACCAGTTTCCTTGTAAAGGATCCTTAAAGTGGCTGTGCAGTCGAGCATGCTGATCATGCAAACCCAAGTTAGCTATACTAATTCTCTATCCTTCAGAGGCTTCGAGCCATGAAACAGAAGGATGATAATGACCAAGAGATTGCCCTCCTCTCCTATGAGGGAACTTAGAAAATGATAATAGGATTGGACAGAGTCAACAGAGATTTATGAAAGGGAAATCATGTTTGACAAATCTGTTAAGAGTTTTTTGAGGTTGTAACTAGTAGAATAAAGGGGGAACCAGCGGATGTGGTCTATTTGGAATTTTAGAAGGCATTCAATAAGGTGCCAGACAAGAGATTATTGAACAAAATTAGGGCTCATGGGATTGGGGGTAATACATTAGCATGGATTGCGGATTGATTATCAGACAGAAAACAGAGAGTAGGAATAAATGGGTCATTTTCAGGTTGGCAGGCTGTAACTAGTGGGGTACCACAACGATCGGTGCTTGGGCCCCAGATATTCACAATCTATACCAATGATTTGGATGAGGGGACCAATTGTAATATTTACAAGTTTGCTGATGATACAAAGCTAGGAGGGAATGTAAGTTGTGAGGAGGATGCAAAGAAACTTCAAGGGGATATAGACAGTGAGTGGGTAAGAACATGGCAAATGGAATATAATGTGGAGAAATGTGAAGTTATCCACTTTGGTAGGAAAAATAGAAAAGCAGAGTATTTTTTAAATGGTGAGCAATTGGGAAATGTTGGTGTTCAGAGGGATCTGGGTGTCCTTGTACACGAATCACTGAAAGTTAACATGCAGGTACAGCAAGCAATTAAGAAAGCAAATGGTATGTTGGCCTTTATTACAACAGGATTTGAGTATAAGACTAAAGACGTCTTACTGCAATTATATAAGGCTCTGGTGAGACTGCACCTGGAGTATTGTGTACAGTCTTGGTCTCCTTACCTAAGGAGGAATATACTTGTCATAGAGGGGGATTGCAACAAAGGTTCACCAGACTGATTCCTGGGATAGGGGGATTGTCCTATGAGGAGAGATTGAGTAGACTAGGCTTATATTCTCTAGAGTTTAGAAGAATGAGAGGTGATCTCATTGAAACATACAAATATTCTTACAGGGCTTGACAGGGTAGATGCAGGGAGGATACTTCCTCTGGCTGAGGAGTCTAGAACCAGGGGTCACAGTCTTAGAATAAGGGGTTGGCCATTTAGGACTGAGATGAGGAGAAACTTCTTCACTCAGAGAGTGGTGAATCTTTGGAATTTTCTACCCCAGAGGACTGTGGAGGCTCAGGCTTTGAGTATATTCAAGGCAGAGAGCAATTGATTTTTGGATATTAAGGGAATCAAAGAATATGGAGAAAGTACAGGAAAGTGGAGTTGAGGTAGAAGATCAGCCATGATCTCATTGAATGGTGGAGCAGGCTAGAGGTCCAAATGGCCTACTCTTGCTCTTAATTGTTATGTTCTGATGTTCTTATCTCTGGGAAAGGTGCTGTCCACTCACCTAACCCTCATTCACCCTCCCCTTTGCCTTCAGCTGCCGAGAGACAATGAGCTGCATTTTACCAACCTCGGCCGGTCTGTGACGAATGACGTCAATTCTAGGCCCCGACCTCACTGCTGGCTCCATCCCGGCCTCTGAAATGAATTTCCTGAGAATGGGCTTGTTAAGCTCACCCAGCTCATTTGCTGACCAATTAGAGGAAGTGGGTTTGGTGACGTAATTTGATGACACGTCATCAACTGGTTTCCTTAAAGGGACCATTGGCAACTTTATTTTGACATTTGTGCTGTCAGTGTTCTACAGCACTGAGGTGCTACAAACACTGACAATGACTGCACAGAGGGGCAGGGCTACACCCAGTCTCTCCCTCGACTCCCTCCATCTAAGTAGGCACTTGGGTGTTTTATTCAATGTTCATGTAAAGTTTCTGTTAATATGGTGTCAAACATTGAAACCTTTACTTTGAACACTTTATGTTCTTGGACAGATTTGTGTGCAACTTTGGAAATGGCTTAGTGAGTTGCAGTGAATGGTGAGACATAACGGTATCCCACGCAATGGTGCTGAGTGTGAAAGGAATGGTTTGGGCATTGCAAGGATGCTTTATGGTGCTGGTGTGGGATGGTGCCAACCTGGTGCATCATGTGGCAGCCAGGGTGTACAGCATCAAGTGAAGTAAATCAGACCATGGTGAGGCCATCCCTGGCCTCCCGGGCAGCAATGTAGTCAGGTGCTGATGCCCAGTGTCCTGTGCAACATCAGTTGATGGCGGAGAAGGGCTCTTGGTACTGCTGGTGTTGGGGTTGATCGTGGTGGGATTCTGAGGATAAAGTTGAGAGAGTGTAAAGTGCACCTATGCTGATGGAATAGTTGGCAGATGAAGTAGAGATGACAGAAGTGATCTGTCAATGGTGGGAGAGGTATTGAGGTCAGACTGGATGGAGACCTGTGTAAAGACTTGCAGCATTCTGAATCTGTTGTGGAAATGCAGTTTAGAGAAGCTAGTGGTTAAGGGAACATTTCTTAATCAGCTGGGAGTTTTGAAGCTGTCAACTCATCAGCTGAAACAATGGCAAGTGACCTCCCACCTCAGCTTCACTGATGAGATCTAGGCACAGCGGGAAACTGGTGGGCGACCTGTCAAATTCAAAATGCTGGGAAACAAACCATTGTTATGTGGCTGTAAACAAGCTACTAATGATTTGAATTAGATCCCCCACCGCTGCCTGTCGGGTCTGCTCAGTGCTGGCAGACATGACATTGGGAAACGCAGGGGAGTGCGTTTTGACAGCGGGTTCCCGATCCACTGTCAATCATTTAAATTTCACAGCTGACCCGCCACTGATCCCACCTGCTGAGCACCGGCAAAATCATGGCGTACGGCAGTACAGCAGCATTGCACTTTGCATCCAAAACCTGGCATGCACCCAATAAATCATGAAGGCCCAGAATTCCCTGAGGTCTGTTCTCACTCCACCACTGAAATTTCACTGGAAGTGCAGCAGAAACCCTGTTTATATGTGCAAACAAGGTTTCTGCTGCATTTCTGGCAAAGTTATGATGACGGAACAGGAACAGCTCCAAGGAAATTCTGGATCTTCCAAAAATCGGAATATGTACAAATCTGACTGTGACAAAAATAATGCACCAACCATCTAAAATTTAGCTTAGTATCATCCTTAATTATATCATAGCGCATAGAATTGAAAAGCACAGAAATGGTGTCCCAGATTAACTCGACACACTGTTGCAATGATCTGTCAATCGTTCACTAGCAGTTTGCTTGGGGAAGAGCCAAGCCACTCAATTCAAATATATGCTTTGTGCCTTGGTCAGCACTGTTTGAAGGAGCCTAAATAAAACCTTAATATGACCTCAGTTCAAGTACTGTGTGCAGTACTGTGATCCACACTATAGGGAAAATGTAGAAGCTTTAGAGAGTGCTGATTCATTAGGAATCTGTCTGGTATGAGGAAATACAAATACAACGAAGGACTGAAAAATTGGGGCTTTTATCATTAGAATAACACAGATTATTAGGTGGTGATACAATTATTTAAAATTATGAATGAATGGAACAGGGTAGGTGGAAGCAGATTGTTACAAGTAGTGGAGGTGTGTAGAGACATGGAGGACAGGTGAAAATCCTTTCCATAGAGTTGTGAGGCTGTGGAAGTCCCTTCCAAGGTAGAGGTAGAAACTATATCAACATTGAAGATTAGATTGGGGAGACCAAACGCAGGTTGGGTGACCGCTTTGCAGAACACCTCCGTTCAATCCATAAGCGTGACTCCCGAGCTTCCAGTCGCCTGTCACTTTAATTCTCCACTCCACTCCCACTCTGACCTCTCCGTCCTCGGCCTTTTACACTTTTCCAATGAAGCTCAACACAAGCCCGAGGAACAACACCTCGTCTTTCGTTTCGGCTCCTTACAGCCTGGACTCAACATCGAGTTCAACAATTTCAGGCCATCATCTCTGCCCATATTTTTTTTCTCTCTTTCTCTGTTTTTTTTCTCTTTCCTGTGGATGATTCGGCCAGTTCCATTTACACCCCATCTAGACGCATCTTTTGTTTCTTAACTTGCCTCATTACCATCTCCTTTTGCCTCGCACCATCATCCCTTTTGTCTCCAAACCTCTCCTGCCTCCCAACCTATCACAGGCCTTCCCTTTTGTTCTTCCCTCCCCTCCCCCCTTTCTCTGCTCCTGCACTTGCTTAAAAACCTTTTCCCACTTCTGACGAACACTGTTTCTCTCCACAGATGCTGCCCGACCGGTTGAGTATTTCCAGCATTTCCTGCTTTTATTTTGAATCAAGGGATATAGGGACAGAGCGGGAAGGTGGAGTTGAGGTAAAAGATTAGCCATGATCTTGTTGAATAGCCCAGCAGGCTCGAGGGGCCAAGTGGCCCTACTGCTGCTCCAGTTCTTATGTTTCGATGTTTTTATGAAACTGGTGGACGACCTGTCAAATTCAAAAAGCTGAGAAAACAAACCTCGTTACGTGGCTGCAAAGAAGCCATGAATGATTTTAATTGCCCCCTTGCCGCTGCCTCAGGTCTGCCCAGCGCTGACAGACCTGCCATTTGGTGAAGGCGCGTGGCAGCGGGGTCCTGACCCGCTGGGGGAAAAAACACTTTTGCACTCGACCCGCCATTGATCGTGCCCGCTGAACGCCCCCCCCCCCCCCCCCCCCCCCGCTGCAAACTCCAGCCCAGTTACTCCGGGGGTTACAGACCATGTAGATGAGGAATTGACACAGAGAATAAGGAAGCCAGAGGATGCAGGTGTGGAAGGGGAGCATGATATAGCCGAGCAGAGCTTTATATGTGTCAGCCACTTGCTACTGAGTATGGTGATCTCCAGGATCCTGCCATGAAATGAAGGAGACTAGCAGAGCAACAAACACATATGATGGTTCTCCACAGCCTCTCCCAAGATGTGTGGCAATTGGCTGGGATGCTGATAGAGTCCACTGCACTTGAGGGTCTGAGGTATGAATGCCTGCTCCAAACTATTATGAGCCACTATGGCTGGAGGAGACTTTCGTCACAGAGCCCTCGATTCATGGGATGGAGACGGCACAGGCTGACTCTTTAGTATCAGCTCGGTGGCAGCCTGGTCCTGCAAATTAAAGGCTTCTGTGGGGAGTGCTGTCCTAGAAATCATCCATAGTGCGAAAATCAGTCTTGTCAGCACTCGTACCTGTTACTTCACTCATACTGGGAATAACATTCAGATAAGCAGTGAGCAACAGGGGAAGTAACCTTTCGGGAACAGAAAGATCCTCATATCCCTGAGAGAGTTAAACGGATATCTGCTCATCTCTCTGAGATGCTGCCTTGCACTCTCACAATCTAGTTGACATGGACCACTCCAAATGGTCCTTCAAAACCTGCAGTTCTTCATTCAACGCTGCCACATTGACTTAACTGCGGATGGGAATATGGAGAATAGCACCACAGTGCTATCTATCTTGCGATGCACTTGGAGGTATAAGAGATAAACAAGGATACCACCTATCTCGGAGGCAAGCTTGGAGGGCTCAATCAAAAGTAAATAAAATGAATAGTTAAGGTGAACTGTGATAGGTAGTGTGACAGGTAGGGGTGATTGAAATAGCGTTACGGAAATAACATAAAGTGTTACTTGACAAGAAGTACGACCATATGCTAGACTTTCAGTATATTACAAGTAGATCTCCCTTGGCATTGGATACATTCTTTCTCTTATCTGTCCCTTCCCCTTTTCTCTCCTCTTCTAACTTATCTCTCTTCTCCTCTGGTACTCTCAGCATTTCCTTATTTTTCTGGTTGTCCTTATTTGTCTCTTTTACTTGTTTCTCATTGTTCTTTATGTCTTTTTCAGATTTTCTGTTCCTCTCCGGGAATTTCCTCAGGGGTTCTCTCGATCAGCTGCCAAAACTTTGGTGAATCGGAGGAAATTCCTGGCATCTGTGTCTTGCGGAGTGGGAGGTAGCCACTGGTATAGTGGAGAAAGTAGCACCTGATGGTGGTAGCCGTGGGGTGCCAAGCAAGGAAGACATCCAGCTAGTGCAGGCCAGCAGAATATGGACCCCTTTGGAACTTTCGGTCACAGTGCGGAGGGATTGAGCCCAGAGGCTGAATTTATTGATGGCGAATGCAGGGTAACAATCAGGGACATAAATAGACAGGGGGTGGGAAGCTGTAGGAGAGAGGACAGAGCATGAGGAAGAAAGTTTTCCTTGAAACAGAGGAGGCTGAGGGGAGATCTCATTGAGGTGTATAAAATTATGAGGTGCCTAAATATAGTGGATAGAAAGGACCTATTTCCCTTCGCAGAGGGGTCAACAACCAGGGGGCATAGATTTAAAGTAATTGGTAGAAGGTTTAGAGGGGATTTGAGGGGAAATTTCTTCACGCAGAGGATTGTGGAGGTCTGGAACTCACTGCCTGAAAGAGTGGTAGAGGCAGAAACCCGCACCACATTTAAAAAGTACTTGGATGTGCACCTGAAGTGCCGTAACCTGCAGGGTTACGGACCGAGAGCTGGAAAATGGAATGAGGCTGGATAGCCTCTTGTTGGCCGGCGAGGACACAATGGGCTGAAATGGCCTCCTTCTGTGCTGTAAATTTCTATGGTTCTATGAAAGGCACGGGTGTTCATGGTGCTTGAAGCATGAGGCCGTACGAGAGAGACAGAAAGAACAAGATGGTAAAAAGGGAAAGCGGCAGCAGGTAGAGAGTGCTCCAGGCCAGTGGGTCTCCGGTGTCCTTTCAGCTGCAGGGCACAGTTTGCTGATAGGAGGAGGAGGCACAGGTAATATTTTAGGATAGTGAATGTGAGCCGCAATATTATGCAGAAGCCCTTTAGGGAATCCTGCCCGTTCAAAGTTCAAAAGCGTGTTCTCGGTGAAGGACAGGAACTGGCTTTCCAAGTACTATATGGGGATGAAAGGGCCCGGCAAAGTGTGATAGGTCCCAAGGAGCATCAGGGCAGCTGCCAAAATGGTTGGTGTAGGAGCAGGAAGGCCCGTGGGGTCGTGGCAGGACAGGGGCACAAATGGGCCATTGGAAAGAGCTGGCAGTGGAGTGGTGGGTGGTGACGTCTCGGCGTCGGGCTAGAATGGAGGTGATGGAGAGGCCATGGGCCCGAGGGATAGTATAGCATGAGAGGTGGGCTGGGACAACCAGCAGAGTGTGATGTCACGCTAGGGTCAACACATACAGTGGGGTAAGGGAGGAAACACAAGCAGATAGCCATGTCATTCAGGCTGAAGCAAATTACATTTTAAATTTTAAATAAAATGTATTATTTAAAGAAAAGCATAACATCTTCTGACCAGTAGGGTAGGGAGAAATTTCAAAATGAAACAGAAAACATTGCACAGCACACTTAGCTATCTAAACGACCCTGTGGAAAGGATTCCTCTGATCACTTTGTGAGCAACATTGTAAATACATTCATAAAGATTTTCCCTGCTTAGTATTTCTAGCAAAATCACAACTGCTTCGAGACGAATGGGGCAGAATTTGCCCTCAGTATAACGGCGTATTCTCAGAGTACAACGTCATACCGCCATTGAAATTTACCGCAAATTTGGGATTTCTGCATGTGCTTTCACACGCCTCAATCCCGAATTTGTGATCTCTCAAGTTTAGTTGCGAATGTCAAATTCTCATTGCTGCTGCTGAACTGGGCTAATTGCCCACTAACTGCCCAATTACACAGGGACATTTTTTGTGCAATATTAGGGGAGGGGGAATATTAAGTGAAGCATCAAAACAGCAGCTGGAAATATACACCAGTTATTTTCATAATCTTAAAAATGTAATTTAAAATTATCTTCACAAAAATTATCTTCAAAATAAATATCTATATCCACCTAACTAATACCTCCTCTTTCTAACTATTACAACTGATCTCAACACAACTCGCGGAGCCAAATAGACAAAGGGTGAAAACAAGCTCCTAAAGTACCAAAATCCTTTTCATTTCAGAGCACAGTTACAAAAAAGATGCCCCTTGTGTAGTCGTTGCAAAGTATTTCACAAAACTGGTTCACCCACAGAAAAAAAAACTGCTTGAAATATCGATGGTATAGCTGAGGCTTTCATGATTTGAACCAATTTAACAAACTATTGGCCCTGAAATTCCAATCGGAGTCTTCCTTCGGACCAACGCCTCCGACCCGAAATTTCTCCACAAATGTACCTGGTGGTCTGGGAGGCGCCTTGGATTCAGGTCGAAGGCCTCATTTCCAGGCGCTCGAAGCGCGTCCACATCTTCTAGATACAGATGGAGAAGCTGGAGTCACATGGGCCTGGACAACAATCACGGTACAGTATTCTCATTGATAGTAATGGGAACTCCGATTTTACAAGTTCCCATTACTATCAATGAGAATAACCCCCTAAAACACCCAAACACAGCACAATAAATTTTTAAAAATGCCACACATTTAAAATTAATTGAAATTAAAGTTAATTAAATGTTTTAGAAAAAAAATATATTTTTGGGATTTTTTTTAATGTGTTTTAATAGGGTTTAAAATAAACTTACCTCAGTGGACAGGGCTTTTAATATAAAAATGTGCATTTAAATTTTATTTTTAGATGTTTTAAAAATGTTACGCTGGTAAAAGTAAGCTATGTGCCTGCTTTACCAGGCATAAAAGTTTGAAGGACATTCACTGGGCATGAGTTGGACAAATAGCCCAATCTCTCCCACACGGATGTCCTTTTCCCGGGGATGCGGAGGCTCTGTCAAGAATCTCTTGACAGATTGGAAAAGCCGGTTTTCGGCACATGGGCCATTCATGAAATGCAATTGCCCTGCAGTGAAACGTTTCCACACAAGAAACCTAGACGCACAAGCAGGATATTTACATCACCTCCACTACAATTGAGCATTACAAAATCAAAATGGGCATCGGAGAGTTCTGTTTCCTGATTGGCGCACCGCCCACGTGATCCCAGGTACTTTTACAAACACGGTGCATCCCTGGGATCCGTGGGGCGCTATGCTGCACTTAACTCCGCAGCGAAACAACGCAAGCTTTTGAAGGGGGCCTTGCACCAGGTTACGTGCGGATTACTTTCGGAGGTCGGCAGCATACTCCTTAGCTACGTCCCCGACCGCAATTTCAGCGCCAATGTATTACTTAGTCAAAGACCAACCAGAAGAAATCTTCATGAATGCTTTTAAAATGTTGCTACACATATATGGGCTAGAATTTCCACATCATTCATGCCAGGTTTCTCGGCGGTACTGCTTGTTTACGGCAGAAACCACCTGCTGAGAATTTCCACAAATTACCACAAAGAGTTCCACCGGCAGATTTTATGGAAATTCTAAACCATATTGATCAGAGCAATTGTTAATCCCACATAAGAAATGTTCCCTTCCTACTGTGAATGGGGGAGGATATTCCACCCCATAACAAATTGATCACTGTCTAAGAACATAAGTACATAAGAAATAGGATCAGGAGTAGGCCATACGGCCCCTCGAGCCTGCTCCGCCATTTAATGAGATCATGGCTGATCTGATCATGGACTCAGCTCCACTTCCCTGCCCTCTCCACATAACCCCTTATTCCCATATCATTTAAGAAACTGTCTATTTCTGTCTTAAATTTATTTAATGTCCCAGCTTCCACAGATCTCTGAGGCAGCGAATTCCAGAGATTTACAACCCTCTGAGAGAAGAAATTTCTCCTCATCTCAGTTCTAAATGGGCGGCCCCTTATTCTAACATCATGCCATCTAGTTCTAGTCTCCCCCACCAGTGGAAACATTCTCTCTGCATCCACCTTGTCAAGCCCCCTCATAATCTTATACGTTTAGATAAGATCACCTCTCATTCTTGTGAATTCCAATGAGTAGAGGCCCAACCTACTCAATCTTTCCTCATAGGTCAACCCCCCCATCCCCGGAATCAACCTAGTGAACCTTCTCTGAACTGCCTCCAAAGGAAGCATATTCTTTCGTAAATATGGAAACCAAAACTGCACACAGTATTCCAGGTGTGGCCTCATCAATACCCTGTACAGCTGTAACAAGACTTCCCTGCTTTTATACTCCATCCCCTTTGCAATAAAGACCAAGATTCCATTGGCCTTCCTGATCACTTGCTGTACCTGCATACTATCCTTTGGTGTTTCATGCACAAGTACCCTCAGGTTCTGCTGTACTGCAGCATTTTGCAATCTTTCTCCATTTAAGTAATAACTTGCTCTTTGATATTTTTCTGCCAAAGTGCATGACCTCACACTTTCCAACATTATACCCCATCTGCCAAATTTGTACCTATTCACTTCGCCTGTCTATGTCCTTTTGCAGCTTTTTTATGTCCTCATCACACATTGCTTTTACGCCCATCTTTGTGTCATCAGCAAACTTGGCTATGTTATACTCAGTCCTTTCTTCCAAGTCGTTAATATAGATTGTAAATAGTTGGGGTCCCAGTACTGATCCCTGCGGCATCCCACTCGTTACTGATTGACAACCAGAGAATGAACCATTTATCCCAACTCTCTGTTTTCTGTTTGTTAGTCAATCTTCTATCCATGCTAATATATTACCCCCAACCCCGTGAACTTTTATCATGTGCAGTAACATTTTGTGTGGCACCTTATCAAATGCCTTCTGGATGTCTAAATACACCACATCCACTGGTTCCCCTTTATCCACCCTGTTCGTTACATACTCAAAGAATTCCAGCAAATTTGTCAAACATGACTTCCCCTTCATAAATCCATGCTGACTCTGCCTGACAAAATTTTGCTTTTCCAAATGTCCTGTTATTGCTTCTTTAATAATGGACTCCAACATCTTCCCAACCACAGATGTTAGGCTAGCTGGTCTATAGTTTCCTGCTTTTTGTCTGCCTCCTTTTTGAATAGGGGCGTTAAATTTGCAGTTTTCCAATCTGCTGGGACCTCCCCAGAATCCAGGGAATTTTGGTAAATTACAACCAATGCATCCACAATCCGTGCCACTACTTCTCTTAAGACTCTAGGATGCAAGCCATCAGGTCCAGGGGATTTATCTGCCTTTAGTCCCATTATCTTACTGAGTACCACCTCCTTAGTGATTGTAATTGTGTTAAATTCCTCCCCCCCGCCTATAGCCCCTTGACTATCCACTGTTGGAATATTGTTAGTGTCCTCTACCGTAAAAATTGAGACAAAATACTTGTTTAGAGTTTCTGCCATCACCATGTTCCCCATTACTGATTCCCCCATCTCATCCTCTAAGGGACCAACATTTACTTTAGCCACTCTTTTTCTTTTTATATACCTATAGAAACTCTTGCTTTCTGTTTTTATATTTCGTGCTAGTTTACTTTCATAGTCTACCCTCCCTTTCTTAATCATTTTTTTAGTCATTCTTTGCTGGCTTTTAAAAGCTTCCTAATCTTCTGTCCACCCACAAGTTTTGGCCACTTTGTATGCCCTTGTTTTTAAATGGATACCGTCCTTTATTTCTTTAGTTAGCCACGGATGGCTATCTTTTCTCTTGCACCCTTTTCTCCTCACTGCAATATATTTTTCTTGGGAGTTGTGAAATATCTCTTTAAATGTACACCACTGTTCATCAACCGTCCTACACTTCAATTTGTTTTCCCAGTCCACTTTACCCAACTCTGCCCTCATACCTTCATAAGTTTTAATCATAAAAGACTCAAACTTTTGTTGGGAAACTAACTGCCCACAGCAGCTGGAGTCAATCCAAAAGATGGTCACTGCCTTCCGCTGTCATTGATTCTGTTCCAGGATCTCAAAACTGTGGCACTCCCTACTTCCCCTCTAATCTTTCCTTTCACTTGCAATCAACAGCCTTTTAAACATCAAGCCAGGCATCACCTAACCAATACTTCTTGATTCACCTCTTCTTCTCTCTCAGTTTTTTCCACCTTGGTGGCATCAAGCAACGTAGGCCTTGGCCCTTCACCTACATGACTCAACTAAACAAAAATATAGTCACCGTCAGTGTCTCACTGCTGTTGGGTACAGACTTATAGGGGCCAAGTTTCGGCCTGAGTTGCTCCTGTTTTTTTGGAGCAACTGGTTTAGAATGGAGTATCTTAGAAATTTGAATTCTCGGCATTTAGTTTGCTCCAGTTCTAGTCAGTTAGAACAGAATTTTTTTTTCAAAAGGGGCGCGTCCGGCCACTTACGCCTGTTTTCAAAGTTTAGGCAGTGAAAACTTACTCCAAACTAACTTAGAATGGAGTATGTGAAGAATTTTGTACGTTCAAAAAAACCTTGTCTACACTTTAGAAAATCAGGCGTAGGTTACAAATCAGGCGTAGAGAATGAGGGGGGGGGGTGGTTTTAAAGGGAAGTTTACAAACATTAAACACTTCAGTTTTACAAATAAAGAGCCATCATCAATAATAAATGATAAATACATCAATAAATCAACCAATAAATCAATCAAAAAAAATAAATAAATAATAAAAATGTTTTAAAAAAATCAATAAATAAAACATTTTCTACTTACCGACTGCAGCACCGAGAGTCCTCCAACAGCGTGCTGGGACGGCCCCCCCAGTGTGTCTCTGTCAGTGTCTCTATCTCTCTGTCTGTCTGTGTGTGTCTCTCACTCTCTGTCTGTCAATGTCTGTGTTTCTGACAGCAAGGGGAGGGGGAGAAGGGGTGTGGGAGGGGGAGAAGGGGAGGTGGAGGGGGAGAAGGGGGGTGGGAGGGGAGGAAGGAGGAGGGAGGTAGAGGGGGGTGGGGTGGGTGGTGGGAGGAGGAGAGGAGGGACGAGGAGAAGGAGGGGAGAGGGGAGAAGGGGGGAGAGGGGGAGAAGGGGATAAGGGGGGGAGAGGGGGAGAAGGGGGGGAGAGGGGGAGAAGGGAGAGAGGATGGAGGGAGGGAAGGAGAGGGGATGGAGGGAGGGAAGGAGAGAGGATGGAGGGAGGGAAGGAGAGAGGTGGGAGGGAGGGAAGGAGAGAGGACTGAAGGAGAGAAGTAGAGAGAGAGGGAAGGAGAGTGGAGGGAGGGAAGGAGAGAGGGAGGGAAGGAGAGAGGGAGGGAAGGAGAGAGGGAGGGAGAAAGGAGGGAGGGAAGGAGAGAGGGAGGGAAGGAGAGAGGGAGGGAGGGAGAGAGGGAAGGAGAGCGGAGGGAAGGAGAGAGGAGGGAAGAGGAGAGGAGGGAGGGAGAGAGGAGGGAAGGAGAGAGGAGGGAAGGAGAGAGGAGGGAGGGAGAGAGGAGGCAGAGAGGGAGGGAAGGAGAGAGGAGGGAGGGAGGGAAGGAGAGAGGAGGGAGGGAAGGAGAGGAGGGAGGGAGGGAGGGAGGGAAGGAGAGAGGAGGGAGGGAGGGAAGGAGAGAGGGAGGGAGGGAGGGAAGGGGAGGGGAGGAGGGAGGGAGGGAGGGAAGGATAGAGGGAGGGAGGGAGGGAGGGAGGGAAGGAGAGAGGGAGGGAGAGTGAGGAGGGAGGGAGGGAGAGAGGGGAGGAGAGAGGAGGAGGGAGGAGTGGGGAGAGGAGGGGGGAGAGGAGGGAGTGAGGGGGAGGGGATGGGGGAGGGGAGAGGAGGGAGGGGAGGGGGGAGGGAAGGGAGAGAAGGAGGCTGAACAGCTGGGCCCAAGACTTCGGGCTGGATTTACAGGTAGGTGGCGCCGGGTCTTGTGGGGGGGGGGGGCGCGGGGTGGGGTCGCGGAGGTCCGGGGGGGGAGGGGGGAAGAGTCGCGGGGGGGGGAGTCGCGGAGGTCCGGGGGAGGGGGAAGAGTCGCGGAGGTACGGGGGAAGGGGGGGAAAAGTCGCGGAGGTACGGGGGGGGGAGCGGAGGTCGTGTCGCCGGGGAGGGGGGGGGGAGGGGAGAGAGAGTCGCGGAGGTCCGGGGGGAAGAGAGAGTCGTGGCGGTCCGGGGAGGGGGGTGGGGGGGGCGCGGAGTTCGGTTCGGGTTGGGGGGGGGGGAGCAGAGGTTGAGTCGCCGGGGGGGTGGGGGGGAGAGCAGGAGAGGGTTGGGTCCGGTCAGGTGGGAGGAGCCTTATCCACACAGCCCCAGTGAGGCCATTTGGCCAGGGCTAGGGGCTGCGTGCTACGGGCCCCTCCCACAGTTTTGGGCGCCTGGAGATACTGCACATGCGCGCCCACTGTAGCGCGCATGTGCAGAGGTCCCGGCACTGTTTTCAGCACAGGGACCTTGCTCCACCCCTCACAGCTCGTGCTGCGCTGCGCCCAGCTCCAGAGGGCCTGCAGGGAGCCAGAGAATAGGTAAGTATTTTTTAGGCGCACTTTGTGGTGTGAAAAACGGGCGTCCAGGTCCGGGCTGCGCCGTTTTAGGCACGGCCCGAAACTTGGGCCCATAATGCTGCAAATTGAAGGCTCTCACTAACAGAGACTAAATTATGGCTTTTAATTCTATCCAAACCTTTTTTTTTTGCAATATTTGCTGATTAGGATTTTGAACCGTTGAAAGAAAATGTCATTATAAGTGTGTAGCTGGGAAGCCCAGATGCTTTGAGGAACAAACTAATTTTCGTCATTTCTGGACAGGTGGATGAGACAACTGGACGGTTTGTTCAAAACCGGGAAGGTGGCAATCCTTGCGAATATCTCCTTCAAAATAAATGTTGAGAATTCCTACCTATATCTATTTGGGAGCACAACAGAGAGAGCATTAAGTAGCACACTCGCCTCTAAGTCAGAAGGTTGTGGGTTCAAGTCCCACTCCAGGGACTTGAGCACAAAAAGTGTCATCTTTTGGATGAGACGTTAAACTGAGGCCCCGTCTGCCCTCTCATGTGGATGTAAAAGATTCCATGGCACTATTTCGAAGAAGAGCAGGGGAGTTATCCCCAGTGTCCTGGCCAATATTTAGCCCTCAATCAACATAATGAAAAAACAGATTATCTGGTCATTATGTTTGTGGGAGCTTACTTGTGTGCAAATTGGTTGCCGTTTTTCCTACATTACAACAGTGACTATGCTTCAAAAGTACTTCATTGGCTGTAAAGCGCTTTGAGACATCCGGTGGTGAAAGGTGCTATATAAATGCAAGTCTTTCTGTCATTCTTTAAATCCCTTTAACATTGAGAAGCACAACAAATTCAACCCAGGACTGACTTTTGGCAAGGTGCATTTGCTGCCTGTTCCCACAACCTCTTAACCTTGTTGTATGTATTGACGTGCTGTGGAATTGCTATAGCAGGATTAATGTCCCCCTGTAGATGTTTCATAACTATAAAGACACTGGCAGCATGAGATTTAGAAGATCAATGTGTGGTTGATACTCTGCGTTCAATATTTCATTCCTTTGTGCTGACTACGGGATTCTTTTCAAAGTCAACACAGAGAGAATCGATGGATCAGCCTATTGCTTGTTTACCTTCTCATTCCCAACAGATATTGCTGGACACCTTCTTTGAAAACAAATTCCCTAAAAGCAGGTTACACCACTGGGCTGAACTTGGCAGGGGACCGGAATGTATATAGTCAAGGATAAAATTAGCATTTCAAAATTGCTGGCTAAATAAAGTAAAACATAGAACAGTACCCATTGTACCTGTGGCAAAAGAACAAGAATGAAAGATTTGTTTTTCAAGAAATTACTTTCACAGTAAGAATGGTGTTACTGACAATAAGGATTTTATAATCTACACAATATTGACTGCAATGGAGCTGAGTATCGGGCGCTGCATATCACAGCGGCCGATCTGATACCGCCTGGTTTGCGCCACTGCCCGAGATGAATTTCTAGGCCACTGACTTTTATCAGTGCCTTCAGCAGCACTGAGGAGAAAACTGAAGGATTAAAAAATCCGAGCAACACAGAAGTACAAAAAGTATATTCCGGCCTTGCACTATTTGATACCAATGTTAAATATCTCGAGGTAGAATTGAAAAATCAGCTTCCACCTTGACAACCAGTAATCTTATTTCACTGCCTCGTCAAAGCTCCTGCATCTCACCTCGTCCACTGCCCTGACTGACATCAACTAGCCACAAAATTCCTGCAGTACAACCTATTCAGAATTTGTGCAATGTGTATCTATCTGTGCTTTGTAGGACTGTCACGGAATTATCGCATAGAAATTTCAGAAAGAGCAAGCATGTAGCGAAAGAGGAGTACACTAACATGGGCACTTCTCCTAATATCAGCGAATGTCTGCCCCAATTACTCCCAGCTACAATAAACCTGCGATATCACTCGCTCTATGCCTTCTACCCAGGTAGCATGGGCTTCTGTTTTAAGAGCTGGGTTGCTTTCAGCTCCAAAGAGGAGTGCCCTCCTTTGCTGCATCTCCTGCAGTAGCACCTCCAAGGAACTGGAGCTAAATGTTATGATGTCCTTGTCAGGGTGTCAACCTTGGCTCAGCGATGGCACTCTCACCTGTGAGTCAGAAAAGTTGTCAGTTTCAAGCTCCACCCCAAGACGTGAGCAAAAACTCTTGGCTGAACTCTGGTGCAGTACTGACCGAATGCAGCACTGTTGGAGGGGCTGTTTTTCGGATGAGACATTAAATCAAGGTCCCTGGTGGGCGATCTCATGGCACTATTCGAAGAAGAGCAGTGGAGTTCTCCCAGTGTTCTGGTCAAAATTGACCCTCAATTAACACCACTAAAACAGCTTATTTGGGCAATTTATTTCAGAGCTCTTTGTGGGACCTTGCTGCATGCAATTTTGGCTGTCGCATTTCCCTACATTACAACAGTGACTACACTGCAAAAGCAATTACTGCAAATCACTGCAAAAAAAAGCGCTTTGGGACGTGCTGAAGCTATGAAAGGTGTTAACATTTTCAAAACACTGTTCGGCCTCCGACTTACGCCCGCACTCCTGAATATCCAGTTTGCGGATGAGCAGTAGTGTTTCAGGAGCTGCCGGCTTGCCCAGCTTTGCCAATGAGTGTGCAGGCCCTACATAAGAACATAAGAACATAAGAATTAGGAACAGGAGTAGGCCATCTAGCCCCTCGAGCCTGCTCCGCCATTCAACAAGATCATGGCTGATCTGGCCGTGGACTCAGCTCCACTTACCCGCCCGCTCCCCATAACCCTTGATTCCATTAATGGTTAAAAATCTATCTATCTATGATTTGAATACATTCAATGAGCTAGCCTCAACTGCTTCCTTGGGCAGAGAATTCCACAGATTCACAACCCTCTGGGAGAAGAAATTCTTTCTCAACTCGGTTTTAAATTGGCTCCCCCGTATTTTGAGGCTGTGCCCCCTAGTCCTAGTCTCCTCGACCAATGGAAACAACCTCTCTGCCTCTATCTTGTCTATCCCTTTCATTATTTTAAATGTTTCTATAAGATCACCCCTCATCCTTCTGAACTCCAATGAGTAAAGACCCAGTCTACTCAATCTATCATCATAAGGTAACCCCTTCATCTCCGAAATCAGCCTAGTGAATCGTCTCTGTACCCCCTCCAAAGCTAGTATATCCTTCCTTAAGTAAGGTGACCAAAACTGCACGCAGTACTCCAGGTGCGGCCTCACCAACACCCTGTATAGTTGCAGCAGGACCTCCCTGCTTTTGTACTCCATCCCTCTCGCAATGAAGGCCAACATTCCATTCGCCTTCCTGATTACCTGCTGCACCTGCAAACTAACCTTTTGGGATTCATGCACAAGAACCTCCAGGTCCCTCTGCACCGCAGCAGGTTGTAATTTCTCCCCATTCAAATAATATTCCCTTTTACTGTTTTTTTTTCCAAGGTGGATGACCTCACATTTTCCGACATTGTATTCCATCTGCCAAACCTTAGCCCATTCGCTTAACCTATCTAAATCTCTTTGCAGCCTCTCTGTGTCCTCTACACAACTCGCTTTCCCACTAATCTTTGTGTCATCTGCAAATTTTGTTACACTACACTCTGTCCCCTCTTCCAGGTCATCTATGTATATTGTAAACAGTTGTGGTCCCAACACTGATCCCTGTGGCACACCACTAACCACCGATTGCCAACCTGAAAAGGACCCATTTATCCCGACTCTCTGCTTTCTGTTAGCCAGCCAATTCTCTATCCATGCTAATACATTTCCTCCGACTCCACGTACCTTTATCTTCTGCAGTAACCTTTTGTGTGGCATCTTATCAAATGCCTTTTGGAAATCCAAATACACCACATCCATCGGTACACCTCTATCCACCATGCTCGTTATATCCTCAAAGAATTCCAGTAAATTAGTTAAACATGATTTCCCCTTCATGAATCCATGTTGCGTCTGCTTGATTGCACTATTCCTATCTAGATGTCCCGCTATTTCTTCCTTAATGATAGTTTCAAGCATTTTCCCCACTACAGATGTTAAACTAACCGGCCTATAGTTACCTGCCTTTTGTCTGCCCCCCTTTTTTAAACAGAGGCGTTACATTAGCTGCTTTCCAATCCGCTGGTACCTCCCCAGAGTCCAGAGAATTTTGGTAGATTATAACACCCTGTGCAGTGTTCCATTCAAAGGAAGCCTTTTCAAATCAGGAGGAAGGGCTTGCATGGCACAATTTGGCAAAGACTCCACTGCGACTGGAGCACAATTCATGCCAAAGAGGCAGCCCTGATTTTGGTGGACTTGCAGAATCAATTCTACAGTATGTTAAATAAGTTGTACACCAGATGTCACACATTGACTAATGCAAATTTCTGCAAACACTTAATGTCAGAGCATCTGGAGCTCTTCATTAATCTGTCCACAAATAAAGTCAGTGTTCTGATCTACAGCTTGACCGATAACTGAACCGAATATTCATTCCAAGCTTGCTGCCTGTGCCTCAAAGGCACAGTTTTAAAGGAGCAGTGGGAGGCTGACACATTTAGCATATCATAGAATAGAGAAGTACAGCACAGAAGAACATGAGAATATAACGAATAGGAGCAGGAGTAGGCTATATGGCCCTTCAAGCCTGCTCCACCATTCAATAAGATCAGGGCTGATCCTCAACCGTAATTCCACTTTCCCACCCGATCCCCATATCCCTTGATTCCTCTAGAGTCCATAAATCTATCTTTCTCAGCCTTGAATATACACAATGACTCAACATTCACAGCCCTTTGGGGTAATGAATTCCAAAGAGTCCGAAACCTCTGATTGAATAAATTTCTCCTCCTCGCATTCTTAAATGGCCAACCCCTTATCCTGAGACTGTGCCCCCTGGTTCTGGTCTTTCCAGTCAGCGGAAACAACCTCTCAGCATCTACCCTGTCAATCCCCCTCAGAATCTTATACGTTTCAATGAGATCACCTCACATTCTTCTAAACTCCAGAGCGTATAGGCCCAATCTACTCAATCTCTCCTCATAGGACAACCCTCTCATCCCAGGAATCAGTCTAGCGAACGTTTGTTGCACCACCTCCAAGGCAAGTATATCCTTCCTTAGATAAGGGGACCAAAACCATGCACAGTACTCCAGGTCTCACCAAGGCCCTGTACAATTGTAACAAGACTTCCTTACTCTTGTACTCCAACTCCCTTGCAATAAAGGCCAACATGCCATTTGCCTTCCTAATCGCTTGCTGTACCTGCATGCTAACTATCTGTGTTTTCTGTACGAGACATCTAAATCTCTCTGAACACCAATGTTTAATAGTTTCTCACCATTTAAAAAATATTCTGTTTTTCTATTCTTCCGACCAAAGTGAATAACCTCACATTTCCTCATATTGTACTCCATCTGCCACCTTATTTTCCACTCAATTAACCTGTCTATATGCCTTTGCAGGCTCTTTGTGTCCTCCTCAAAGCTTAGTCATTGAAAGTTGGCATGCAGGTGCAGCAGGTGGCAAAGAAGGCAAATGGTATGTTGGCCGTCATGGCTAGGGGATTTGAGTATAGGAGCAGGGAGGTCTTACTGCAGTTGTACAGGGCCTTGGTGAGGCCTCACCTGGAATATTGTGTTCAGTTTTGGTCTCCTAATCTGAGTAAGGACGTTCTTGCTATTGAGGGAGTGCAGCGAAGGTTCACCAGACTGATTCCCGGGATGGCAGGACTGACATATGAGGAGAGGCTGGATCAACTGGGCCTTTATACATTGGAGTTTAGAAGGATGAGAGGGGATCTCATAGAAACATACAAGATTCGGATGGGACGGGACAGGTTAGATGCGGGTAGATTGTTCCCGATGTTGGATAAGCCCAGAACCAGGGGACAGTCTTAGGATAAGGGGTAGGCCATTTAGGACTGAGATGAGGAAAAACTTCTTCACTCAGAGAGTTGTTAACCTGTAGAATTCCCTGCCGCAGAGAGTTATTGATGCCAGTTCATTGGACATATTCAAGAGGGAGTTAGGTATGGCCCTTACGGCTAAAGGGATCAAGGGGTATGGAGTGAAAGCAGGAAAGGTGTACTGAGGGAATGATCAGCTATGGTCTTCTCGAATGGTGGTGCAGGCTCGAAGGGCCGAATGGCCTACTCCTGCACCTATTTTCTATGTTTCTATGTTTACTTTCAGTTTTGTATCGACAGCAAACTTCGATACATTGCACTCAGTCCCTTCAACTAAGTCATTTATATAGATCGTAAATAGCTGAGGCTCAACCATTGATACTAACTCGTGGGATGCTGCAGGGATTGGTGCTGGGGCCTCAATTAATAACAATCTATATTAATGACTTGGATGAAGGGACCGAGTGTAATGTAGCCAAGTTTGCTGACGATACAAATATGGGTGGGAAAGCAAATTGTGAGGAGGACACAAAGACTCTGCAAAGGGATATAGACAAGCTAAGTAAGTGGGCAAACATTTGGCAGATGGAGTATAATGTGGGAAAGTGTGAGGTTATCCACTTTGGCAGGAAAAATAAAAATGCAAATTATTATTTAAATGGAGAGAGATTACAAAATGCTGCAGTACAGAGAGACCCAGGGGTCCTTGTGCATGAAACACAAAAAGTTAGTATGCAGGTACAGCAAGTAATCAGGAAGGCCAATGGAATGTTGGCCTTTATTGCAAGGGGGATAGAGTACAAAAGCAGAGAAGTCCTGCTACAGCTATACAGGGTATTGGTGAGACCACACCTAGAGTACTGTGTACAGTTTTGGTCTTCTTATTTAAAGAAGGATATACTTTCATTGGAGGCAGTTCAGAGACGGTTCACTTGGTTGATTCCTGAGATGAAGGGATTGACTTATGGAGAAAGGTTGAGCAGGTTGAACCTATACTCATTAGAGTTTAGAAGAATGAGAGGTGATCTTATCGAAATATATAAGATAATGAGGGGGCTCGACAAGGTGGATGGAGGGAGGATATTTCCACACATAGGGGAAACTAAAACTAGCGGGCATAGTCTTAGAATAAAGGGCTGCCCATTTAAAACTGAGGTGAGGAGGAATTTCTTCTCTCTGAGGGTTGTAAATCTGTGGAATTCTCTGCCCCAGAGAGCTGTGGAGGCTAGGTCATTGAATATATTTAAAGCGGAGATAGACAGATAAGGGGTTATGGGGAGCGGGCAGGGAAGTGGAGCTGAGTCCATGATCGGATCAGCCATGATCTGATTAAATGGCAGAGCAGGCTCGAGGGGCCAAACAGCCTACTCCTGCTCCAATTTCTTATGTTCTTATTTCTTATGTAAGCAGCGGGAATCGGTGGACAGCAAGGACTGGAGGATCAGCGGGCGACAACGAGCGGCAACAGCAAGATCCTAAAATCCAGCAAAACCCAAAACCCGGCATGGATTTGGTACTGAGGTTGACGGATTTCAGACGTTTGTACCTGTATAACAATGACGTGTATTTATATAAAATCTGTAATGTAGAAAAATGTCCCAAGATGATTTATAGAGACATAATTCAAAAATGAACACTGAGCAAAGGAATGGGAGAGGCTTAGTCAAAGAGATGGGTTTTAAGGAGGGTCTTAAAGGGGAGAGGTTCATGAGAGGTGGAGGGAATTTCTAAACATGGGACTTCGGGTGTTGTTAATGGTGGAGTGCAGGGCCGGAAGATGCACAAGAGGTCGGTGTCAGAGGAACGGAGAGGTCAAGTAGACTGCAGCGCTAGAGGAGACGGGGAAGAACAAAGCAATGCAATGGGGGGGATATAAACACAAGGATGAGAATTCTCTTGAAATTGTGAAACTCAATGATCCCAATATTTATGGGGAGGCAAGGAGGGAGTGGAGAAAATACTGAGAAGGCTAAGGTCCGACCATTAAATTAGAATTCTTTCACTCAGTTTCCCGCCCGGCAGCCGGCCAGATTGAAAGGGTGGGAAAGCCTATGGTATAAGACTGCTGAGGATGGCCCCTGGCAGTTGAGGAGATCGCAGAGGGAGTGCTGGAACTCAGGAGTGAGGAAGAAGGGAGTGAGATTGGATCACGGAGATGGGGGAAGAGATTGCGGGTGGGGGGGCGGGGAAGGGGTGGTGAGGAATGCGTGGGGGAAGATCGCGGGGGAGAGATTGTGGGGGGAGCAGAGATCCTGGGGAAGAGATCACGGGGGGAGAGGTCACGGGGAGAGATCACGGGGAGAGAGATTGTTGCGGAGAGATTGCGGGGGGAGAGATCACGGGGGGAGAGATCACGGGGGGAGAGATCATGGGGGGAGAGATTGTAGCGGAGAGATTGCGGGGGGAGGAGAGATCGCGGGGGGAGAGATCACGGGGGGAGAGATTGTAGCGGAGAGATTGCAGGGGGAG
The DNA here is from genome assembly GCF_044704955.1 of Pristiophorus japonicus. Classification (NCBI taxonomy): domain Eukaryota; kingdom Metazoa; phylum Chordata; class Chondrichthyes; family Pristiophoridae; genus Pristiophorus; species Pristiophorus japonicus. The sequence continues at coordinate 44,324,619 of NC_091985.1, read as the reverse complement.
GAGAGATCACGGGGGGAGAGATCGCGGGGGGAGGAGTGATCACGGGGGGAGAGATCGCGGGGGGAGATCATGGGGGGAGAGATCACGGGGGGTGAGATCGCAGCGGAGAGATTGCAGGGGGAGGAGAGATTGCGAGGGGAGAGATCACGAGGGGAGAGATCGCAGCGGAGAGATCACGGGGGGAGAGATCACGGGGGGAGAGATCACGGTGGGAGAGATCGCGGGGGGAGAGATCGCGGGGGGAGAGATCACGGGGGGAGAGATCGCGGGGGGAGAGATCGCGGGGGGAGAGATCGCGGGGGGAGAGATCGCGGGGGGAGAGATCGCGGGGGGAGAGATCGCAGAGGGAGAGATCGCGGGGGGAGAGATCGCGGGGGGAGAGATCACAGAGGGAGAGATCGCGGGGAGAGAGATCGCGGGGGGAGAGATCACAGCGGGAGAGATCGCGGGGGGAGAGATCGCGGGGGGAGAGATCGCAGAGGGAGAGATCGCGGGGGGAGAGATCGCGGAGGGAGAGATCGCAGGGTGAGAGATCGCGGGGGGAGAGATCGCGGGGGGAGAGATCGTGGGGGGAGAGATTGCGGGGGGAGAGAATGCAAGGGGAGAGATCGCGGGAAGAGAGATCTCGGAGTGGCGGAGGCAGGCTTGCTTGAGGGTCTGAGGGGGGTGCATTTCTGCTCCTCCTGGCTCACAAGCAGTGCTGGAAATGCACTTACCTGCTGGATCTGGCAGCTCACGCCTCCCTTTCACTGCCAAGTTTCCCGAGCCCCAGGAAATCGCTGACAAAACCTAAAGCACAAAGCTTCTTATAAAAATGATAGCTACTGACCCGCCTCTCCAGAGCAGGTTACCGAGCTGACCCCTGGTTTCCCATTTTTAACAATTTATTCTCCCCCCCCCACCCCGGACTCGTTCCCTCCCATCCTGGGGTGGGGAGAGGAGGGGCGGGGCGGCGGGTTGAATCAAAATTCATTAACGTTTTAACTAACTAAAAACATTTTTGTAGTGTGATATGAATATTATGGTACAGATCTTTATTACATCACCAAATACAATATGCCTGGTTTGCTATAATGAATTTTCTGAAAACTCTCATGCAAAACCCAATGAAGATTTATTTGAAATCCCTGCATGGTTGGTTCCAATAATGAAGTAATATATCTGAATCACTTTTAATAAACTCAAACACTATAAAACTTAAAGCTCGTCAAATGACGCAGCTCTGCAGGTCACCATCTGCATCACAAGTGCTGAGCTGACCTGGAGAGTATTTTCACAAGGCTAAATATCTGAGATAACCTGCAGAAATCATGTTGTTTAAATGGCTCTGGGTACTGATCATATAACTTGCCTCGAAGGGATTCTTCTTATCTTCAAAAGCAGCAGAATAACACGCGCTATACCTTGTTTGGGGTATTGTCAAACAAATGCATTGAATGTCTGTAGAACAAATGAATAACAACAGAAGCATAAAGGAGGTCGAGTTTCCGCCAGTTTCCCCCCAGCTTCCAACACACCCGGGCGAGCCAGCGCAAAAGATTGCGGAATTTTAATCGTAAGTCAGTCATGCCCCAAGCCACTTACTTTCAGGTTTCCCGCATTCTTTTACGCTGGGTTAAGATTCAATTCACCTGCCTCCAGGTCCGGCCCACAAAACTGACCACGATCCCAGGTCCACAGTGCGAGATTCTGTCGATTGTGCTGGTTAGGGAAGCTCTTCAAATTGCGCTCATTTTGTTGGGGGCACAGGCACTATTTGGCACAGTTTGTAGGTATTTACATATAAAAAATATTTAATTTACCAAGAAACTGACTAATATACACCAATTAAATTGGTAAATACTTCAGTACAGTTTTTCTTTGTGATTTTAAATCAGCTTACTCACAGGTGGAGGACTGGACACTTATTAAAAATGTTTTATTTTTGTGAAAAACCTATTTTCAGCTGCAGTAAAAACTGTACCAGGTTACCATTCTTAAATACATCAATGAATATTTTTTAATGGAAAGAAAAAAATAAAGCATTACATTCTATTTTGCTGTCTGATTGCGCTGGTTCATGGGAGATTTTACATTTGTGATTATGCAAATGTATTTAACGGAAACATGAACTGTAACCTAACCAGCGCAATTTCACGATTGCACCCAAAGCATAAACTCTCCCCGAATGGGCCTAGAAATCTACGGACCATTATTCCTGATTTCAGTGTTGGGATAAGGTCACTTGGGACCTCTACCACTGACCCTGCCAGAGTATCGAAGCCTGGAACCCCAGTCAGGCTCCATTTCCACCAGCCAGTGTCTACATGGAGAGTTCCAGGAGGGAACCAAGGAAATTGCAGGCCTTGGGAGTCCTTTTCCATGGCCAAAGCCCCTCTGCTGCAGAGGGACACATGTGGGCCGGGATTGTGCCGGCGCTCAGAGGGCGGGATCAGAGATGGGTCCGCTGTCAAAATCTAAACGATTCAAAGTGGGGCGGGATCCCGCTCTGAACCCACCTCTGTGTAAGTTTCCCAAGTGCCGGCTCTGCCTGCGCTTTGCAGACCCGGCATTAAGTGGCGAGTCAGCCAATTAAAATACATAAAGAAGCTGTTTAAAGGTATTTCAGCATAATTTTACCAGCCACTAACCATTTTTCCAACTTTTGCAGGAGGATCCCATTGCTCGGGGATCATGTCAGGTAAGTAGGTCAGCTTTTCAGTAACTCTCCGTTGCTTTGAATAGGTGACAGCTGCAAATGGCCTATAAAAGCTACCATTTCACAACTGTTCTCTTTCCAATCAAAAGCTGAAGCTTCAGGATTTGGAATACACATTTCAGCTTCAGGAGGGTTGGAAGTGTTTGGAGTGATGGGGATGTGATGAGTGGCACAGCAGGATGAGGTTGAGCGTGGCTTTGCAGTAACATTTCTGGATCTTCTGAGATCATTGAAAGGTTTGCGCCACTGCTTGTGTCCTCCTGTGTAATGTGCAACCAGGCTGCGTTGATCTTCTGGGGAGGTCTCCTCTGCCCATTGGAGGACAAGAGGAGTATATGGAGGGTGTCATGGAAGTGCCTGGGTGCAGCCATGCACCTTTGTGCTGTGCTTGTCAGAGTTTGCAGCACCTCAATGCTGCAGAACACTGACAGCACAAATGCCAAAATCAATGCGGACATGGTCCCTTTAAGGAAACCGGCTGATGACGTGTCATCAAAAGATGTCATCAGGCCCCCTTCCTTTTAATTGGCCGGGATCCTCACAGGGCGAGCTTAACAAGCTCCATCAATGTAAAAGTCTTTTCACAGAGCGGGATGGAGCCAACAGGGGGGTTCCAATCTGCACTCGAAGTCGCCCGCCTCTCTCCCGATCCAGTGGTAAAAATCACAGCCTTGAAGTAGACAGAGGTTCTTACTCAAAAAAGGCGCACAGAAATTAGGGGTATCTGGGATCCAGCCTAACTCACAGGCCCACTTGACTTTTGGCAGGGTGTTGGAAGAAAGGCCACAGATGTTTGGGCCCAACAGAAATACTATACGAGTTCCTAGTTTAGGAGAAAATAATAAATGTCTTAAAACTCCATTGCTAAAACTAGTATTACTTTTTTACCAAGGTTTTTCGTTGTTATTTCCTCACCAACTATGGGTGTTGTCTGGCTTACCTTATTCTCTTCAGGGATTCTAGCCAATTAATCTCTCTTTGAAATCTCCGGATTAAAACTCAAATGATTTTAAAAATGCAAGCTGCGAAGTATCTCCAAAGCAGTAACCAAGGCTTCATGAATTCAAATAACTGTCTGATCAATTAAAATGGCTTGGATCCTCTCTCAAACAAATTGATCACAACAAAGCAACCAATTGTTGTAGCAGAGTTTGAAAAGAAAGAAGAAAGACTTGCATTTATAGAGAGCCTTTCACGATGTCAGGACATTCCAAAGGGCTTTGCAGCCAATGAAATACTTTGGAGCTGGAGTCACATGGCTCTGGCCAGCCAATCAGATATAGTATATTCTCATTCATAATAATAGGAGTTTCGTAAGTCCGGAACTCCTTTTACTATGAATGAGAAACACCCAAACACTACATAAAACATTACAAAAGCACCTCACATAAATACATTATAGAAATTAAAGTTGATAGAAATGTTTTTGAAAAAAAAAGTATTTGCCGATTTTTTAAGAAAGTTTTAATTATGGCTTAAAATAAAATAACCTGAGTGGGCAGGGTTTTAACATAAGTATGTATTTTTAAGTTTTATTTTAATATGTTTTTGATACGTTTTTAAACTTTTACGCTGGTAAAAGTAGGCTACGCTCCTGCTTTTACCAGGTGCAAGAGTTTTAAGGACAGTCGCTGGGCAAGAGATGGGCAAATAGCCCAATCTTTGCCATGGGAATATCCTCGCTCCCGAGATGCGTGCGATCGGTCAAGCCAGAAACTTGACAGATGGGAAAAGCCAGCTTTCAGTGCATGCACATTGCGCATCAAAACCGGCTTTTCCGATGCCTTCCCGGGTCCGTACACACACCGTATGGACCGGGGAGGCCGCAATTTCTGGGCCAATACTGTTCCCATGAGGAGGCGCTTCAGCAATCTCCTTTATGCTGCTGGACACTGTACAAGAGAAAGGTCCTCTAGCTTTCAATCTCTCTCTGTCACAACCTCTCATGTCTCCTTCAGTATTACAATGGTCTTGTTTCTCTTAATATAGCATCCTATACATTCTAAATCCTACCTGCATTCTATATTGTGCTAACATTTAGACACATTACATGGTCCACACCTCTACATCACTCAAAGCCATTGAATAAATTATTTCAATCCATCTTCTCTTTCTTCTACAATATGCAGGCTTTTAAAATCAAAGCTCGTGACTTTTTTTTTTAAAGGATTCTTGCTAAAGGGCCAAAGCTCAGAGCACAGGACACACCCAGGTTGAAAAGTGCCTGTCTCACGCCCCTCACCCTGTCTCAATCTTAGTGGGCTTTGCCCCTTTCCAACAAAAAGAGAGCCCCACTGTCCCTGCTGACAATGTCCATTCTTCAGCTACCAGCAAACTGACCAAAGGAAAGTGCCTGTAAAACACATGAAAGCAGGGTAATAGAGGACATTCAGAAAATAAATTGAGAGAGGATAGCAAATTAAAAAATAAATATTATTGCTGCCAGCTTTGGGCATTCAAATGATCAAATTATGAACAAAAGACAAACAAATGGTTGCAATAACACCTTGACAGTTCTGAGAAGGGAATCACCCAACATAGGAAATCTAACATGATAAATGTGCTCTTGCGTTAGTGTAATAGACTGGAATCCATTTTTGCTTCATCTTAAACTAATTTATTTGGACTGAATCCAGTGATCTAATATTAATGTCAGCCCAGAGTGGCAGCTTAATGACTTTCTTGCCACTGAAGAAAAATTCTTCTTTGCAGGGAATATGATGTGTTTGATAAATACGGACAAAAGCAACTGAAGATATAAATGGGATGGTACTTCAACTGCAGTCTGCATCCGGAATATCAAAATGGAAATACTTAAATCATACATCTATAACCAGAGGCTGTATAATTAACACTCCAAAGACGCACTGCACATTGTCTTCTGTACATTCCTAAAAGCAATCCTACCAGACCTAACATAGGTTTTCAATATTTCTCATATACACTGTGAATATTTAGCACAAAAAGTGAATTACACCCTTTCAGGTGCAACATTTCTCATTCTTTCGGTGAAATTACCCTCCATATATCACAGATAAATGAAACATTAACAAAAAAGAAAAAAGAAAGACTTGTATTTATATAGCGCCTTTCATGACCACCGGACATCTCAAAGCATGTTACATCCAATGAAGAACTTTTGGAGTGCAGTCACTGTTGGAATATGGGAAACACAGCAGCTAATTTGTGCACTGCAAGATCCCACAAACAGCAATGTGATAATGACCTGATAAACTGTTTTTGTTATGTTGATTGAGGAATAAATATTGGCCAGGACACCAGGGATAACTCCCCTGCTCGTCTTCAAAATAGTGCCATGGGATCATTTACGTCCACCTGAGAGAGCAGATGGGGCCTCGGTTTAATGTCTCATCTGAAAGACGGCACCTCTGACAGTGCAGCACTCCCTCAGCACTGCACTGGAATGTCAGCCTAATTTTATGTGCTCAAGTCCTTGGAGTGGGACTTGAACCCACAATCTTCTGACTCAGAGAAGGGCGAGTGTGGAAGTATTAATGCAGAGGCCAGTCCTGTTGTTTCCCCAAAAGCAACCCTTTCCCTTACCTATAGCCTTTTTTGTATAAGAGGCCCGATTTTAACTCACTCTGTTCCGTGTAAACGGGGTGGGAGTGGCCTAAAAATGGCACCGGGTCACTTACTACTCCATTTATGCCGGTGCTCCTGCCCCCCACCATCTTGTATAGGACCCTGAGTCGGAAGGCCACAACCCTCGCCTGTTTCAGGTGGGAGGCTACTTATATGAATCCGAGTCCTATGACATACGCAGGACCCCAATTAACAGTTAGAGAAGTCTCCATTAAAAGCAACTAAACATGAATTAATGCACAAATAATCTGCTTACGAGCGTACTATAGAAATAAGTCCACAGGCAAATGTCAAGAGGCTGCTATCAATAACCCTGAGGTCAAATAAATCCTAGCACCACGCTCGTCACTTAAAACATATGCTTCAGACATTCTTCTGTGTCAAATCACTCCCTCAGTAGCAATCCACCACATATGGCACGAAAACTACTCATTCCAGCAATAAATGCCTAAAAAATGTCACCTAGTCTTTTGTCCTTCTCTATGCAATATCCCTCTATTACTGTTCAGAGCGGAACTTCATGTTTGGGAGATCATGGGTTGATCAGAAATCCTGTCACAAAAGATTAGTGGAAAATTACACAATTTGTCTTTTTTATGATGTTATTAGCACGTCCCTCAGATACTAATTTAAATTAGGAATCATGTTCTGAATCCTGCAGATGCCAGTGGGGGCAGTGAGAAAAAATTATAGTGAAGAGGGCCTTTACTCATCCATCATTAACAAGATGGCCTGTCGCCAGTAGTCTTTCACAGCCCCATTTGGACTCTTTCCTATCTCTCTCTCTGAATTATATATATACATATAAATATACAAAAGTCGTTTTTTGTCTGTGCAATATGAGGGAATAGAATTTCTTCTCATTTCAAGACGGTGCCCTATGGAGACACGTAGGGGCCCATCTTAACTTGACCCGATAGGTGGAAACAGGGTAATAATGCAATTGAAATGGCGGTGTAGTACCTACCGCCCTATACGGGCTTACATTGCCGGCGCCACCATTTTGAATGGAGCCTATCCTGGGCGGCCGGAGCATCTGCCTGTGTCAGGCAATAGGCCCCGTTAAATATACACATCAGGGTCTTGTGATGTACGTAGGATCCCACTGCCATTTTGGAAAAGAACTGGTCAGAACATGTGCTGTTGCACCCTTCAATCACTTCCACAGGTGACAGAGATAAACAGGTCCGGGGATGCTTCTCAGAGCCCCACAAAAATCAGTTAGGCCTCAGCTGCCCCGGGATGCCTTTCTCCACCACCGAGACTCTCTCCCCACACCCGCCCCTGACTTACCTTCCAGCCAGAGTGGACCGATACTGGTGAACCTTAATGCAGCGAGCTGCATTGAGACGCCCAATTACTGAGCAGCAGCTCGCTGGTTCGATGGAAATGAGGCCGGTGCCCCAAAATCACAGCCGTATCTTTGCCACCGTGATGGGTGGCCAGCTAGCCGGCACACTCATAATCGACCCCATACTGAGGAAGACTAAACTGCCCTCCATGAACATAGCAGTCTGCAGTAAAAGTAATCAAAATCAGTACAACATTGATTTACTTACAAGACAACGAGGCCTAAATCCATTCGCGCTCAAAACTGGGCACAGTTCCAGCGGTGCACAGCAACGGGGCGCCAGAACGGAGAGGCCCGTGGTCCGTCCTGAATTTCTCCTCGGGTCTCAGCAACGTCATTCAGATTCCCAATCAAGCGCTCTGGTGCAGCTTGTCTGTCATGGTCTAACCAATTCTCGGTCAGTGCCGAGGTCCACAAGTTAGCTCTTAAGGGTGGGGGAGCCTTGGCGCTGGCTGAATTTGGTGAGGCTGCTTCGGCCGTTCAAGATCTGGAAGCGCAAACTCGTCTCGTGTAAACAGATTGACGAAGCTGTGGCCGGAAATAAGTGCAGGGCCCTCATTTCAGTATAAGAAATGAGGACTTCCCTCATTTCAGGCAGCCTCCAGGGTTGTGCAATTTAACAGTGGCGTAAATACCCGCACAGATCGGGTTCGGTCCTTCGGCCTGCTAAACTGATTATTGGTCCACGCGGTTTACGCCCTAAAAAAAGGTGCAACCATGTTGAATATCTGCCCTGTTTTTGTGTAAATCATTTATACTAAGGACAGAGAAACAGTTTTATTCGCTAGGTTGAGAAATGCTATGAGGCCTTTGTACGAACAAAAATGCAAATACTCGAGATCCGAAATAAAAATAAAGCACACTCGCATTGCACAGCGGAATTATGGTTCTGTTGAGATTAAATTTTCTCTCGTCCTCTCCTGAAGGCCTTGATTTATTCTGAGGTACAGTTCTATGATTACAGCAGTTCACTGGTAGCTCCCTCTCAGTGGCCTTTTTTCATGTGTCAGCAAGATATTTAGACATAGAAAGCTTCACTCGTGCCCTCACCCCTTGCCACACATTGACAAGGGTCACTGGATAACAATCAGTAATTCCAGCTCAGCTGTTTTTCTCATCTCGTCTGCCCAAGGACACAACTACCAGTTGTGGAGCCCCAAATCCCTGCCAAACATGAGATTAGCTCATTTAACATGATTGATTATGGAAGCTTTTTGGTCTGTGATACTTTTACCCAATACGCTATTAAGGAGAGCTCAAAGTTTGCTAAATTGATCATTATTTTGGTGGAACTTTTAAAGAGTGAGGCAAATCCAGCAAGATCACTGGCTGAATGAGTTTGCACTTCCACAAATGACAGCTGTGGCAGATTGAAAAGTGACATTTGTTGATTAAATAGCATGTCTATCCAGAAGATGAATGTCAGAAACTACTATCTTCTGTACTGTTACTCACAATGACCCACAAATATAGGAAGACTAAAATGGCACAGCATTGATTCCCCTGTCCATCATGTCCACGCAATCCATCACAGCACTGCCATGAATAACCTCAGCTAGGTATCAGATCAATCGGCTCTTTGATTGTGTCCGAATACTCATTTCTGTATTGGGTTTTTTTTACTGCTCATTCATACCTGCCTGAGAATAGCATGATACGTGAGGGCCCAATCCTGTGACAAGTACAATGACACCAGCACTTCCAGCCATCTCTCCCGCACTCAAACTCCACAATATCTTTGAACTTCCACCAGAAATCCTCCTGGACTTCCTGCATTATTGTTACTCCTACTTTACAGTCTATGTGGTTGTACTGACATTTTCAGAAAACCAGAGAAACCCCATTTCAAAACAAAAGTTTTTAAAATAAAAGTTCCATTCAATTATGAAAAGTTTATATATATATATATATATTCATATATAATATAAATTGGTGTTTCCCCCCATCCCCCAAACATGATTCAAAATTACCCACATATGTGTGTTCTTGTCTGGGCCAGAATTAACGAGTGTGTTTTCAATGTCTGTTAGCTGTAAGTGATCCAATGAACTAAGCTTGAGCAGTCCCAATCCACCTTATAATGGACATGGGCCCACTGCGCAACAAACAGCTCCATCATGTGCCAGTCACACTCAGAGAGCTAACAGTGAAGGTTCATTTGGGAAATGGAAACTAGCATGCTGCTGCTATTTATGGGTTTCTGAGGCGACAACAGAATATGGAGAGAGTTACTCTGCAACTCACACCTGCTACATCTGACAAGGGAGTTCATGGTCCTATCCTCGAGTGCCTGAAATTCAGAAACTGCTCCATTTCCCAGCTTTAACATTCGTTACCTTGATCAATAATACCATCACAAAAATAAAAGCATTCATTGAACTGACAGACTATGAACTGACATCTTCTCCATCAATTCAATAACATCCTTCATTCCTGGTTATGTGTGTCGGGATTATTACCTATTTTTCACTGGCTTTGTTATCAGACTTTGACAATGAAATTCAGTTTTAACCATTTGCACTGGACAAGAAGTGGAAAAAAGGCTTACCCGGTTCTTGTCTCACTTTCTGACGACAGGATGGGTGTCTTGCTTTCGTTCCTGTGAAGTAGTTGAACGACATATTCCCCTGACCTTGAGCCCTGTAGGTAAATGGCCATCTCCAAGGTGCAGCGCTCACTGCTGCTCTTCAGCCATGGACTCAGCAATATGAAGGATGAAGACACGGATGCATTCAGAAAAAGAAAATGTCCTAGCAGACAAAGAAACAAAACAAACATAGGGGTCAAGATGTAAAGTAGTACCCGTGACAGTACTGTCAGACATGTGGTATGCATGTATTTCCAAAGACATAACTATTGTACTTAAAATACCTAATGCATGTGTGCCAACTACCGAATGTCTCAATAAATAAGTACACTACGTGTTCTGATACTGAGCCATATTGACCAGAAAGATCCCAGGTCCAATCCCCAGTCCGTGTTGAGTTAGCTGAACTGGTTATCAGTTAGGGTATTACGATTGTCCTCTGTGGCTCTGGTTTAAGAAGAACAAAAATCTGTTCGGGTTCCCTCTTGTCATTGCTTTCCCGTGACCTCTGCTAGAAACCATGGATGTGTGGCTCTCGGGTGACGACAGGATTGGGTTTGGCTAAGGTGCCTGTACGGTTAAATAGCACGCAGACATTTACTGGCTAGATTCATAAATGAAGAATAACCAGTTTGGCAAAGGCCCAAATGCTGCCAAAGGATTGTTAGTGTCTTTAGGAGAATGAGGTAAACAAATGTTGAAAAAAAAATATATCTATGCAAAAACTAAGTTACGGCTCCAGTAATTTTCAAAGAAAATTTCCACTCAATTTAGATAAGATCCACAGATATTCAATGTTTCATCATGCTCTTTCTGAAATTACGAGAATTTAGCACCGCGTCCTATCAATATATTGGTACAGTGATCAAGGACAGTAGCAGAGTCTCGCCATCCATTCTAATTAAGAATAACTGAAAATAAGATCATTCCATTAACATACCGAAGCTACAATCTCATTTTTTAAACAAGAGTTCTCTCTCCCATGGCTGCGAGTCATTAAATGTAAAAAGCACTATAAAGAGACTAGAGACACTGAACAAACAGTTTCTGTCGTCAGTAATTAACTGAACACTCCTTCAGTATCTGTTTCCAGTTTGTTTTTATCATTTTGTTTGCACCGTACATTGATTGAGGTGAATGTTTTCCATTTATTGAGAACAGCCTTTGACTGTTATTGGCCATTCCTCACCAAAAAACCATTTGCCTTACTCCTTTCTTCGACTTTATACACTATAGCCAATTGTGATGTCTCCTCAACCTAATTAATTTCCTGAATCTATTTAATCTCCCAAATGAAAGTTCTGTACAATTAATCCATGACCTCCAAAATAAATAATATTGCATCTCTACTATTCCATTCCAGGCTCCTGCCTTCCTCTCATGGAGTATTTAGGAACATAAGAAATAGGAGCAGGAGTAGGCCATTTGGCCCCTCGAGCTTGCTCCACCATTCAATAAGATCATGGCTGATCTGATCTTGGCCTCAACTCTACTTCCCCGCCTGCTTCCCATAACCCTTTATTCCCTTATCGTTCAAAAATCTGTCTATCTCCACGTTAAATATATTCAATGACCCAGCCTCCACAGCTCTCTGGGGCAGAGAATTCCATAGATTCACAACCCTGTGAGAGAAGAAATTCCTCCTCATCTCTGATTTAAATGTGCGACCCCATATTCTGAAACTATGTCCCCACAAGGGAAAACATCCTCTCTGCTTCTACCCTGTCAAGCGCCCTCAAAATCTCATACTTTTCAATAAGATCACCTCTCATTCTTCTAAACTCCAATGAGTATAGGCCCAACCCACTCAACCTTTCTTCATAAGTCAACACCTTCATCTCAGGAATCAACCAAGTGACCCTTCTCTGAACTGCCTCCAATGCAAATATATCCCTCCTTAAATTAGACTAAAACTGTACCCAGTGCTCCAGGTGTCGTCTCACCAACGCCCTGAACAATTAATGCAAGATTTCCCTACTTTTATACTCCATCCCCCTTGCAATAAAGGCCAACATTCCATTTGCCTTCCTGATTACTTGCTGTACCTGCATTCTAACTTTTTGTGTTTCATGTACAAGGACCCCCAGATCCCTCTGTGCTGCAGCATTTTGTAATCTCTCTCCATTTTATTAATAATTTCCTTTTTTATTCTTCCTATCAAAGTGGATAACCGCACATTTTCCCAAATTATACTCCATCTGCCAAATTTTTGCCCACTCACTTAACCTGTCTATATCTCTTTGCAGATTCTTTGTGCCCTCTTCACAACTTGCTATCGCACCTATCTTCGTATCATCAGCAAACTTGGCTACATTACACTCGGTCCCTTCATCCAAGTCATTAATATAGATTGTAAATAGTTGCAGCCCCAGCATTGATCCCTGTGGCATCTCACTAGTTACTGTTTGTCAACTTGAAAATGACCCATTTATCCCGACTCTCTGTTTTCTAGTAGTTAGCCAATCCCCTACCCATGCTAATATATTACCCCCAACCCCGTGAGCTCTTACCTTGTGCAGTAACCTTTTATGTGGCACCTTATCGAATGCTTTCTGGAAATCCAAATACACTATATCTACTGGTTCCCCCTTATCCACCCTGCTCATTACATCCACAAAGAACTCTAGCAAATTTGTCAAACATGATTTCCCTTTCATAAAACCATGCCGCCTCTGCGTGATTGTATTATGACTTTCTAGATGTCCTGCCATTACTTGCAGGGAATTTTGGTAGATTACAACCAACACATCCTCTATCTCTGCAGCCACTTCTTTTAAGACCCTAGGATGCAGGCCATCAGGTCCAGGGAACATGGTCACCTTCAGTCCCAATAGTTTGCCTAGTACCTTTTCATTAGTGATAGTGATCGTTTTAAGTTCACCCCTCCCTATAGCCCTTTGATTATCTATTATTGGGATGCTTTTATTGTCTTCTACCGTGAAGACCGATACAAAATATGTGTTCAAAGTCTCTGCCATTTCCCTGTTTCCCATTATTAATTCCTCAGCCTCATTCTCTAAGGGACCAACATTTACTTTAGCTACTCTCTTCCTTTTTATATACCTGTAGAAGCTCTTACTTTACTGTCTGTTTTTACATTTCTTGCTAGTTTACTCTCATTCTATCTTCTCTCTCTTTATTATATTTTTAGTCATCCTTTGCTGGTTTCTAAAAATTTCCCAATCCTCTGGCCTGCCACTAATCTTCACAACATTGTATGCTTTTGTTTTCAATTTGATACCATCCTTTACTTCCTTAGTTAGCCACGGATGGTTCATCCTTCTTTTAGAATCTTTCTCACTGGAATATATCTTTGCTGAGAGTTATGAAATATCTCCTTAAATGTCTGCCACTGCTTTTCTACCGTCTGACACTTTAATCTATTTTCCCAGTCCACTTTAGCTAACTCTGCCTTCATACCTTTGTAATTGCCTTTATTTAAGTTCAGGACACTAGTTTGAGACCCAATTTTCTCACCCTCAAACTGAATTTGAAATTCTAACATGCTATGATCACGCTTCCCTAGAGCATCCTTTACCATGAGATCATTAATTAATCCTGTCTCATTACACATTACCAGATCTAAAATAGCCTGCTCCCTGGTTCCACAACTTATTGTTCTGAGAAACCATCCCAAATACACTCTATGAACTTGTCCTCAAGGCTACCTTTGCCAATTTGATTTGTCCAATCTATATGAAGATTAAAATCGCTCATTATTATTGCCTATTTCTTACAAACCTCCATTATTTCTTGGATTATACCTTATCCTACAGTGTAGCTACTGTTAGGGGGCCTATAGACTACTCCCACCAGTGACTTCTTTCTCTTATTATTTCTTATCTCCACCCAAACTGATTCTACATCTTGATCTTCTCAGCTAATATCATTTCTCACTACTGCACTGATCTCATCCTTTATTAACAGAACTACCCCACCTCATTTTCCTTTCTGCCTGTCCTTCCGAAATGTGAAATACCCTTGAATATTCAATTCCCAGCCTTGGTCACCTCGCAACCACGTCTCTGTAATGGCTATCAGATCATGCCCATTTATTTCTATTTGTCCTGTCAACTCATCTATCTTGTTACGAATGCTGCGTGCAACCAGATAAAGAGCTTTTCATTTTTGTCATTTTACCATTTTTCCCAACTTTGACTCTACTTTCTGGTGCACCCTTATGTTTATACGCTCTGACCCTTCCTGTCACACTCTGGTTATCATCACCCCTATCGCTACCCTGCACTATTGCTTTCTCCTTTCTCTTTGACTTTTTAAACTTCCCCTCACCTGAACCCTCCTTCCCACTATTTAGTTTAAAGCCCTATCTACAGCCCTAGTTATTCGATTCACCAGGACACTGGTCCCAGCACTGGTTCAAGTGAAGCCTATCCCAACGGAACAGTTCCCTTTTTCCCCAGTACTGGTGTCAGTGCCCCATAAATCAAAACCCATTTCTCCCAAACCAATCTTTGAGTCCTCTCAATCTACTCTTGTCCTTATCTCCTCCACTCTTGTTCTGCATCACATGCTATAGAGTTCCCTTTTGAAGAAGTTATGGCAATTTCAACTGCTTTGGCTGGGAGTGCTTTTCACATTTCCACTATACTTTGGTGTCACTTACTACCGACCATGTCACACCGCAGGATGCTGCTGGCCAGAATACACAAGAAAACTAGATGTTACACTGTAAGATGACTTTTTTCATTGGATTGTTAAAAATGTTTTACAAGTGATTAGATAGAAGGGTTTTCTCTGTGTTCATGTGTAACCTATACTCTGGCACAAGAAATCCATGATACAGGAACTGGAGCCACAGGATACAATTTCTCTCTTGTGAGTGGCTGACAACTCATGAATGCCAAAATCAGCACCATGAATGAGCATAGATCATATCCCATGGTTCACTTTTCTTCCAATCCTTTTAAAATCATGTATTATATAGGTTTTCCTTCATTTATTTTGCAAAATTTCACGAGCATCAATCAAAATGGCGGGTGCACATAATTTCGCTGCAGGTGATTTGGTGAAGCCTGAATCCATTAGTGGTAACAAAAGAAAACCAGCCAATCGCAACACATTTCTCAAGTAACTAACCAGCCACTTAACATGCATTTTCCTTTCACTCCACTTGCAGATTAAAGCTTTACAAAACTGTCTGCAACACAACCCGACTTTTTGACTGGCAGCCGTTAAATTCGACAAAAACAAAGCATTTTAAAAAGAGCAAAGTGTAGCCCTAATAAATTTTGAAATAATTAACATTTTATTCAATTACATTCAGGATGCCCTCTCGGTCTCCCATCAGTCGGAAGATGGAAGATACCATTTTGTTTAGGCTAAACTATTAACCAGATTTATTTATAATCAAAGTGATCCACCGAAGCAGAACCATAGATAAAAATACGTTGCTACACAATTAGTCATTTACAGTTCGTACAACTAGGATGACTGTTTAAGAGAGTCAGTTGTTCTTCCAGCTCCCTGGCAAATTCTTGGTAAGAATTCACTGTGGCTGCTGGGCAGAAACAGGGAGGTAATGCCCCATAAATGGTTGGGAAAGCTGTCCACTCCATTCAACAAAAACAACTTGCATTTATATAGTGCCTTTAACATCATAAACCGTCCCAAGCATTTCACAAAAAATCTGATACCGAGCCACATAAGGAGAAATTAGCGCAGGTGAAAGAGGTAGGTTTTAAGGAGCATCATAAAGAAGGAGAGAGAGGTAGGGAGGTGTAGAGGTCTAGGGAGGGAGTTCCCAAGCTTAGGGCCCAGGCAGCTGAAGGCACGGCCACTGATGGTTGAGCGCTTATAATCAGGGATGCTCAAGAGGGTAGAATTAGAGGCATGCAGATATCCCAATAGGGGATTGTGGGGCTGGAGGAGATTACAGAGATAGGGAGGGGTGAGGCCATAGAGGAATTTGAAAACAAGGATGAGAATTTTGAAATTGAGGTGTTGCTTAACGGGGAGCCAATGTAGGTCTCAGGGGTGAGCACAGGGGTGATGGGTGAGCGGGACTTGGTGTGAGTTAGGACATGGGCTGCTGATTTTTGGATGACATCTATGTAGGGTAGAATGTGGGAGGTCAGTCAAGAGTGCGTTGGAATAGTCACGTCTAGAGGTACCAAAGGCATGGATGAGGGCTTCAGCAGTGGATGAGCTGAGGCAAGGGCAGAGACGGGCAATATTACGGAGGTGGTAATAGGCGGTCTTAGTTATGCCGTGATTATGTGATCGGAAACTCATTTCAGGGTCAAATATGACACCTTGCTCCCAATTCATCAAATGCCAACTTCGGAAGTGCCTACTGCTAGATGGCTGGAGTACTGGCCTGAGTTAGACTCTTTTAATATGAAATACATATGATACGGATTGCAATTTTAGAACTCTTGTCGGCGGCCAATGCGCTGTGCATGCTCCGCCCAGTATCAGCTGGTGGTCCAGTTGAAGATGAGCCCAGAAGGGAAGTTTTGGGTTGGTAACCTAAGCTGCTGCCATGCCAGGTTCCCCTCCCACATCGCCCCATCCCCAAGAATAGACCACCCTTGGACCCACCTGCTCACAGCTGCAGCCCGCTGGCTCTATGGTAATCAGAATGGACTGGGCTTCCTGTCAGGACTATCAGGCGGCTGATCAGAGTGTTACCCCACTGTTTCTGATGGTAAATATCCAAGTGCTGCTTATGCAATTAAAGTCTGAACATATAATGGCATAACCTACACTAGTCACAGGGCTGGATTAAGGGCCTGGTGGGCCTGGGGCAAACTGATCCAAATGGGCCTATAGTTATGTTTGTTCATGTTCATTACATTTCATATATGATTCTGATTCTGAGTATGAAAACATAGGCCAGTATATTCAACCAGGAAAGCACATATTCTGTAAAAAGTAGGTATATATTCTGGTTCTGGTAACATTGCAATACTAGATTCCTATACATAGATGCAAATTTCTCTCAATATGTGAAGTAAAACAGGCTAGTCCATATTCTGTTCTGTAGATAGGTACATTAGTGCACATAGGTACTTCTGTATATAGGTATAAACAAGTGAATCTATTTTCCTCGGGCTTGTTTTTCCTCTCTTATTGTTTATTCTATTCAGACTATTTGGGAGGCTTTATATTTTTTGTCCTACATTTATTTGGTGGGCCTATGTTCTTTGGTGGGCCTGGGGCGTCAGCCCCATCCGCCCCATGGTTAATTCGCCCCTGACTACTCATGAATGACCACTATGTCTAACATTTATATGTTGGAAACCATTGTTGTAAAATCATCCTCTTTCAAGATGGACAAGCAACCAGAATCTTAACAGTCTTGCATCCTCATAAATAATGGTTGATCTCATGGGAATTGTGTCTCATTCCTGGGACTTTACTGCATTAGAATTGGAAGCTTACATATTAGGTAGAATTTACATAAAATATTCCTGTGGAAGATCTCAAGAACTGTTAATGAGAAACAAAGTGCTTGGCAGGAGTTGACATGGTTTGTCAAGGCAAGAGTTGCACCTCCAGCTAGAGCAGGTGGCTCCAAGGTATGAAAAGGTTGAGAGATCTCACCAAGGTAGAACTATTCACCACTACCTTATATTAAGTAGGTTAGCTTGCTGGCATTTTCATTCAAGCCTACTGAAAATGCAGCATGAATAAGTTTCCATTCAAGCTGTGTGCCCGTGTAATCACTTTGTTACTGTTGAGTGGAAATCTCATTATTTATACGCCGTGAGCCCAATGATAGTTTTTAGCTACCCAGTTAATATTTCAGATGTTTGGGCAGAACTCCTGCTTAGCAGCACTTTCACCCATTTAAAAAGGCATTAAGGCAAGATGCTTACAGTCCCATTTTATAGGGAATAGAGACCAGCTTTTTGCTGGAATTTAAAAATATATATTTTACGCTTTCATTTAGTGTGCATGGTCACCGAATTGTGCAGGTAGCCGCAGTTGGTGCTACACTGCCTGGATTCCAAACACCAGCACTCCAAAGCTTCCCAGTTCACAATAAATTCAGGTTTAGTATCTAATCCACACAGAGCAAAAAAAGAGTTTTAGTGGCGTTGATTCAGACACAGAAGTGGATTTGAACCCGGAGCCGGGTTCGGGCAGGTGGGATTTTTTAACTCCTTGGCCTTAATAAATTTGATTGGTGGGGGCTTCCCAACCAATCGCATTGGGAATGGGCAGCCTGCCCACTTTCTGGCTGTCATTTCCGGTCGGCATTAGAAGCTGCAGATAACACGGGAAGGCAGTCTGAATTTACTGTATTGACATTGCTGGTTATTTTCGTGCTGCAACCGAGAAGATGAATCGGAAGCAAGCCCCAGGGTCCCTGATGCCTGTTAATCAGTAATATTGAACTTCAATTTGGGTGCCTACTCACTTATCTTTCAGCATCTTGCTGACATTTAATTTTAATCCAAATTAACATATAAATAGTCCTCATAATGCCTGCCTCATGTATCACCTTGTACTCAACCTACTGCTAGGATTGCAGTTACAGCAGGAGGTGTTTGCATAGAGCTACTGTAATACAAATCCAAAGAATTTAAAATGGCATCAAAGCAAACTATAAGAAGCTAGTATGTTTTAAAACTGAGTTCAGTTCAAATGACAGTGAATTGAGATTAAATTCCTAATAAAAATGTTGTGAAGTGATTTTTATATGTGCATCCCTACTTGGTGTCTCCTCGTGTCTAATATTTTAGTCCAGTGGACCAGAATGTGTTGGATTGTATATGTAGGATTAAAGATGGTTCTTGAACTGAGGTGATATTTGAAATGTTAAACCAAACCACAACTGTTTTAGTACGGCAATCCTTATTGTGTTCAAAGAGACTGTTCCACCGAGCAGAGAGTGCATTTTACACAGACAGAAACTGTGGAATGAGAAATGGTCGTTCAGCCCAGAACACACTTGTTCTAAGTTTACAATTTCCATCATCACATTTCCTTTCTGATTTTTTTAATTGCTGGAGTGAAAAGAATTACTACAAGTAAGACTTTGAAGAGAAGAAAACTGAAATTCCTCCCTTACCGCAAATGCCATCAAGTGAACATCTCCAGGATATCAGCCTAACCTCACTTAATTCTGGCTCGCTGCATATGAAAATGACGTTCGTATGGTCCTACAGGACTGGAGTCATTGTACTTCATGCAGTGTTTAAACATGACCATGTTCTAAGCATTTCGCATTTTGTCAGGAGGCGGATACCGTTGGAGCTGATTTTCTCTACCCCCTCTGATCCTGACCAACGGATCCACCACAGACCAGATACAGGTGCGGACTGGGGTCAAGCAGGGCTGTGTCATCACACCAACGCTCTTCTCGATTTTCCTTACTGCAATGCTCCATCTCACCCTCAATAAGCTCCCCGCTGGAGTGGAGCTAATCTACAGAACAAACAGGAAACTGTTCAACCTCTGTCGCCTCCAGTCCAGATGCAAGGTCGCCCCATCCTCTGACATTGAACTACAGTACGCAGACAACGCTGGCGTACACGCACACTCGGAGGTCGAACTCCAAACCATCGTCAACACCTTCACCGAAGCGTTTGAGACTATGGGCCTTAAATTAAGCATCAGTAAGACAAAGGTTCTTTACCAACCTGCCCCCGCCACAGAGTAATGCACCCCGATTATCAAGATCCATGACGAGTCCTTGGACAACATGGACCATTTTCCATACCTCGGGAGCCTACTGTCAACAAGGGCAGACGTTGCTGACGAAGTCCAACACCACCTTCAGTGTGCCAGTGCAGCCTTCGGTCGCCTGAGGAAGAGGGTGTTTGAAGACCAGGACCTCAAATCCGGCAGCAAGCTCATGGTCTACAGAGCAGGAGTGATACCCATCCTCCTATATGTTTCAGAGACATGGTCTATGTACAGCAGGCGCCTCAAAGCACTGGAGAAGTACCACGGACGCTGCCTCCACAAGATGCTGCAAATCCATTGGCAGGATGAGCGCACCAACATCAATGTTCTCGCTCAGGCCAACATCCCCAGCATCGAAGCATTGACCACACTCGATCAGCTCCGCTGGACGGGTCACATCGTCCGCATGCCCGACACGAGACTCCCAAAACAAGTGCTCTACTCGGAGCTTCGACACGGTAAGCGAGTCCCAGGGGGGCAGAGGAAACACTTCAAGGACACCTTCAAAGCCTCCTTGAAAAATGCAACATCCCCACCGACACCTGGGAATCCCTGGCCCAAGACCGCCCAAAGTGGAGGAAAAGCATCCGGGAAAGCGCCGAACACCTCGAGAATCTTCACCGGGAGCAAGCGGATGCGAAAACAGCGGAAGGAGCGCACGACAACCCAAGCACCCCACCCACCCGTCCCTTCAACCACCATCTGCCCCACCTGTGACAGAGACTGTAGGTCCCGCATTGGACTCTTCAGTCACCTGAGAACTCATATTAGTGTGGAAGCAAGTCATCCTCAACTCCGAGGCACTGCCTAAGAAGAGAGGTTTGAACAACCAACTCCGATTCCTTTTTGCTAAATCTTCACCACTCCCTCCTGACTCAGGCTGCAATACGGTTTCAGAGGTCTACTCGCTGTTCTCCAGTACTTCACCCATAAGCCATGGGGCCGAAATTGCCCCTTTTTATAGCCCCATTAGAGCGCCTCCAGGAGACGTAAATGAGGCACTAATGATTCATCGCTCGGGGGAAAGACCCCGTCCAGGATTGCCCCCGGGCTGCCGCGGACGAAACCGGCTTTGTGCTGCGCCCCTTACTTTTCACTGTGGGCGGGGGCGCAGACGCCAGTGATGTCATCGCCATGCTCACCGATTCCAATCGCCTCGCACCGACCCCTTTGCAGCCTGGCACCTCCTCTTGGTCGCTGGCCCGGCCAAAACCTTCCCTAGTGGCCCAGCGGGCACCAGGAAAGTGGCTACAGAGTTCGCAGTGGCCCTCCTCTTTAAAAGGGAAGGGATGCTGTGACGGGATCAGCAATAACGCCGTGTTACCGCCCCGCACATTTGTTTCAGACAAAGACCCCAATTCAGTGCCATTTAGCAGTCCATCTCGCTGGGCGCTAAATATTCATTTAATTCAAATTGTGTGCCCCCAAACGGGGTGTGGGGCTACTTCGTCCCCCCATGTGCATCGGCAAACTATTTGACCTAGGGGCATCACAGCGGAGGCTTGTTCCATCCACACCCAATGTCACATGGACACTATTTAGCTGGGGTCACTGGATAGCACTCAGGACCAAACACCCTGGTTATATTTTCTCTGCTTGCCCCTGGCCACTGAGGCAAATTGCAGTACTCCTATCATCACCTTAGCTGGGTATAGATCGCCCTCTCGGTAACTTGTTCCTCTTGTTTGCTGGATCTCCAAGCTGAGGGGAGCACATTTCAAATGTCTGTCCAGACAAGCAGTTAATAAAGAAAGCTCCAACAACGAGGGGAGATGAGGAGACATCTTTTTACGCAGCGAGTTGTTATGAGCTGGAATGCGCTGATGAAAAGGGTGGTGGAAACAGAATCAATCTTAACTTTTGAAAGGGAACTGTATTTTTTCTTGAAAAGGAAAAATTTGCAGGGCTATGAGGAAAGAGCGGGATAGTGGAACTAGTTGGGCAGCTCATTCCGAGAGCCGGCACAGGCACGATGGGTTGAGTGGCCTCTTTCTGTGCTGTATGATTCTATTCTATTCTATAACTAAAGACACTTTGAAATGTCGATCCTGTGTTGGGAGACAAGCCTCCATACATCCGCATACCATTTGCAAGGCTCCAATGTTAATACAGAGACTGCAAAGTCCGGGCACACGGGACCAGCTTCCCGAATTTACTTTCATTAAACTGATGGGGGTAACCCACAGGCACATTCATTACACCATATTCCCGGGGACACCAGCTAGTTTACACCGAGGACTACAGCCGATGGAGGAAGAACTGCACATCTGCATTTGTCTGTGCTCCGCCAATGTCGGATCTGCAGCCAATCCGGAGACTTTCCGAAATTCTGAGGCTCAGTACCACACTATGCAGCACAATTATCAACAACAACATGTATTTATATAGCACCTTTAATGTCGTGAAATGTCCCAAGGTGCTTTACAGGAGTGTTACGAGATTTTTAAAAAATCTGACACTGAGCCGCATATGTAGAAATTAGCAACAGGTGGCCAAAAGCTTGGTCAAAGAGGTCGGTTTTAAGGAGCATTTTGAAGGAGGAAAGAGAGGTAGAGAGGGGGAGAGGTTTAGGCAGGGAGTTCCAGAGCTTGGGGTCAAGGCAACAGAAGGCACGGCCGCCAATGGTTGAGCGATTATAATCAGCGATGCTCAAGAGCCAATTCTGTTCTCAACTAGATGTTCATTCAGTTTTCTTTTAAATCATTCATCTCATCTCAGTTCACATGGTAGAGGGTTAATATTATTACACATTGTGGGTTGCTCAATTCCTACAGTCCAACTTATCATGAAATCTGACCCACAGTCGGCAAATAGCTTTTGGAGCCAATCATTTTCTTTTCTTTTTACCCATTTTCCAGTGCTAAAATATGAAACTGCTGGTTTGAAGCTGGTGTTCCCCGAAGCATAGCCAATTAGGAATTGGTACCTCATTGTATTTCTGCAGTGAGGAGGATGCTAAAAGGCTGCAGGGTGACTTGGACAGGTTAGGTGAGTGGGCAAACGCGTGGCAGATGCAGTATAATGTGGATAAATGTGAGGTTATCCACTTTGGTGGCAAAAACACGAAGGCAGAATATTATCTGAATGGTGGCAGATTAAGAAAAGGGGAGGTGCAACGAGACCTGGGTGTCATGGTACATCAGTCATTGAAAGTTGGCATGCAGGTACAGCAGGCGGTGAAGAAGGCAAATGGTATGTTGGCTTTCATAGAGAGGGGATTTGAGTATAGAAGCAGGGAAGTCTTACTGCAGTTGTACAGGACCTTAGTGAGGCCTCACCTGGGATATTGTGTTCAGTTTTGGTCTTCTAATCTGAAGAAGGACATTCTTGCTATTGAGGGAGTGCAGCGAAGGTTCACCAGACTGATTTCTGGGATGGCAGGACTGACATATGAGGAGAGACTGGATCGACTGGGCTTGTATTCACTGGAGTTTAGAAGGATGAGAGGGGTCTCATAGAAACATATAAAATTCTGACGGGACGGGACAGGTTAGATGCAGGAAGAATGTTCCCGATGTTGAGGAAGTCCAGAACCAGGGGACATAGTCTAAGGATAAGGGGTAAGTCATTTAGGACTGAGATGAGGAGAAACTTCTTCACTCAGAGAGTTGTTAACCTCTGGAATTCCCTACCGCAGAGAGTTGTTGATGCCAGTTCATTGGATATATTCAAGAGGGAGTTAGATATGGCCCTTACGGCTAAAGGGATCAAGGGGTATGGAGAGAAAGCAGGAAAGGGGTACTGAAGTGAAGGATCAGCCATGATCTTATTGAATGGTGGTGCAGGCTCAAAGGGCCGAATGGCCTACTCCTGCACCTATTTTCTATGTTTCTATGTTTCTATGCAATCACCAGGCATAAATAAGTGAGTTGTTCCTTGATTATGAGCTGGGGCCCTTTACATTGAGCTGGCACATCTCTCTGACACCATACTTCATCTTACAGCAGTTTCCCCGGGAACATCTGAACGGAACAAAAACCCCATTTGTCTCTGTATATACAAAATGCATTATGTTGTGGGATGCTGTATTAATAATCTTTTTTGTCCTACTATGTTTTATTTCTTGTCTAATATTTGCAACATGACAGCAGGACCAAGAACTGATACGAGTTAAATCATGCTATATTGCACAGCTATATATTTTTTTTAATGACAAAAAATTACATTGGTATTTAAAAGATCAAGTTCCTTTTTGAGACTTCAGCAGCAGCAATATTGAATGGTTTGACAAATCAAAAGCACCATATGGCTCAAAGTCCCTGCAGAACCATCATTTGCACATTTCTTCCTATCTGCTGACATTCTGTTTCCGCATATTTGTAGATCAAGTTTTTTTTTTGTAACTGTTCAAAGGAATGCTCCAGGCTGCACTTTCAGATTTCATTATCCAATGCTTAGAGCTCCCTAATGGCTTAGGTAGCTTTGTATACCATCCAATGTGATACCGAGATAATCAGTTTTGGAAGAACTCAAGTTCACTCTCTGAGATAGCTGATCGTGGAATGCTACAATTTTGCACTCAGCATCCATGGGCTATTGAGAGGAAAATTCAGCAAGTCTTCATGCTTCTGAAAACTATACAGGCCCGAGCTCCTAGAGATTGCTGAACACAACCATCTCAAGCCCTGTCTGAGCTATGGAAGCTTTCCCCATGCTGAAGTCACTGCGGGAGCACCTCACAGCAGCAGTAGAGTATATAAGCAATCACTTAAAACAGGGACAATGGGCTTATGCCTGGGTGATAATTAGTGTGCAGATATTTTTAGCCAGTAAAATAGTAAACCTTTTAGAAATCTTTGTGTGCCAGGTGACGTGGATTTCAATATTAGTCTTTAGGCAGAGGCTGTTTATTGGAGGGCAGATGGACTGGAACAGATGTTGGTGATTGTTAATGCTGAGGGACAGGGATTGTTCAACTGAAGCTCTCATCAATGAGCTGCTGCCCAAGAGAACATAAGAACATAACAAATAGGAACAGGAGTAGGCCATTTGACCCCTCGAGCCTGCTCCGCCATTCAATAAGATCATGGCTGATCTGATCATGGACTCAGCTCCACTTTCCTGCCCATTCCCCATAACCCTTTACTCCCTTATCGCTCAAAAATCTGTCTATCTCCGCCTTAAATATATTCAATGACCCAGCCTCCACAGCTCTCTGGGGCAGAGAATTCCATAGATTTACAACCCTCTGAGAGATGAAATTTCTCCTAATCTCAGTTTTAAATGGGCAGCCCCTTATTCTAAGACTATGGACTCAATTTTGGCCGAGCCCGTTTGTCGGCTTACTTGCCCGAGTTGTGCCGCTTAAGTAGGTCTGGAGATGCTGCGGAAAAAAAATGTTCCAACTTTGGCCGCTGTCTGGCCTCTTTACTGCAGTCGCGCAGCGTGGCCAGTCGACTCGGGAGGTGGAGCCTGCGTTCTGCGCTGGAAAATGTGCCGGGACGTCTGCACATGTGCAGTGGAGAAAAGTGATGGCCGCTCATGTGCAGTCGCGCTGCGGGTTGGCAATCGGCCATTTGCAAGTTGATGCGATTGTAAACGAGGGTTCCACTGTACTTTTGGTGAAGATACAGGTGCTTAGCGGGAACAGCTCCAAGGTAACTCCTGCCTTACAGCTCTTTCTCAAAGTCTTTTTCTTGAAGTTTCAATTGAAAATGTCTGTTACTTAAGGCTGAAGTTCATCAACGTCAAAAGAGAAATACCACAGTTTGTGTCTTAAAACATCTTGCAATATTCTTTGGCATGTTTATGGGATGAAACATAGAAACATAGAAAATAGGTGCAGGAGTAGGCCAAGGACTGTACAATGTCAAAATCTTCATAAAAGTATTTTTCCTTAATTTAACTTGCAAGACAAATCAATGGAGTGGGTTTAAGTGCTTACTATTTTTACTTCCAATGTGCATTTGTCCTCAATGAACCCCCGATCATCCAACCTATCCCTGCCCTATTTCAACCTTGTTTCCTTTTGTATCCCGATGCGGGCCAGTTCGATCGCTCCCGCCCCTAGCCCAGGCCAAGTGGCCTCCTGATGTGATCTGTGAGTTCTGCTGCCTGCCGGTGAGCTCTGTGAGTTCTCCTGCGTGTGGGCCGAGGGCAGAAAGGTGAATTGCAGTTTGATGCTGAAGGTAGGACTTTCATTTTTTAGTTCTTCTTATTTTAATTGTGCGAATGAAGGATGGTTTTGCAAGTCTGTTCCCAAAGGCTTGCTTAGTTCAGGTCCAGGTCCTCTCCGCTTCCCGCCCCTATCCCAGGCCAAATGGCCTCAGATGTACTTACCTGCCCCAATTTATTTAACTCTCCGCACGGGTTTTCACGAAGGAAGACACAAATAACCTTCCGAAATACGAGGGGACCGAGGGTCTAGTGAGCAGGGGAAACTGAAGGAAATCCTTATTAGGCAGGAAATTGTGTTTGGGAAATTGATGATATTGAAGGCCGATAAATCCCTGGGGCCTGATAGTCTGCATCCCAGAGTACTTAAGGAAGTGGCCATAGAACGACTGGATACATTGGTGATCATTTTCCAACAGTCTATCGACTCTGGATCAGTTCCGATAAGAACATAAGAACATAAGAACATAAGAATCAGGAACAGGAGTAAGCCATCTAGCCCCTCGAGCCTGCTCCGCCATTCAACAAGATCATGGCTGATCTGACCGTGGACTCAGCTCTACTTACCCGCCCACTCCCCATAACCCTTAATTCCCTTATTGGTTAAAAATCTATCTATCTGTGACTTGAATACATTCAATGAGCTAGCCTCAACTGCTTCCTTGGGCAGAGAATTCCACAGATTCACAACCCTCTGGGAGAAGAAATTCCTTCTCAACTCGGTTTTAAATTGGCTCCCCCGTATTTTGAGGCTGTGCCCCCTAGTTCTAGTCTCCCCGACCAGTGGAAACAACCTCTCTGCCTCTATCTTGTCTATCCCTTTCATTATTTTAAATGTTTCTATAAGATCACCCCTCATCCTTCTGAACTCCAACGAGTAAAGACCCAGTCTACTCAATCTATCATCATAAGGTAACCCCCTCATCTCCGGAATTAGCCTAGTGAATCGTCTCTGTACCCCCTCCAAAGCTAGTATATCCTTCCTTAAGTAAGGTGACCAAAACTGCATGCAGTACTCCAGGTGCAGCCTCACCAATACTCGATACAGTTGCAGAAGGACCTCCCTGCTTTTGTACTCCATCCCTCTCGCAATGAAGGCCAACATTCCATTCGCCTTCCTGATTACCTGCTGCACCTGCAAACTAACTTTTTGGGATTCATGCACAACTGGAGTGCATCATCACACCCGGCAACCAAATTTTAATTTGATTTTATGTTTTTAAGTTAATTTGTTTTAATTGCCGGTGCTTTTAGTGTCCCCCTCCCCTTTATAGGGGGCACTTGGAGAAAAAATATGTTTTTGTGCCCAAAAAAAACCCCCCAAAAAAAGAAAAACACAAAAAAAAAACCCAAAAAAAAAAAAAAGGGGGCCTTGTAAATGTCTGGTGTGTCATCCAGGTCGGGTGGCACCGATTAATGTTTATGTTTTACAGGTAAACTCCAAAAGAGTTTCATGCACAAGGACCCCCAGGTCCCTCTGCACCGCAACATGTTGTAATTTCTCCCCATTCAAATAATATTCCCGTTTACTGTTTTTTTTCCCAAGGTGGATGACCTCACACTTTCCGACATTGTATTCCATCTGCCAAACCTTAGCCTATTCGCTTAACCTATCTCAAACTCTTTGCAGCCTTTCTGTGTCCTCTACACAACCCGCTTTCCCACTAATCTTTGTGCCATCTGCAAATTTTGTTACACTATACTCTGTCCCCTCTTCCAGGTCATCTATGTATATTGTAAACAGTTGTGGTCCCAGCACCGATCCCTGTGGCACACCACTAACCACCGATTTCCAACCCGAAAAGGACCCATTTTTCCCGACTCTCTGCTTTCTGTTAGCCAGCCAATTCTCGATCCATGCTAATACATTTCCTCCGACTCCGCGTACCTTTATCTTTTGCAGTAACCTTTTGTGTGGCACCTTATCGAATGCCTTTTGAAAATCTAAATACACCACATCCATCAGTACACCTCTATCCACCATGCTCGTTATATCCTCAAAGAATTCCAGTAAATTAGTTAAACATGATTTCCCCTTCATGAATCCATGCTGCGTCTGCTTGATTGCACTATTCCTATCTAGATGTCCCGCTATTTCTTCCTTAATGATAGTTTCAAGCATTTTCCCCACGACAGATGTTAAACTAACCGGCCTATAGTTACCTGCCTTTTGTCTGCCCCCTTTTTTAAATAGAGGCGTTACATAAGCTGCTTTCCAATCTGCTGGTACCTCCCCAGAGTCCAGAGAATTTTGGTAGATTTAACGAATGCATCTGCTCTAACTTCCGCCATCTCTTTTAATACCCTGGGATGCATTTCATCAGGACCAGGGGACTTGTCTACCTTGAGTCCCATTAGCCTGTCCAGCACTACCCCCCTAGTGATAGTGATTGTCTCAAGGTCCTCCCTTCCCACATTCCTGTGACCAGCAATTTTTGGCATGGTTTTTGTGTCTTCCACTGTGAAGACCGAAGCAAAATAATTGTTTAAGGTCTCAGCCATTTCCACATTTCCCATTATTAAATCCCCCTTCTCATCTTCTAAGGGACCAACATTTACTTTAGTCACTCTTTTCCGTTTTATACGACACCTCAAGTGCCCATCCAAGCATTCTTTTAAATGTGGTGAGGGATTCTGACTATCCCACCCTTCCAGACAGTGAGTTCCAGACCCCCACAACCCTCTGCGTGAAGCTTCCCCTCAAATCCCCTCTAAACCTTCCACCAACCACCTTAAGCCTATGCCCCCTTGTAATTGACCCTTCCACCAAGAAAAATAGGCCCTTGCTATCCACTATATCCAGGCCCCTCAAAATTTTATACACCTCAATGAGGTCTCCTCTCAACATCCTCTGTTCCAAGGAGAACAAACCCAGCCTATCCAATCTGTCCTCATAGCTAAGATTCTCCATTCCAGGCAGCATTCTCGTAAATCTCCTCTGCACCCTCTTCAGTGCAATCATATCCTTCCTATAACACGGCGACCAGAACTGCACACAGTACTCCAGCTGTGGCCTAACCAGAGTATTATACAATTTAAGCATAACCTCCCTGCTCTTGTATTCTATGCCTCGGCCAACAAAGGCAAGCATTCCGTATGCCTTCTTAACCACCTTATCCACCTGGCCTGCTACTTTAAGGGATCTGCGGACAAACACTCCAAGGTCTCTTTGTTCATCTACACTTCTAAGTGGCCTACTGTTTAATGTGTATACCTTTTTCTTATTAGCCCTCCCCAAGTGCATTACCTCACACTTCTCCAAATTAAATTCCATTTGCCACTGTTCTGCCCACCCGACCATTAGATTGATATCCTTCTGCAGTCCATGACTTTCCTCTTCATTTTCAACCACACAGCCAATTTTAGTGTCAGCTGCAAACTTCTTAATCATACCTCCTATATTCAAATCTAGATCATTGATGTATACCACAAAAAGCAAGGGAAAATGATAGTCAAGGCCGCTGCTATTTCCACTTTTGCTTCGCTCAACAGCCTGGGATGCATTTCATCCAGGCCTGGGACTTTTCCACTTTCAAAACAGCTAAACCCCTTAATGCCTCCTCTCTCACTATGTTTATTTCATCCATAATTTCACACTCCTCCTCGATAGCAGTGTCTGCATTTCCCCTTTCCTTTGTGAAAACAGATGCAAAGTATTCATTAAGAACCATACCAACATCGCTCATCATCTCATCTGATAAACTCTCTGTGGCATTTCAAGAGCCTGCCAATCAAATTTTAATACTGGTAGAGTATTGACTCCTTATTTGCTCCCTGCTACGTTAAAAAAATTCAAAAATAAAATTTTAAAAGTTTTTTTTAACTTGGCACTGATTGCAGCTGATGAGGAAGCCAGATAGTGTGAGAATACCTCCTGAATGTAGGCTTAGTGTGAGAATACCTCCTGAATGTAGGCTTAGTGTGAGAATACCTCCTGAAGGTAGGCTTAGTGTGAGAATACCTTCTGAATGTAGGCTTAGTGTGAGAATACCTCCTGAATGCAGGCTTAGTGTGAGAACACCTCCTGAAGGTAGGCTTAGTGTGAGAATACCTCCTGAATGTAGGCTTAGTGTGAGAATACCTCCTGAAGGTAGGCTTAGTGTGAGAATACCTCCTGAATGTAGGCTTAGTGTGAGAATACCTCCTGAAGGTAGGCTTAGTGTGAGAATACCTCCTGAATGTAGGCTTAGTGTGAGAATACCTCCTGAATGTAGGCTTAGTGTGAGAATACCTCCTGAATGTAGGCTTAGTGTGAGAATACCTCCTGAAGGTAGGCTTCGTGTGAGAATACCTCCTGAAGGTAGGCTTCGTGTGAGAATACCTCCTGAAGGTAGGCTTAGTGTGAGAATACCTACTGAAGGTAGGATTAGTGTGAGAATACCTCCTGAAGGTAGGCTCGAAGTGTGAGAATATCTCCTGAATGTAGGCTTAGTGTGAGAATACCTCCTGAATGTAGGATTAGTGTGAGAATACCTCTTGAAGGTAGGCTCAGTGTGAGAATACATCCTGAATGTAGGCTTAGTGTGAGAATACCTCCTGAATGTAGGCTTAGTGTGAGAATACCTCCTGAAGGTCGGCTCTTAGTGTGAGAATACCTCCTGAAGGCAGGCTTAGTGTGAGAATACCTCCTGAATGTAGGCTTAGTGTGAGAATACCTCCTGAAGGTAGGCTATTAGTGTGAGAATACCTCCTGAAGACAGGCTTCGTGTGAGAATACCTCCTGAATGTAGGCTTAGTGTGAGAATACCTCCTGAATGTAGGCTCATAGTGTGAGAATACCTCCTGAAGGTAGGCTTCGTGTGAGAATACCTCCTGAAGGTAGGCTCTCAGTGTGAGAATATCTCCTGAATGTATGCTCTTAGTGTGAGAATACCTCCTGAATGTAGGCTTAGTTTGAGAATACCTCCTGAATGTAGGCTCTTTGTGTGAGAATATCTCCTGAAGGCAGACTTAGTGTGAAAATGCCTCCTGAATGTAGGCTTAGTGTGAGAATACCTCCTGAAGGTAGGCTCTTAGTGTGAGAATACCTCCTGAAGACAGGCTTAGTGTGAGAATACCTCCTGAATGTAGGCTTAGTGTGAGAATACCTCCTGAAGGTAGGCTCTTAGTGTGAGAATACCTCCTGAAGGGAGGCTTCGTGTGAGAATACCTCCTGAAGGTAGGCTCTTAGTGTGAGAATATCTCCTGAATGTAGGCTTAGTGTGAGAATACCTCCTGAATGTAGGATTAGTGTGAGAATACCTCTTGAAGGTAGTCTTAGTGTGAGAATACATCCTGAATGTAGGCTTAGTGTGAGAATACCTCCTGAATGTAGGCTTAGTGTGAGAATATCTCCTGAATGTAGGCTCTTAGTGTGAGAATACCTCCTGAAGGTAGGCTTAGTGTGAGAATACCTCCTGAAGGTAGGGTTAGTGTGAGAATACCTCCTGAAGGTAGGCTCTTAGTGTGAGAATACCTCCTGAAGGTAGGCTCTTAGTGTGAGAATATCTCCTGAATGTAGGCTTAGTGTGAGAATACCTCCTGGAGGTAGGCTTAGTGTGAGAATACCTCCTGAAGGTAGGCTCTTCGTGTGAGAATATCTCCTGAAGGTAGGCTTAGTGTGAAAATACCTCCTGAAGATAGGCTTAGTGTGAGAATACCTCCTGAAGGTAGGCTCTTAGTGTGAGAATACCTCCTGAATGTAGGCTCTTAGTGTGAGAATACCTCCTGAAGGTAGGCTGAGTGTGAGAATACCTCCTGAATATAGGCTTAGTGTGAGAATACCTACTGAATGTAGGCTCTTAGTGTGAGAATACCTCCTGAAGGTAGGCTTGGTGTGAGAATACCTCCTGAAGGTAGGCTTAGTGTGAGAATACCTCCTGAAGGTAGGCTCTTAGTGTGAGAATATCTCCTGAATGTAGGCTTAGTGTGAGAATACCTCCTGAATGTAGGATTAGTGTGAGAATACCTCCTAAAGGTAGGCTTAGTGTGAGAATACATCCTGAATGTAGGCTCAGTGTGAGAATACCTCCTGAATGTAGGCTTAGTGTGAGAATACCTCCTGAATGTAGGTTCTTAGTGTGAGAATACCTCCTGAAGGTAGGCTTAGTGTGAGAATATCTCCTGAAGGTAGGCTTAGTGTGAGAATACCTCCTGAAGGTAGGCTCTTAGTGTGAGAATACCTCCTGAAGGTATGCTTAGTGTGAGAATACCGCCTGAAGGTAGGGTCTTAGAGTGAGAATACCTCCTGAATGTAGGCTTAGTGTGAGAATACCTCCTGAAGGTAGGCTTAGTGCGAGAATACCACCTGAAGGTAGGCTCTTAGTGTGAGAATACCTCCTGAAGGTAGGCTTAGTGTGAGAATACCTCCTGAAGGTAGGCTCTTAGTGTGAGAATACCTCCTGAATGTAGGCTCATCGTGTGAGAATACCTCCTGAAGATAGGCTGAGTGTGAGAATACCTCCTGAATGTAGGCTGAGTGTGAGAATACCTCCTGAATGTAGGCTCTTAGTGTGAGAATACCTCCTGAAGGTAGGCTTAGTGTGAGAATACCTCCTGAAGGTAGGCTTAGTGTGAGAATACCTCCTGAAGGTAGGCTCTTAGTGTGAGAATACGTCCTGAAGGTATGCTTAGTGTGAGAATACCTCCTGAAGGTAGGCTCTTAGTGTGAGAATACCTCCTGAATGTAGGCTTAGTGTGAGAATTTCTCCTGAAGGTAGGCTTAGTGTGAGAGTACCTCCTGAAGGTAGGCTCTTAGCGTGAGAATACCTCCTGAAGGCAGGCTTAGTGTGAGAATTTCTCCTGAATGTAGGCTTAGTGTGAGAATACCTCCTGAAGGTAGGCTTAGTGTGAGAATACATCCTGAAGGTAGGCTCTTAGTGTGAGAATACCTCCTGAATGTAGGATTAGTGTGAGAATACCTCCTGAAGGTAGGCTTAGTGTGAGAATACCTCCTGAAGGTAGGCTCTTAGTGTGAGAATACCTCCTGAAGGTAGGCTTAGTGTGAGAATACCTCCTGAATGTAGGTTTAGTGTGATAATACCTCCTGAATGTAGGCTCTTAGTGTGAGAATACCTCCTGAATGTAGGCTCTTAGTGTGAGAATACCTCCTGAATGTAGGCTCTTAGTGCGAGAATACCTCCTGAAGGTAGGCTTAGTGTGAGAATACCTCCTGAATGTAGGCTTAGTGTGAGAATACCTCCTGAAGGTAGGCACAGTGTGAGAATACCACCTGAAGGTAGGCTCTTAGTGTGAGAATACCTCCAGAAGGTAGGCTTAGTGTGAGAATACCTCCTGAAAGTAGGCTTAATGTGAGAATACCTCCTGAAGGTAGGCTCTTAGTGTGAGAATACCTCCTGAATGTAGGCTCTTAGTGTGAGAATACCTCCTGAAGGTAGGCTGAGTGTGAGAATACCTCCTGAATGTAGGCTTAGTGTGAGAATACCTCCTGAATGTAGGCTCTTAGTGTGAGAATACCTCCTGAAGGTAGGCTTAGTGTGAGAATACCTCCTGAAGGTAGGCTTAGTGTGAGAATACCTCCTGAAGGTAGGCTCTTAGTGTGAGAATACGTCCTGAAGCTATGCTTAGTGTGAGAATACCTCCTGAAGGTAGGCTCTTAGTGTGAGAATACCTCCTGAAGTTAGGCTTAGTGTGAGAATACCTCCTGAATGTGGGCTTAGTGTGATAATACTTCCTGAATGTAGGCTCTTAGTGTGAGAATACCTCCTGAATATAGGCTCTTCGTGTGAGAATACCTCCTGAAGTTAGGCTTAGTGTGAGAATACCTCCTGAATGTGGGCTTAGTGTGATAATACTTCCTGAATGTAGGCTCTTAGTGTGAGATTACCTCCTGAATGTAGGCTCTTAGTGTGAGAATACCTCCTGAATGTAGGCTCTTAGTGTGAGAATATCTCCTGAAGGTAGGCTTAGTATGAGAATACCTCCTGAATGTAGGCTTAGTGTGAGAATACCTCCTGAAGGTAGGCTCTTAGTGTGAGAATACCTCCTGAAGACAGGATTACTGTGAGAATACCTCCTGAATGTAGACTTAGTGTGAGAATACCTCCTGAAGGTAGGCTTCGTGTGAGAATACCTCCTGAATGTAGGCTCTTAGTGTGAGAATACCTCCTGAATGTAGGCTTAGTGTGAGAATATCTCCTGAAGGAAGGCTTAGTGTGAGAATACCTCCTGAAGGTAGGCTCTTGGTGTGAGAATACCTCCTGAAGGTATGCTTAGTGTGAGAATACCTCCTGAAGGTAGGGTCTTAGAGTGAGAATACCTCCTGAATGTAGGCTTAGTGTGAGAATACCTCCTGAAGGTAGGCTTAGTGTGAGAATACCACCTGAATGTAGGCTTAGTGTGAGAATACCTCCTGAAGGTAGGGTTAGTGTGAGAATACATCCTGAAGGTAGGCTCTTAGTGTGAGAATACCTCCTGAATGTAGGCTTAGTGTGAGAATACCTCCTGAAAGTAGGCTTAGTGTGAGAATACCTCCTGAAGGTAGGCTCTTAGTGTGAGAATACCTCCTGAAGGTAGGCTTAGTGTGAGAATACCTCCTGAATGTAGGCTCTTAGTGTGAGAATACCTCCTGAATATAGGCTCTTCGTGTGAGAATACCTCCTGAAGTTAGGCTTAGTGTGAGAATACCTCCTGAATGTGGGCTTAGTGTGATAATACTTCCTGAATGTAGGCTCTTAGTGTGAGATTACCTCCTGAATGTAGGCTCTTAGTGTGAGAATACCTCCTGAATGTAGGCTCTCAGTGTGAGAATACCTCCTGAAGGTAGGCTTAGTATGAGAATACCTCCTGAATGTAGGCTTAGTGTGAGAATACCTCCTGAAGGTAGGCTCTTAGTGTGAGAATACCTCCTGAAGACAGGATTACTGTGAGAATACCTCCTGAATGTAGGCTTAGTGTGAGAATACCTCCTGAAGGTAGGCTTCATGTGAGAATACCTCCTGAATGTAGGCTCTTAGTGTGAGAATACCTCCTGAATGTAGGCTTAGTGTGAGAATATCTCCTGAAGGTAGGCTTAGTGTGAGAATACCTCCTGAAGGTAGGCTCTTGGTGTGAGAATACCTCCTGAAGGTATGCTTAGTGTGAGAATACCTCCTGAAGGTAGGGTCTTAGAGTGAGAATACCTCCTGAATGTAGGCTTAGTGTGAGAATACCTCCTGAAGGTAGGCTTAGTGTGGGAATACCACCTGAAGGTAGGCTCTTAGTGTGAGAATACCTCCTGAAGGTAGGCTTAGTGTGAGAATACCTCCTGAAGGTAGGCTCTGAGTGTGAGAATACCTCCTGAATGTAGGCTCATAGTGTGAGAATACCTCCTGAAGATAGGCTTAGTATGAGAATACCTCCTGAATGTAGGCTCTTAGTGTGAGATTACCTCCTGAATGTAGGCTCTTAGTGTGAGAATACCTCCTGAATGTAGGCTCTTAGTGTGAGAATACCTCCTGAAGGTAGGCTTAGTATGAGAATACCTCCTGAATGTAGGCTTCGTGTGAGAATACCTCCTGAAGGTAGGCTCTTAGTGTGAGAATACCTCCTGAAGACAGGATTACTGTGAGAATACCTCCTGAATGTAGGCTTAGTGTGAGAATACCTCCTGAAGGTAGGCTTCGTGTGAGAATACCTCCTGAATGTAGGCTCTTAGTGTGAGAATACCTCCTGAATGTAGGCTTAGTGTGAGAATATCTCCTGAAGGTAGGCTTAGTGTGAGAATACCTCCTGAAGGTAGGCTCGGTGTGAGAATACCTCCTGAAGGTAGGCTTGGTGTGAGAATACCTCCTGAAGGTAGGCTCTTAGTGTGAGAATACCTCCTGAATGTAGGCTCATCGTGTGAGAATACCTCCTGAAGATAGGCTGAGTGTGAGAATACCTCCTGAATGTAGGCTTAGTGTGAGAATACCTCCTGAATGTAGGCTCTTAGTGTGAGAATACCTCCTGAAGGTAGGCTTAGTGTGAGAATACCTCCTGAAGGTAGGCTTAGTGTGAGAATACCTCCTGAAGGTAGGCTCTTAGTGTGAGAATACGTCCTGAAGGTATGCTTAGTGTGAGAATACCTCCTGAAGGTGGCTCTTAGTGTGAGAATACCTCCTGAATGTAGGCTTAGTGTGAGAATTTCTCCTGAAGGTAGGCTTAGTGTGAGAGTACCTCCTGAAGGTAGGCTCTTAGTGTGAGAATACCTCCTGAAGGCAGGCTTAGTGTGAGAATTTCTCCTGAATGTAGGCTTAGTGTGAGAATACCTCCTGAAGGTAGGCTTAGTGTGAGAATACCTCCTGAAGGTAGGCTCTTAGTGTGAGAATACTTCCTGAAGGTAGGCTTAGTGTGAGAATACCTCCTGAATGTAGGCTCTTAGTGTGAGAATACCTCCTGAATATAGGCTCTTCGTGTGAGAATAACTACTGAAGTTAGGCTTAGTGTGAGAATACCTCCTGAATGTGGGCTTAGTGTGATAATACTTCCTGAATGTAGGCTCTTAGTGTGAGATTACCTCCTGAATGTAGGCTCTTAGTGTGAGAATACCTCCTGAATGTAGGCTCTTAGTGTGAGAATATCTCCTGAAGGTAGGCTTAGTATGAGAATACCTCCTGAATGTAGGCTTAGTGTGAGAATACCTCCTGAAAGTAGGCTCTTAGTGTGAGAATACCTCCTGAAGACTGGATTACTGTGAGAATACCTCCTGAATGTAGGCTTCGTGTGAGAATACCTCCTGAAGGTAAGCTTCGTGTGAGAATACCTCCTGAATGTAGGCTCTTAGTGTGAGAATACCTCCTGAATGTAGGCTTAGTGTGAGAATATCTCCTGAAGGTAGGCTTAGTGTGAGAATACCTCCTGAAGGTAGGCTCTTGGTGTGAGAATACCTCCTGAAGGTATGCTTAGTGTGAGAATACCTCCTGAAGGTAGGGTCTTAGAGTGAGAATACCTCCTGAATGTAGGCTTAGTGTGAGAATACCTCCTGAAGGTAGGCTTAGTGTGAGAATACCACCTGAAGGTAGGCTCTTAGTGTGAGATTACCTCCTGAATGTAGGCTCTTAGTGTGAGAATATCTCCTGAATGTAGGCTCTTAGTGTGAGAATACCTCCTGAAGGTAGGCTCTTAGTGTGAGAATACCTCCTGAAGACAGGATTACTGTGAGAATATCTCCTGAATGTAGGCTTAGTGTGAGAATACCTCCTGAAGGTAGGCTTCGTGTGAGAATACCTCCTGAATGTAGGCTCTTAGTGTGAGAATACCTCCTGAATGTAGGCTTAGTGTGAGAATATCTCCTGAAGGTAGGCTTAGTGTGAGAATACCTCCTGAAGGTAGGCTCTTGGTGTGAGAATACCTCCTGAAGGTATGCTTAGTGTGAGAATACCTCCTGAAGGTCGGGTCTTAGAGTGAGAATACCTCCTGAATGTAGGCTTAGTGTGAGAATACCTCCTGAAGGTAGGCTTAGTGTGAGAATACCACCTGAAGGTAGGCTCTTAGTGTGAGAATACCTCCTGAAGGTAGGCTTAGTGTGAGAATACCTCCTGAAGGTAGGCTCTGAGTGTGAGAATACCTCCTGAATGTTGGCTCATAGTGTGAGAATACCTCCTGAAGATAGGCTTAGTATGAGAATACCTCCTGAATGTAGGCTCTTCGTGTGAGATTACCTCCTGAATGTAGGCTCTTAGTGTGAGAATACCTCCTGAATGTAGGCTCTTAGTGTGAGAATACCTCCTGAAGGTAGGCTTAGTATGAGAATACCTCCTGAATGTAGGCTTAGTGTGAGAATACCTCCTGAAGGTAGGCTCTTAGTGTGAGAATACGTCCTGAAGACAGGATTACTGTGAGAATACCTCCTGAATGTAGGCTTAGTGTGAGAATACCTCCTGAAGGTAGGCTTCGTGTGAGAATACCTCCTGAATGTAGGATCTTAGTGTGAGAATACCTCCTGAATGTAGGCTTAGTGTGAGAATATCTCCTGAAGGTCGGCTTCGTGTGAGAATACCTCCTGAAGGTAGGCTCTTGGTGTGAGAATACCTCCTGAAGGTATGCTTAGTGTGAGAATACCTCCTGAAGGTAGGGTCTTAGAGTGAGAATACTTCCTGAATGTAGGCTTAGTGTGAGAATACCTCCTGAAGGGAGGCTTAGTGTGAGAATACCACCTGAATGTAGGCTTAGTGTGAGAATACCTCCTGAAGGTAGGGTTAGTGTGAGAATACATCCTGAAGGTAGGCTCTTAGTGTGAGAATACCTCCTGAATGTAGGCTCTTGGTGTGAGAATACCTCCTGAAGGTATGCTTAGTGTGAGAATACCTCCTGAAGGTAGGGTCTTAGAGTGAGAATACCTCCTGAATGTAGGCTTAGTGTGAGAATACCTCCTGAAGGTAGGCTTAGTGTGAGAATACCACCTGAAGGTAGGCTCTTAGTGTGAGAATACCTCCTGAAGGTAGGCTTAGTGTGAGAATACCTCCTGAAGGTAGGCTCTGAGTGTGAGAATACCTCCTGAATGTAGGCTCATAGTGTGAGAATACCTCCTGAAGATAGGCTTAGTATGAGAATACCTCCTGAATGTAGGCTCTTAGTGTGAGATTACCTCCTGAATGTAGGCTCTTAGTGTGAGAATACCTCCTGAATGTAGGCTCTTAGTGTGAGAATACCTCCTGAAGGTAGGCTTAGTATGAGAATACCTCCTGAATGTAGGCTTCGTGTGAGAATACCTCCTGAAGGTAGGCTCTTAGTGTGAGAATACCTCCTGAAGACAGGATTACTGTGAGAATACCTCCTGAATGTAGGCTTAGTGTGAGAATACCTCCTGAAGGTAGGCTTCGTGTGAGAATACCTCCTGAATGTAGGCTCTTAGTGTGAGAATACCTCCTGAATGTAGGCTTAGTGTGAGAATATCTCCTGAAGGTAGGCTTAGTGTGAGAATACCTCCTGAAGGTAGGCTCGGTGTGAGAATACCTCCTGAAGGTAGGCTTGGTGTGAGAATACCTCCTGAAGGTAGGCTCTTAGTGTGAGAATACCTCCTGAATGTAGGCTCATCGTGTGAGAATACCTCCTGAAGATAGGCTGAGTGTGAGAATACCTCCTGAATGTAGGCTTAGTGTGAGAATACCTCCTGAATGTAGGCTCTTAGTGTGAGAATACCTCCTGAAGGTAGGCTTAGTGTGAGAATACCTCCTGAAGGTAGGCTTAGTGTGAGAATACCTCCTGAAGGTAGGCTCTTAGTGTGAGAATACGTCCTGAAGTATGCTTAGTGTGAGAATACCTCCTGAAGGTGGCTCTTAGTGTGAGAATACCTCCTGAATGTAGGCTTAGTGTGAGAATTTCTCCTGAAGGTAGGCTTAGTGTGAGAGTACCTCCTGAAGGTAGGCTCTTAGTGTGAGAATACCTCCTGAAGGCAGGCTTAGTGTGAGAATTTCTCCTGAATGTAGGCTTAGTGTGAGAATACCTCCTGAAGGTAGGCTTAGTGTGAGAATACCTCCTGAAGGTAGGCTCTTAGTGTGAGAATACTTCCTGAAGGTAGGCTTAGTGTGAGAATACCTCCTGAATGTAGGCTCTTAGTGTGAGAATACCTCCTGAATATAGGCTCTTCGTGTGAGAATAACTACTGAAGTTAGGCTTAGTGTGAGAATACCTCCTGAATGTGGGCTTAGTGTGATAATACTTCCTGAATGTAGGCTCTTAGTGTGAGATTACCTCCTGAATGTAGGCTCTTAGTGTGAGAATACCTCCTGAATGTAGGCTCTTAGTGTGAGAATATCTCCTGAAGGTAGGCTTAGTATGAGAATACCTCCTGAATGTAGGCTTAGTGTGAGAATACCTCCTGAAAGTAGGCTCTTAGTGTGAGAATACCTCCTGAAGACTGGATTACTGTGAGAATACCTCCTGAATGTAGGCTTCGTGTGAGAATACCTCCTGAAGGTAAGCTTCGTGTGAGAATACCTCCTGAATGTAGGCTCTTAGTGTGAGAATACCTCCTGAATGTAGGCTTAGTGTGAGAATATCTCCTGAAGGTAGGCTTAGTGTGAGAATACCTCCTGAAGGTAGGCTCTTGGTGTGAGAATACCTCCTGAAGGTATGCTTAGTGTGAGAATACCTCCTGAAGGTAGGGTCTTAGAGTGAGAATACCTCCTGAATGTAGGCTTAGTGTGAGAATACCTCCTGAAGGTAGGCTGTGAGAATACCACCTGAAGGTAGGCTCTTAGTGTGAGATTACCTCCTGAATGTAGGCTCTTAGTGTGAGAATATCTCCTGAATGTAGGCTCTTAGTGTGAGAATACCTCCTGAAGGTAGGCTCTTAGTGTGAGAATACCTCCTGAAGACAGGATTACTGTGAGAATATCTCCTGAATGTAGGCTTAGTGTGAGAATACCTCCTGAAGGTAGGCTTCGTGTGAGAATACCTCCTGAATGTAGGCTCTTAGTGTGAGAATACCTCCTGAATGTAGGCTTAGTGTGAGAATATCTCCTGAAGGTAGGCTTAGTGTGAGAATACCTCCTGAAGGTAGGCTCTTGGTGTGAGAATACCTCCTGAAGGTATGCTTAGTGTGAGAATACCTCCTGAAGGTCGGGTCTTAGAGTGAGAATACCTCCTGAATGTAGGCTTAGTGTGAGAATACCTCCTGAAGGTAGGCTTAGTGTGAGAATACCACCTGAAGGTAGGCTCTTAGTGTGAGAATACCTCCTGAAGGTAGGCTTAGTGTGAGAATACCTCCTGAAGGTAGGCTCTGAGTGTGAGAATACCTCCTGAATGTTGGCTCATAGTGTGAGAATACCTCCTGAAGATAGGCTTAGTATGAGAATACCTCCTGAATGTAGGCTCTTCGTGTGAGATTACCTCCTGAATGTAGGCTCTTAGTGTGAGAATACCTCCTGAATGTAGGCTCTTAGTGTGAGAATACCTCCTGAAGGTAGGCTTAGTATGAGAATACCTCCTGAATGTAGGCTTAGTGTGAGAATACCTCCTGAAGGTAGGCTCTTAGTGTGAGAATACGTCCTGAAGACAGGATTACTGTGAGAATACCTCCTGAATGTAGGCTTAGTGTGAGAATACCTCCTGAAGGTAGGCTTCGTGTGAGAATACCTCCTGAATGTAGGATCTTAGTGTGAGAATACCTCCTGAATGTAGGCTTAGTGTGAGAATATCTCCTGAAGGTCGGCTTCGTGTGAGAATACCTCCTGAAGGTAGGCTCTTGGTGTGAGAATACCTCCTGAAGGTATGCTTAGTGTGAGAATACCTCCTGAAGGTAGGGTCTTAGAGTGAGAATACTTCCTGAATGTAGGCTTAGTGTGAGAATACCTCCTGAAGGGAGGCTTAGTGTGAGAATACCACCTGAATGTAGGCTTAGTGTGAGAATACCTCCTGAAGGTAGGGTTAGTGTGAGAATACATCCTGAAGGTAGGCTCTTAGTGTGAGAATACCTCCTGAATGTAGGCTTAGTGTGAGAATACCTCCTGAAAGTAGGCTTAGTGTGAGAATACCTCCTGAAGGTAGGCTCTTAGTGTGAGAATACCTCCTGAAGGTAGGCTTAGTGTGAGAATACCTCCTGAATGTAGGCTCTTAGTGTGAGAATACCTCCTGAAGGTATGCTTAGTGTGAGAATACCTCCTGAAGGTAGGCTCTTAGTGTGAGAATACCTCCTGAATGTAGGCTTAGTGTGAGAATTTCTCCTGAAGGTAGGCTTAGTGTGAGAGTACCTCCTGAAGGTGGGCTCTTAGTGTGAGAATACCTCCTGAAGGCAGGCTTAGTGTGAGAATTTCTCCTGAATGTAGGCTTAGTGTGAGAATACCTCCTGAAGGTAGGCTTAGTGTGAGAATACATCCTGAAGGTAGGCTCTTAGTGTGAGAATACCTCCTGAATGTAGGATTAGTGTGAGAATACCTCCTGAAGGTAGGCTTAGTGTGAGAATACCTCCTGAAGGTAGGCTCTTAGTGTGAGAATACCTCCTGAAGGTAGGCTTAGTGTGAGAATACCTCCTGAATGTAGGTTTAGTGTGATAATACCTCCTGAATGTAGGCTCTTAGTGTGAGAATACCTCCTGAATGTAGGCTCTTAGTGTGAGAATACCTCCTGAATGTAGGCTCTTAGTGCGAGAATACCTCCTGAAGGTAGGCTTAGTGTGAGAATACCTCCTGAAAGTAGGCTCTTAGTGTGAGAATACCTCCTGAAGGTAGGCTTCGTGTGAGAATACCTCCTGAAGGTAGGCTCTTAGTGTGAGAATACCTCCTGAATGTAGGCTCTTAGTGTGAGAATGCCTCCTGAAGGTAGGCTTAGTGTGAGAATACCTCCTGAAGGTAGGCTCTTAGTGTGAGAATACCTCCTGAAGGTAGGCTTAGTGTGAGAATACCTCCTGAATGTAGGCTCTTAGTGTGAGAATACCTCCTGAATATAGGCTCTTCGTGTGAGAATACCTCCTGAAGTTAGGCTTAGTGTGAGAATACCTCCTGAATGTGGGCTTAGTGTGATAATACTTCCTGAATGTAGGCTCTTAGTGTGAGATTACCTCCTGAATGTAGGCTCTTAGTGTGAGAATACCTCCTGAATGTAGGCTCTTAGTGTGAGAATACCTCCTGAATGTAGGCTTAGTGTGAGAATACCTCCTGAAAGTAGGCTTAGTGTGAGAATACCTCCTGAAGGTAGGCTCTTAGTGTGAGAATACCTCCTGAAGGTAGGCTCTTAGTGTGAGAATACCTCCTGAATGTAGGCTTAGTGTGAGAATACCTCCTGAAAGTAGGCTTAGTGTGAGAATACCTCCTGAAGGTAGGCTCTTAGTGTGAGAATACCTCCTGAAGGTAGGCTTAGTGTGAGAATACCTCCTGAATGTAGGCTCTTAGTGTGAGAATACCTCCTGAATATAGGCTCTTCGTGTGAGAATACCTCCTGAAGTTAGGCTTAGTGTGAGAATACCTCCTGAATGTGGGCTTAGTGTGATAATACTTCCTGAATGTAGGCTCTTAGTGTGAGATTACCTCCTGAATGTAGGCTCTTAGTGTGAGAATACCTCCTGAATGTAGGCTCTTAGTGTGAGAATATCTCCTGAAGGTAGGCTTAGTATGAGAATACCTCCTGAATGTAGGCTTAGTGTGAGAATACCTCCTGAAAGTAGGCTCTTAGTGTGAGAATACCTCCTGAAGACAGGATTACTGTGAGAATACCTCCTGAATGTAGGCTTAGTGTGAGAATACCTCCTGAAGGTAGGCTTCGTGTGAGAATACCTCCTGAATGTAGGCTCTTAGTGTGAGAATACCTCCTGAATGTAGGCTTAGTGTGAGAATATCTCCTGAAGGTAGGCTTAGTGTGAGAATAACTCCTGAAGGTAGGCTCTTGGTGTGAGAATACCTCCTGAAGGTATGCTTAGTGTGAGAATACCTCCTGAAGGTAGGGTCTTAGAGTGAGAATACCTCCTGAATGTAGGCTTAGTGTGAGAATACCTCCTGAAGGTAGGCTTAGTGTGAGAATACCACCTGAAGGTAGGCTCTTAGTGTGAGAATACCTCCTGAAGGTAGGCTTAGTGTGAGAATACCTCCTGAAGGTAGGCTCTGAGTGTGAGAATACCTCCTGAATGTAGGCTCATAGTGTGAGAATACCTCCTGAAGATAGGCTTAGTATGAGAATACCTCCTGAATGTAGGCTCTTAGTGTGAGATTACCTCCTGAATGTAGGCTCTTAGTGTGAGAATACCTCCTGAATGTAGGCTCTTAGTGTGAGAATACCTCCTGAAGGTAGGCTTAGTATGAGAATACCTCCTGAATGTAGGCTTAGTGTGAGAATACCTCCTGAAGGTAGGCTCTTAGTGTGAGAATACCTCCTGAAGACAGAATTACTGTGAGAATACCTCCTGAATGTAGGCTTAGTGTGAGAATACCTCCTGAAGGTAGGCTTCGTGTGAGAATACCTCCTGAATGTAGGCTCTTAGTGTGAGAATACCTCCTGAATGTAGGCTTAGTGTGAGAATATCTCCTGAAGGAAGGCTTAGTGTGAGAATACCTCCTGAAGGTAGGCTCTTGTTGTGAGAATATCTCCTGAAGGTAGGCTTAGTGTGAGAATACCTCCTGAAGGTAGGCTCTTGGTGTGAGAATACCTCCTGAAGGTATGCTTAGTGTGAGAATACCTCCTGAAGGTAGGGTCTTAGAGTGAGAATACCTCCTGAATGTAGGCTTAGTGTGAGAATACCTCCTGAAGGTAGGCTTAGTGTGAGAATACCACCTGAAGGTAGGCTCTTAGTGTGAGAATACCTCCTGAAGGTAGGCTTAGTGTGAGAATACCTCCTGAAGGTAGGCTCTGAGTGTGAGAATAACTCCTGAAT
This sequence comes from Pristiophorus japonicus, assembly GCF_044704955.1. Lineage (NCBI taxonomy): Eukaryota > Metazoa > Chordata > Chondrichthyes > Pristiophoridae > Pristiophorus > Pristiophorus japonicus. The sequence goes on along the minus strand of NC_091985.1, from coordinate 44,280,347 downwards.
GTAGGCTCATAGTGTGAGAATACCTCCTGAAGATAGGCTTAGTATGAGAATACCTCCTGAATGTAGGCTCTTAGTGTGAGATTACCTCCTGAATGTAGGCTCTTAGTGTGAGAATACCTCCTGAATGTAGGCTCTTAGTGTGAGAATACCTCCTGAAGGTAGGCTTAGTATGAGAATACCTCCTGAATGTAGGCTTAGTGTGAGAATACCTCCTGAAGGTAGGCTCTTAGTGTGAGAATACCTCCTGAAGACAGGATTACTGTGAGAATATCTCCTGAATGTAGGCTTAGTTTGAGAATACCTCCTGAAGGTAGGCTTCGTGTGAGAATACCTCCTGAATGTAGGCTCTTAGTGTGAGAATACCTCCTGAATGTAGGCTTAGTGTGAGAATATCTCCTGAAGGTAGGCTTAGTGTGAGAATACCTCCTGAAGGTAGGCTCTTGGTGTGAGAATACCTCCTGAAGGTATGCTTAGTGTGAGAATACCTCCTGAAGGTAGGGTCTTAGAGTGAGAATACCTCCTGAATGTAGGCTTAGTGTGAGAATACCTCCTGAAGGTAGGCTTAGTGTGAGAATACCACCTGAAGGTAGGCTCTTAGTGTGAGAATACCTCCTGAAGGTAGGCTTAGTGTGAGAATACCTCCTGAAGGTAGGCTCTGTGAGAATACCTCCTGAATGTTGGCTCATAGTGTGAGAATACCTCCTGAAGATAGGCTTAGTATGAGAATACCTCCTGAATGTAGGCTCTTAGTGTGAGATTACCTCCTGAATGTAGGCTCTTAGTGTGAGAATACCTCCTGAATGTAGGCTCTTAGTGTGAGAATACCTCCTGAAGGTAGGCTTAGTATGAGAATACCTCCTGAATGTAGGCTTAGTGTGAGAATACCTCCTGAAGGTAGGCTCTTAGTGTGAGAATACCTCCTGAAGACAGGATTACTGTGAGAATACCTCCTGAATGTAGGCTTAGTGTGAGAATACCTCCTGAAGGTAGGCTTCGTGTGAGAATACCTCCTGAATGTAGGCTCTTAGTGTGAGAATACCTCCTGAATGTAGGCTTAGTGTGAGAATATCTCCTGAAGGTCGGCTTCGTGTGAGAATACCTCCTGAAGGTAGGCTCTTGGTGTGAGAATACCTCCTGAAGGTATGCTTAGTGTGAGAATACCTCCTGAAGGTAGGGTCTTAGAGTGAGAATACTTCCTGAATGTAGGCTTAGTGTGAGAATACCTCCTGAAGGTAGGCTTAGTGTGAGAATACCACCTGAATGTAGGCTTAGTGTGAGAATACCTCCTGAAGGTAGGGTTAGTGTGAGAATACATCCTGAAGGTAGGCTCTTAGTGTGAGAATACCTCCTGAATGTAGGCTTAGTGTGAGAATACCTCCTGAAAGTAGGCTTAGTGTGAGAATACCTCCTGAAGGTAGGCTCTTAGTGTGAGAATACCTCCTGAAGGTAGGCTTAGTGTGAGAATACCTCCTGAATGTAGGCTCTTAGTGTGAGAATACCTCCTGAATATAGGCTCTTCATGTGAGAATACCTCCTGAAGTTAGGCTTAGTGTGAGAATACCTCCTGAATGTGGGCTTAGTGTGATAATACTTCCTGAATGTAGGCTCTTAGTGTGAGATTACCTCCTGAATGTAGGCTCTTAGTGTGAGAATACCTCCTGAATGTAGGCTCTTAGTGTGAGAATACCTCCTGAAGGTAGGCTTAGTATGAGAATACCTCCTGAATGTAGGCTTAGTGTGAGAATACCTCCTGAAGGTAGGCTCTTAGTGTGAGAATACCTCCTGAAGACAGGATTACTGTGAGAATACCTCCTGAATGTAGGCTTAGTGTGAGAATACCTCCTGAAGGTAGGCTTCGTGTGAGAATACCTCCTGAATGTCGGCTCTTCGTGTGAGAATACCTCCTGAATGTAGGCTTAGTGTGAGAATATCTCCTGAAGGTAGGCTTAGTGTGAGAATACCTCCTGAAGGTAGGCTCTTGGTGTGAGAATACCTCCTGAAGGTATGCTTAGTGTGAGAATACCTCCTGAAGGTAGGGTCTTAGAGTGAGAATACCTCCTGAAGGTAGGCTCTTAGTGTGAGAATACCTCCTGAAGGTAGGCTTAGTGAGAATACCTCCTGAAGGTAGGCTCTGAGTGTGAGAATACCTCCTGAATGTAGGCTCATAGTGTGAGAATACCTCCTGAAGATAGGCTTAGTATGAGAATACCTCCTGAATGTAGGCTCTTAGTGTGAGATTACCTCCTGAATGTAGGCTCTTAGTGTGAATACCTCCTGAATGTAGGCTCTTAGTGTGAGAATACCTCCTGAAGGTAGGCTTAGTATGAGAATACCTCCTGAATGTAGGCTTAGTGTGAGAATACCTCCTGAAGGTAGGCTCTTAGTGTGAGAATACCTCCTGAAGACAGGATTACTGTGAGAATACCTCCTGAATGTAGGCTTAGTGTGAGAATACCTCCTGAAGGTAGGCTTCGTGTGAGAATACCTCCTGAATGTAGGCTCTTAGTGTGAGAATACCTCCTGAATGTAGGCTTAGTGTGAGAATATCTCCTGAAGGTAGGCTTAGTGTGAGAATACCTCCTGAAGGTAGGCTCTTGGTGTGAGAATACCTCCTGAAGGTATGCTTAGTGTGAGAATACCTCCTGAAGGTAGGGTCTGAGAGTGAGAATACCTCCTGAATGAAGGCTCTTAGTGTGAGAATACCTCCTGAAGGTAGGCTCTTAGTGTGAGAATACCTCCTGAATGTAGGCTTAGTGTGAGAATACCTCCTGAAGGTAGGCTTCGTGTGAGAATACCTCCTGAATGTAGGCTCTTAGTGTGAGAATACCTCCTGAATGTAGGCTTAGTGTGAGAATATCTCCTGAAGGTAGGCTTAGTGTGAGAATACCTCCTGAAGGTAGGCTCTTGGTGTGAGAATACCTCCTGAAGGTATGCTTAGTGTGAGAATACCTCCTGAAGGTAGGGTCTTAGAGTGAGAATACCTCCTGAATGAAGGCTTAGTGTGAGAATACCTCCTGAAGGTAGGCTTAGTGTGAGAATACCACCTGAAGGTAGGCTCTTAGTGTGAGAATACCTCCTGAAGGTAGGCTTCGTGTGAGAATACCTTCTGAAGGTAGGCTCTGAGTGTGAGAATACCTCCTGAATGTAGGCTCATAGTGTGAGAATACCTCCTGAAGATAGGCTGAGTGTGAGAATACCTCCTGAATGTAGGCTTAGTGTGAGAATACCTCCTGAATGTCGGCTCTTAGTGTCAGAATACCTCCTGAAGGTAGGCTTAGTGTGAGAATACCTCCTGAAGGTTGGCTTAGTGTGAGAATACCTCCTGAAGGTAGGCTCTTAGTGTGAGAATACGTCCTGAAGGTATGCTTAGTGTGAGAATACCTCCTGAAGGTAGACTCTGAGTATGAGAATACCTCCTGAATGTAGGCTTAGTGTGAGAATTTCTCCTGAGGGTAGGCTTAGTGTGAGAATACCTGCTGAAGGTAGGCTCTTAGTGTGAGAATACCTCCTGAATGTAGGCTTAGTGTGAGAATACCTCCTGAAGGTAGGCACAGTGTGAGAATACCACCTGAAGGTAGGCTCTTAGTGTGAGAATACCTCCTGAAGGTAGGCTTAGTGTGAGAATACCTCCTGAATTAGGCTTAGTGTGAGAATACCTCCTGAAGGTAGGCTCTTAGTGTGAGAATACCTCCTGAATGTAGGCTCTTAGTGTGAGAATACCTCCTGAAGGTAGGCTGAGTGTGAGAATACTTCCTGAATGTAGGCTTAGTGTGAGAATACCTCCTGAATGTAGTCTCTTCGTGTGAGAATACCTCCTGAAGGTAGGCTTAGTGTGAGAATACGTCCTGAAGGTATGCTTAGTGTGAGAATACCTCCTGAAGGTAGGCTCTTAGTGTGAGAATACCTCCTGAATGTAGGCTTAGTGTGAGAATTTCTCCTGAAGGTAGGCTTAGTGTGAGAGTACCTCCTGAAGGTAGGCTCTTCGTGTGAGAATACCTCCTGAAGGCAGGCTTAATGTGAGAATACCTCCTGAATGTAGGCTTAGTGTGAGAATACCTCCTGAAGGCAGGCTTAGTGTGAGAATACATCCTGAAGGTAGGCTCTTAGTGTGAGAATACCTCCTGAATGTAGGCTTAGTGTGAGAATACCTCCTGAAGGTAGGCTTAGTGTGAGAATACCTCCTGAATATAGGCTCTTAGTGTGAGAATACCTCCTGAAGTTAGGCTTAGTGTGAGAATACCTCCTGAATGTGGGCTTAGTGTGATAATACCTCCTGAATGTAGGCTCTTAGTGTGAGATTACCTCCTGAATGTAGGCTCTTAGTGTGAGAATACCTCCTGAATGTAGGCTCTTAGTGTGAGAATACCTCCTGAAGATAGGCTTAGTGTGAGAATACCTCCTGAATGTAGGCTCTTAGTGTGAGAATATCTCCTGAAGGTAGGCTTAGTGTGAGAATACCTCCTGAAGGTAGGCTCTTAATGTGAGAATACCTCCTGAATGTAGGCTTAGTGTGAGAATACCTCCTGAATGTAGGTTCTTAGTGTGAGAATACCTCCTGAAGGTAGGCTTAGTGTGAGAATACCTCCTGAATGTAGACTTAGTGTGAGAATACCTCCTGAAGGTAGGCTCTTAGTGTGAGAATACCTCCTGAAGACAGGATTAGTGTGAGAATACCTCCTGAATGTAGGCTTAGTTTGAGAATATCTGCTGAATGTAGGCTCTTAGTGTGAGAATACCTCCTGAAGGTAGGCTTAGTGTGAGAATATCTCCTGAATGTAGGCTTAGTTTGAGAATACCTCCTGAATGTAGGCTTAGTGTGAAAATACCTGCTGAAGGTAGGCTCTTAGTGTGAGAATACCTCCTGAATGTAGGCTTAGTGTGAGAATACCTCCTGAAGGTAGGCACAGTGTGAGAATACCACCTGAAGGTAGGCTCTTAGTGTGAGAATACCTCCTGAAGGTAGGCTTAGTGTGAGAATGCCTCCTGAAAGTAGGCTTAGTGTGAGAATACCTCCTGAAGGTAGGCTCTTAGTGTGAGAATACCTCCTGAATGTAGGCTCTTAGTGTGAGAATACCTCCTGAAGGTAGGCTGAGTGTGAGAATACCTCCTGAATGTAGGCTTAGTGTGAGAATACCTCCTGAATGTAGGCTCTTAGTGTGAGAATACCTCCTGAAGGTAGGCTTAGTGTGAGAATACGTCCTGAAGGTATGCTTCGTGTGAGAATACCTCCTGAAGGTAGGCTCTTACTGTGAGAATACCTCCTGAATGTAGGCTTAGTGTGAGAATTTCTCCTGAAGGTAGGCTTAGTGTGAGCGTACCTCCTGAAGGTAGGCTCTTAGTGTGAGAATACCTCCTGAAGGCAGGCTTAGTGTGAGAATACCTCCTGAATGTAGGCTCTTAGTGTGAGAATATCTCCTGAAGGTAGGCTTAGTGTGAGAATACCTCCTGAAGTTAGGCTCTTAGTGTGAGAATACCTCCTGAATGTAGGCTCTTAGTGTGAGAATACCTCCTGAAGGTAGGCTTAGTGTGAGAATACGTCCTGAAGGTATGCTTAGTGTGAGAATACCTCCTGAAGGTAGGCTCTTACTGTGAGAATACCTCCTGAATGTAGGCTTAGTGTGAGAATTTCTCCTGAAGGTAGGCTTAGTGTGAGCGTACCTCCTGAAGGTAGGCTTAGTGTGAGAATACCTCCTGAATGTAGACTTAGTGTGAGAATACCTCCTGAAGGTAGGCTCTTAGTGTGAGAATACCTCCTGAAGACAGGATTAGTGTGAGAATACCTCCTGAATGTAGGCTTAGTTTGAGAATATCTCCTGAATGTAGGCTCTTAGTGTGAGAATACGTCCTGAAGGTAGGCTTAGTGTGAGAATATCTCCTGAATGTAGGCTTAGTTTGAGAATACCTCCTGAATGTAGGCTCTTTGTGTGAGAATACCTCCTGAAGGCAGACTTAGTATGAAAATACCTCCTGAATGTAGGCTCTTAGTGTGAGAATACCTCCTGAAGGTCGGCTCTTAGTGTGAGAATACCTCCTGAAGGTAGGCTTAGTGTGAGAATACCTCCTGAATGTAGGCTTAGTGTGAGAATACCTCCTGAAGGTAGGCTTAGTGTGAGAATACCTCCTGAAAGTAGGCTTAGTGTGAGAATACCTCCTGAAGGTAGGCTTAGTGTGAGAATATCTCCTGAATGTAGGCTTAGTTTGAGAATACCTCCTGAATGTAGGCTCTTTGTGTGAGAATACCTCCTGAAGGCAGACTTAGTATGAAAATACCTCCTGAATGTAGGCTCTTAGTGTGAGAATACCTCCTGAAGGTCGGCTCTTAGTGTGAGAATACGTCCTGAAGGCAGGCTTAGTGTGAGAATACCTCCTGAAGGTAGGCACAGTGTGAGAATACCACCTGAAGGTAGGCTCTTAGTGTGAGAATACCTCCTGAAGGTAGGCTTAGTGTGAGAATACCTCCTGAAAGTAGGCTTAGTGTGAGAATACCTCCTGAAGGTAGGCTCTTAGTGTGAGAATACCTCCTGAATGTAGGTTCTTAGTGTGAGAATACCTCCTGAAGGTAGGCTGAGTGTGAGAATACCTCCTGAATGTAGGCTTAGTGTGAGAATACCTCCTGAATGTAGGCTCTTAGTGTGAGAATACCTCCTGAAGGTAGGCTTTGTGTGAGAATACGTCCTGAAGGTATGCTTAGTGTGAGAATACCTCCTGAAGGTAGGCTCTTAGTGTGAGAATACCTCCTGAATGTAGGCTTAGTGTGAGAATTTCTCCTGAAGGTAGGCTTAGTGTGAGAGTACCTCCTGAAGGTAGGCTCTTAGTGTGAGAATACCTCCTGAAGGCAGGCTTAGTGTGAGAATACCTCCAGAATGTAGGCTTAGTGTGAGAATACCTCCTGAAGGTAGGCTTAGTGTGAGAATACATCCTGAAGGTAGGCTCTTAGTGTGAGAATACCTCCTGAATGTAGGCTTAGTGTGAGAATACCTCCTGAAGGTAGGCTCTTAGTGTGAGAATACCTCCTGAATGTAGGCTTAGTGTGAGAATATCTCCTGAAGGTAGGCTTAGTGTGAGAATACCTCCTGAAGGTAGGCTCTTCGTGTGAGAATACCTCCTGAAGGTATGCTTGGTGTGAGAATATCTCCTGAAGGTAGGATCTTAGAGTGAGAATACCTCCTGAATGTAGGCTTAGTGTGAGAATACCTCCTGAAGGTAGGCTTAGTGTGAGAATACCTCCTGAATGTAGGCTCTTAGTGTGAGAATACCTCCTGAAGGTAGGCTTAGTGTGAGAATACCTCCTGAAGGTAGGCTTAGTGTGAGAATACCTCCTGAAGGTAGGCTTAGTGTGAGAATACCTCCTAAAGGTAGGCTTAGTGTGTGAATACCTCCTGAATGTAGGCTCTGAGTGTGAGAATACCTCCTGAATGTCGGCTCTTAGTGTGTGAATACCTCCTGAATGTAGGCTTAGTGTGTGAATACCTCCTGAATGTCAGCTCTTAGTGTGAGAATACCTCCTGAATGTAGGCTTAGTGTGAGAATACCTCCTGAATGTAGGCTCAGTGTGAGAAAACCTCCTGAATGTAGGCTTAGTGTGGGAATACCTCCTGAATGTCGGCTCTTAGTGTGAGAATACCTCCTGAATGTATGCTTAGTGTGTGAATACCTCCTGAATGTAGGCTCAGTGTGAGAATACCTCCTGAATGTAGGCTCAGTGTGTGAATACCTCCTGAATGTAGGCTTAGTGTGTGAATACCTCCTGAATGTCGGCTCTTAGTGTGAGAATACCTCCTGAATGTACGCTTAGTGTGCGAATACCTCCTGAATGTAGGCTCAGTGTGAGAATACCTCCTGAATGTAGGCTTTTAGTGTGTGAATACCTCCTGAATGTAGGCTTAGTGTGTGAATACCTCCTGAATGTCGGCTCTTAGTGTGAGAATACCTCCTGAATGTAGGCTTAGTGTGAGAATACCTCCTGAATGTAGGCTCAGTGTGAGAAAACCTCCTGAATGTAGGCTTAGTGTGAGAATACCTCCTGAATGTAGGCTTAGTGTGAGAATACCTCCTGAATGTAGGCTTAGTGTGAGAATACCTCCTGAATGTAGGCTTAGTGTGAGAATACCTCCTGAATGTAGGCTTAGTGTGAGAATACCTCCTGAAGGTACGCTTAGTGTGAGAATACCTCCTGAATGTAGGCTCTTAGTGTGAGAATACATCCTGATTGTAGGCTTAGTGTGAGAATACCTCCTGAAGGTAGGCTTAGTGTGAGAATACCTCCTCAAGGTAGGCACTTAGTGTGAGAATACCTCCTGAAGGTAAGCTTAGTGTGAGAATACCTCCTGAATGTCGGCTCTTCGTGTGAGAATACATCCTGAATGTAGGCTTAGTGTGAGAATACCGCCTGTAGGTTGGCTTAGTGTGAGAATACCTCCTGAAGGTAGGCTCTTAGTGTGAGAATACCTCCTGAAGGTAGGCTTAGTGTGAGAATACCTCCTGAACGTAGGCTTAGTGTGAGAATACCTCCTGAAGGTAGGCTCTTAGTGTGAGAATACCTCCTGAAGGTAGGCTTAGTGTGAGAATACGTTCTGAATGTAGGCTTAGTGTGAGAATACCTCCTGAATGTATGCTCTTAGTGTGAGAATAACTCCTGAAGGTCGGCTCTTAGTGTGAGAATACCTCCTGAATGTAGGCTTAGTGTGAGAATTTCTCCTGAAGGTAGGCTTAGTGTGAGAGTACCTCCTGAAGGTAGGCTCTTAGTGTGAGAATACCTCCTGAAGGTAGGCTTAGTGTGAGAATACCTCCTGAAGGTAGGCTTAGTGTGAGAATACCTCCTGAAGGTAGGCTCTTAGTGTGAGAATACCTCCTGAAGGCATGCTTAGTGTGAGAATACCTCCTGAAGGTAGGCTCTTAGTGTGAGAATACCTCCTGAAGGTAGGCTTAGTGTGAGAATACCTCCTGAAGGTAGGCTTAGTGTGAGAATACCTCCTGAAGGTAGGCTCTTAGTGTGAGAATACCTCCTGAAGGTAGGCTTAGTGTGAGAGTACCTCCTGAAGGTAGGCTCTTAGTGTGAGAATACCTCCTGAAGGTATGCTTAGTGTGAGAATATCTCCTGAAGGTAGGATCTTAGAGTGAGAATACCTCCTGAATGTAGGCTTAGTGTGAGAATACCTCCTGAAGGTAGGCTTAGTGTGAGAATACCACCTGAAGGTAGGCTCTTAGTGTGAGAATACCTCCTGAAGGTAGGCTTAGTGTGAGAATACCTCCTGAAGGTAGGCTTAGTGTGAGAATACCTCCTGAAGGTAGGCTCTTAGTGTGAGAATACCTCCTGAATGTAGGCTCATAGTGTGAGAATACCTCCTGAAGATAGGCTGAGTGTGAGAATACCTCCTGAATGTAGGCTTAGTGTGAGAATACCTCCTGAATGTAGGCTCTTAGTGTGAGAATACCTCCTGAAGGTAAGCTTAGTGTGAGAATACCTCCTGAAGGTAGGCTTAGTGTGAGAATACCTCCTGAAGGTAGGCTCTTAGTGTGAGAATACGTCCTGAAGGTATGCTTAGTGTGAGAATACCTCCTGAAGGTCGGCTCTTAGTGTGAGAATACCTCCTGAATGTAGGCTTAGTGTGAGAATTTCTCCTGAAGGTAGGCTTAGTGTGAGAATACCTCCTGAAGGTAGGCTTAGTGTGAGAATACCTCCTGAAAGTATGCTCTTAGTGTGAGAATATCTCCTGAAGGTAGACTTAGTGTGAGAATACCTCCTGAAGGTAGGCTCTTAGTGTGAGAATACCTCCTGAATGTTGGCTTAGTGTGAGAATATCTCCTGAAGGTAGGCTTAGTGTGAGAATACCTCCTGAATGTAGGCTCTTAGTGTGAGAATACCTTCTGAAGGTAGGCTTAGTGTGAGAATACCTCCTGAAGGTAGGCTTAGTGTGAGAATACCTTCTGAAGGTAGGCTTAGTGTGAGAATACCTTTTGAAGGTAGGCTTAGTGTGAGAATACCTCCTGAATGTAGGCTCTTAGTGTGAGAATACCTCCTGAAGGCAGGCTTAGTGTGAGAATACCTCCTGAATGTCGGCTCTTGGGGCCCAAGTTTCCACATGATTTGCGCCTGATTTTTAGGAGCAACTGGTGGAGAACGGACTATCTTAGAATTTGCAATTCTCCACATTTTTTTTTCTGCAGTTCCAGTCAGGTAGAACAGTTCTACTTTGGAACAGAATTTTTTCTTCAAAAGGGGGCGTGTTCGGCCATTGACGCCTGATTTGAAAGCTTCCACAGTGAAAATGTACTCCAAGCTAAAGTAGAATGGAGCCAGTGAAGATTTTTGTAGAACTGAAAAAACCTGTTCTACACATTAAAAAATCAGGTGCAGGTTACAAATCAGGCTTCCAGAACGAGGTTGGGGGGGGGGGGAGGGGGGGGAAGGGAACTCATTAAATTCTACAATAAATCCTTATTTATACTTCTACAAATATTATACAAATAAATCCAACCTGAATAAACATTTATAAGCAAAGAAAAGATTAAATAAACCTTCTTCCTACCTGTGTGAAAGTGCTTCAGCCAGGGAGAATGGTGCAGCAAGCCTCACAAAACGAGGGAGCCGACCGAACGCAGGCTGCGGGGGTGGTGGGAGGAGGGAGCCGACCGAACGCGGGCCTGGGGGGGGTGGGGGGAGGAGTGAGCCGACCGAACGCGGCCGGTGGGGGGAGGAGGGAGCCGACCGAACGCGGGCGGGGGGGTGGGGGGGGGGCGGGAGGGAAGGGAAGGGAGCCGACGAACGCGGGAGGAGGGGGAGGGAAGGGAGCCGACGAACGCGGGAGGAAGAAAGCCGACCGAACGCGGGCGGGAGGGCAAGAGGGAGCCGACCGAACGCGGGGGAGGGAGCCGACCGAACGTGGGCGGGCGGGAGGGATGGAGCCGACCGAACGCGGGGTGGGGGGCGGGGGGGAGGGAAGGGAGCCGACCGAACGCGGTGGGGGAGGAAGGGAATGGAGCCGTTCCAGATGGCTGGCGGGAAAGAGAGAAGGCTGCAGGAAGCACCAGAAATTGAGGAGCCATTTCCCGATGGCAAAAGGGGGAGGTCGTCAGGAAACGGCTGCCTCAACTTTCTGAGGCTTCCTGCACCCTTCTCACTGCTACAAGAAGCCTCTGTGCTGATGGCAATGTACTTTTATTAAAAAATTTTCAAAAACTAAACAGCTACAAAGAACTACAAAGAACTACAAAAATGACCGAGTGCCAATGTTTTTTTCACACAGAGCATGCGCGAACGCTCCAACGCGCACGTGCAGCATTGCCGGCAGGAAAAAAACTAATTTAAAAAGTACCCGCCCCCTCCCACTTACAAAATCAGTGCGAGTGTAGGCTCCGCCCCCCTGGGCGCCACGCCAAGCAGACAAGGAGCTGCAGAACGCTCCAGAATCGCTCGGTTTTTTTCCGGCGCGGTTTTAGGCACGAAAAACGGGCGCCCAGCTCGAAGGGGCACCCGTTTTTTATCATGTGGAAACTTGGACCCTCAGTGTGAGAATACCTCCTGAAGGTATGCATAGTGTGAGAATACCTCCTGAAGGTAGGCTTAGTGTGAGAATACCTCCTGAAGGTAGGCTTAGTGTGAGAATACCTCCTGAAGGTAGGCTTAGTGTGAGAATATCTCCTGAAGGTAGGCTTAGTGTGTGAATACCTCCTGAATGTAGGCTCTGAGTGTGAGAATACCTCCTGAATGTAGGCTCTTAGTGTGTGAATACCTCCTGAATGTAGGCTTAGTGTGTGAATACCTCCTGAATGTCAGCTCTTAGTGTGAGAATACCTCCTGAATGTAGGCTTAGTGTGAGAATACCTCCTGAATGTAGGCTCAGTGTGAGAAAACCTCCTGAATGTAGGCTTAGTGTGTGAATACCTCCTGAATGTCGGCTCTTAGTGTGAGAATACCTCCTGAATGTACGCTTAGTGTGTGAATACCTCCTGAATGTAGGCTCAGTGTGAGAATACCTCCTGAATGTAGGCTCAGTGTGTGAATACCTCCTGAATGTAGGCTTAGTGTGTGAATACCTCCTGAATGTCGGCTCTTAGTGTGAGAATACCTCCTGAATGTACGCTTAGTGTGTGAATACCTCCTGAATGTAGGCTCAGTGTGAGAATACCTCCTGAATGTAGGCTTTTAGTGTGTGAATACCTCCTGAATGTAGGCTTAGTGTGTGAATACCTCCTGAATGTCGGCTCTTAGTGTGAGAATACCTCCTGAATGTAGGCTTAGTGTGAGAATACCTCCTGAATGTAGGCTCAGTGTGAGAAAACCTCCTGAATGTAGGCTTAGTGTGAGAATACCTCCTGAATGTAGGCTTAGTGTGAGAATACCTCCTGAATGTAGGCTTAGTGTGAGAATACCTCCTGAATGTAGGCTTAGTGTGAGAATACCTCCTGAATGTAGGCTTAGTGTGAGAATACCTCCTGAAGGTACGCTTAGTGTGAGAATACCTCTTAAATGTAGGCTTAGTGTGAGAATACCTCCTGAAGGTACGCTTAGTGTGAGAATACCTCCTGAATGTAGGCTTTTAGTGTGAGAATACCTCCTGAATGTAGGCTTAGTGTGAGAATACCTCCTGAAGGTACGCTTAGTGTGAGAATACCTCCTGAATGTAGGCTCTTAGTGTGAGAATACATCCTGATTGTAGGCTTAGTGTGAGAATGCCTCCTGAAGGTAGGCTTAGTGTGAGAATACCTCCTCAAGGTAGGCACTTAGTGTGAGAATACCTCCTGAAGGTAAGCTTAGTGTGAGAATACCTCCTGAATGTCGGCTCTTCGTGTGAGAATACATCCTGAATGTAGGCTTAGTGTGAGAATACCGCCTGTAGGTAGGCTTAGTGTGAGAATACCTCCTGAAGGTAGGCTCTTAGTGTGAGAATACCTCCTGAAGGTAGGCTTAGTGTGAGAATACCTCCTGAACGTAGGCTTAGTGTGAGAATACCTCCTGAAGGTAGGCTCTTAGTGTGAGAATACCTCCTGAAGGTAGGCTTAGTGTGAGAATACGTTCTGAATGTAGGCTTAGTGTGAGAATACCTCCTGAATGTATGCTCTTAGTGTGAGAATAACTCCTGAATGTAGGCTTAGTGTGAGAAAACCTCCTGATGGTAGGCTGAGTGTGAGAATACCTCCTGAATGCAGGCTCTCCGTATGAGAATACCTCCTGAAGGTAGGCTCTTAGTGTGAGAATACTTCCTGAAGGTACGCTTCGTGTGAGAATACCTCCTGAAGGTAGGCTTAGTGTGAGAATACCTCCTGAAGGTAGGCTTACTGTGAGAATACCTCCTGAAGATAGGCTCTTATTGTGAGATTACCTCCTGAATGTAGCCACTTGGTGTGAGAATACCTCCTGAAGGTAGGCTTATGTGAGAATACCTCCTGAAGGCAGGCTTAGTGTGAGAATACCTCCTGAATGCAAGCTCTTAGTGTGAGAATACCTTGTGAAGGCAGGCTTAGTGTGAGAATACCTGCTGAATGCAGGCTCTTAGTGTGAGAATACCTCCTGAAGGTAGGCTTAGTGTGAGAATACCTCCTGAAGGTAGGCTCTTAGTGTGAGAATACCTCCTGATGGTAGGCTTAGTGTGAGAATACCTCCTGAATGTCGGCTCTTAGTGTGAGAATACCTCCTGATCGTAGGCTTAGTGTGAGAGTACCTCCTGAAGGTAGGCTCTTAGTGTGAGAATACCTCCTGAATGTAGGCTTAGTGTGAGAATACCTCCTGAAGGTAGGCTCTTTGTGTGAGAATACCTTCTGAATGTAGGCTTAGTGTGAGAATACCACCTGAAGGTAGGCTTAGTGTGAGAATACCTTCTGAATGTAGGCTTAGTGTGAGAATACCACCTGAAGGTAGGCTTAGTGTGAGAATACCTCCTGAAGGTAGGCTCTTTGTGTGAGAATACCTTCTGAATGTAGGCTTAGTGTGAGAATACCACCTGAAGGTAGGCTTAGTGTGAGAATACCTCCTGAAGGTAGGCTCTTTGTATGAGAATACCTTCTGAATGTAGGCTTAGTGTGAGAATACCTCCTGAATGTAGGCCCTTAGTGTGAGAATACCTCCTGAATATAGGCTTAGTGTGCGAAAACGTTCTGAAGGTAGGCTTAGTGTGAGAATACCTCCTGAATGTAGGCTCTTAGTGTGAGAATACCTCCTGAATGTAGGCTTAGTGTGAGAAAACCTTATGAAGGTAGGCTTAGTGTGAGAATACCTCCTGAATGTAGGCTTAGTGTGAGAATACCTCCTGAATGTAGTCTCTTAGTGTGAGAATACCTCCTGAAGGTACGCTTAGTGTGAGAATACCTCCTGAATGTAGGCTTTTAGTGTGAGAATACCTCCTGAATGTAGGCTTAGTGTGAGAATACCTCCTGAAGGTACGCTTAGTGTGAGAATACCTCCTGAATGTAGGCTTAGTGTGAGAATACCTCCTGAATGTAGGCTCTTCGTGTGAGAATACCTCCTGATGGTAGGCTTAGTGTGAGAATACCTCCTGAAGATAGGCTTAGTGTAAGATTACCTCCTGAATGTAGGCTCTTTGTGTGAGAATACCTCCTGAATGTAGGCTTAGTGTGAGAATACCTCCTGAAGGTAGGCTTAGTGTGAGAATACCTCCTGAAGGTAGGCTCTTTGTGTGAGAATACCTACTGAATGAAGGCTTAGTGTGAGAATACCACCTGAAGGTAGGCTTAGTGTGAGAATACCTCTTGAAGGTAGGCTCTTAGTGTGAGAATACCTCCTGAAGGTAGGCACAGTGTGAGAATACCTACTGACTGTAGGCTTAGTGTGAGAATACCTCCTGAAGGTAGGCTCTTAGTGTGAGAATACCTCCTGAAGGTAGGCTTAGTGTGAGAATACGTTCTGAATGTAGGCTTAGTGTGAGAATACCTCCTGAATGTAGGCTCAGTGTGAGAAAACCTCCTGATGGTAGGCTTCGTGTGAGAATACCTCCTGAATGCAGGCTCTTAGTATGAGAATACCTCCTGAAGGTAGGCTCTTAGTGTGAGAATACCTCCTGAAGGTAGGCTTCGTGTGAGAATACCTCCTGAAATAGGCTTAGTGTGAGAATACCTCCTGAAGGTAGGCTTACTGTGAGAATACCTCCTGAAGATAGGCTCTTATTGTGAGATTACCTCCTGAATGTAGCCTCTTGGTGTGAGAATAACTCCTGAAGGTAGGCTTAGTGTGAGAATACCTCCTGAAGGTAGGCTCTTTGTGTGAGAATACCTTCTGAATGTAGGCTTAGTGTGAGAATACCTCCTTAAGGTAGGCTTACTGTGAGAATACCTCCTGAAGATAGGCTCTTATTGTGAGATTACCTCCTGAATGTAGCCTCTTGGTGTGAGAATACCTCCTGAAGGTAGGCTTATGTGAGAATACCTCCTGAAGGCAGGCTTAGTGTGAGAATACCTCCTGAATGCAGGCTCTTAGTGTGAGAATACCTTGTGAAGGCAGGCTTAGTGTGAGAATACCTGCTGAATGTAGGCTCTTAGTGTGAGAATACCTCCTGATGGTAGGCTTAGTGTGAGAATACCTCCTGAAGGTAGGCTCTTCGTGTGAGAATACCTCCTGAAGGTAGGCTCTTAGTGTGAGAATACCTCCTGAATGTAGGCTTAGTGTGAGAATACCTCCTGAAGGTAGGCTCTTTGTGTGAGAATACCTTCTGAATGTAGGCTTAGTGTGAGAATACCACCTGAAGGTAGGCTTAGTGTGAGAATACCTCCTGAAGGTAGGCTCTTTGTGTGAGAATACCTTCTGAATGTAGGCTTAGTGTGAGAATACCACCTGAAGATAGGCTTAGTGTGAGAATACCTCTTGAAGGTAGGATCTTAGTGTGAGAATACCTCCTGAAGGTAGGCTTCGTGTGAGAATACCTCCTAAAGGTAGGCACAGTGTGAGAATACCTTCTGAATGTAGGCTTAGTGTGAGAATACCTCCTGAATGTAGGCCCTTAGTGTGAGAATGCCTCCTGAATATAGGCTTAGTGTGCGAAAACGTTCTGAAGGTAGGCTTAGTGTGAGAATACCTCCTGAATGTAGGCTCTTAGTGTGAGAATACCTCCTGAATGTAGGCTTAGTGTGAGAAAACCTTATGAAGGTAGGCTTAGTGTGAGAATACCTCCTGAATGTAGGCTTAGTGTGAGAATACCTCCTGAATGTAGGCTCTTAGTGTGAGAATACCTCCTGAAGGTACGCTTAGTGTGAGAATACCTCCTGAATGTAGGCTTTTAGTGTGAGAATACCTTCTGAATGTAGGCTTAGTGTGAGAATACCACCTGAAGGTAGGCTTAGTGTGAGAATACCTCCTGAAGGTAGGCTCTTTGTGTGAGAATACCTTCTGAATGTAGGCTTAGTGTGAGAATACCACCTGAAGGTAGGCTTAGTGTGAGAATACCTCCTGAAGGTAGGCTCTTTGTATGAGAATACCTTCTGAATGTAGGCTTAGTGTGAGAATACCTCCTGAATGTAGGCCCTTAGTGTGAGAATACCTCCTGAATATAGGCTTAGTGTGCGAAAACGTTCTGAAGGTAGGCTTAGTGTGAGAATACCTCCTGAATGTAGGCTCTTAGTGTGAGAATACCTCCTGAAAGTAGGCTTAGTGTGAGAAAACCTTATGAAGGTAGGCTTAGTGTGAGAATACCTCCTGAATGTAGGCTTAGTGTGAGAATACCTCCTGAATGTAGTCTCTTAGTGTGAGAATACCTCCTGAAGGTACGCTTAGTGTGAGAATACCTCCTGAATGTAGGCTTTTAGTGTGAGAATACCTCCTGAATGTAGGCTTAGTGTGAGAATACCTCCTGAAGGTACGCTTAGTGTGAGAATACCTCCTGAATGTAGGCTTAGTGTGAGAATACCTCCTGAATGTAGGCTCCGTGTGAGAATACCTCCTGATGGTAGGCTTAGTGTGAGAATACCTCCTGAAGATAGGCTTAGTGTAAGATTACCTCCTGAATGTAGGCTCTTTGTGTGAGAATACCTCCTGAATGTAGGCTTAGTGTGAGAATACCTCCTGAAGGTAGGCTTAGTGTGAGAATACCTCCTGAAGGTAGGCTCTTTGTGTGAGAATACCTACTGAATGAAGGCTTAGTGTGAGAATACCACCTGAAGGTAGGCTTAGTGTGAGAATACCTCTTGAAGGTAGGCTCTTAGTGTGAGAATACCTCCTGAAGGTAGGCACAGTGTGAGAATACCTACTGACTGTAGGCTTAGTGTGAGAATACCTCCTGAAGGTAGGCTCTTAGTGTGAGAATACCTCCTGAAGGTAGGCTTAGTGTGAGAATACGTTCTGAATGTAGGCTTAGTGTGAGAATACCTCCTGAATGTATGCTCTTAGTGTGAGAATACCTCCTGAATGTAGGCTCAGTGTGAGAAAACCTCCTGATGGTAGGCTTCGTGTGAGAATACCTCCTGAATGCAGGCTCTTAGTATGAGAATACCTCCTGAAGGTAGGCTCTTAGTGTGAGAATACCTCCTGAAGGTAGGCTTCGTGTGAGAATACCTCCTGAAATAGGCTTACTGTGAGAATACCTCCTGAAGATAGGCTCTTATTGTGAGATTACCTCCTGAATGTAGCCTCTTGGTGTGAGAATAACTCCTGAAGGTAGGCTTAGTGTGAGAATACCTCCTGAAGGTAGGCTCTTTGTGTGAGAATACCTTCTGAATGTAGGCTTAGTGTGAGAATACCTCCTTAAGGTAGGCTTACTGTGAGAATACCTCCTGAAGATAGGCTCTTATTGTGAGATTACCTCCTGAATGTAGCCTCTTGGTGTGAGAATACCTCCTGAAGGTAGGCTTATGTGAGAATACCTCCTGAAGGCAGGCTTAGTGTGAGAATACCTCCTGAATGCAGGCTCTTAGTGTGAGAATACTTTGTGAAGGCAGGCTTAGTGTGAGAATACCTGCTGAATGTAGGCTCTTAGTGTGAGAATACCTCCTGATGGTAGGCTTAGTGTGAGAATACCTCCTGAAGGTAGGCTCTTCGTGTGAGAATACCTCCTGAAGATAGGCTCTTAGTGTGAGAATACCTCCTGAATGTAGGCTTAGTGTGAGAATACCTCCTGAAGGTAGGCTCTTTGTGTGAGAATACCTTCTGAATGTAGGCTTAGTGTGAGAATACCACCTGAAGGTAGGCTTAGTGTGAGAATACCTCCTGAAGGTAGGCTCTTTGTGTGAGAATACCTTCTGAATGTAGGCTTAGTGTGAGAATACCACCTGAAGATAGGCTTAGTGTGAGAATACCTCTTGAAGGTAGGATCTTAGTGTGAGAATACCTCCTGAAGGTAGGCTTCGTGTGAGAATACCTCCTAAAGGTAGGCACAGTGTGAGAATACCTTCTGAATGTAGGCTTAGTGTGAGAATACCTCCTGAATGTAGGCCCTTAGTGTGAGAATGCCTCCTGAATATAGGCTTAGTGTGCGAAAACGTTCTGAAGGTAGGCTTAGTGTGAGAATACCTCCTGAATGTAGGCTCTTAGTGTGAGAATACCTCCTGAATGTAGGCTTAGTGTGAGAAAACCTTATGAAGGTAGGCTTAGTGTGAGAATACCTCCTGAATGTAGGCTTAGTGTGAGAATACCTCCTGAATGTAGGCTCTTAGTGTGAGAATACCTCCTGAAGGTACGCTTTGTGTGAGAATACCTCCTGAATGTAGGCTTTTAGTGTGAGAATACCTCCTGAATGTAGGCTTAGTGTGAGAATACCTCCTGAAGGTACGCTTAGTGTGAGAATACCTCCTGAATGTAGGCTTAGTGTGAGAATACCTCCTGAATGTAGGCTCTTCATGTGAGAATACCTCCTGATGGTAGGCTTAGTGTGAGAATACCTCCTGAAGATAGGCTTAGTGTAAGATTACCTCCTGAATGTAGGCTCTTTGTGTGAGAATACCTCCTGAATGTAGGCTCTTTGTGTGAGAATACCTCCTGAATGTAGGCTTAGTGTGAGAATACCTCCTGAAGGTAGGCTTAGCGTGAGAATACCACCTGAAGGTAGGCTTAGTGTGAGAATACCTCTTGAAGGTAGGCTCTTAGTGTGAGAATACCTCCTGAAGGTAGGCACAGTGTGAGAATACCTACTGAATGTAGGCTTAGTGTGAGAAAACATCCTGAAGTTAGGCACAGTGTGAGAATACCTTCTGAATGTAGGCTTAGTGTGAGAATACCTTCTGAATGTAGGCTTAGTGTGAGAATACCTTCTGAATGTAGGCTTAGTGTGAGAATACCTTCTGAATGTAGGCTTAGTGTGAGAATACCTCCTGAAGGCAGGCTTAGTGTGAGAATACCTTCTAAATGTAGGCTTAGTGTGAGAAAACGTCCTGAAGGTAGGCTTCCTGTGAGAATACCTCCTGAAGGTCGGCTTAGTGTGAGAATACATCCTGAATGTAGGCTTAGTGTGAGAATACCTCCTGAAGGTAGGCTTAGTGTGAGAATACCTCCTGAATGTAGGCTTTTAGTGTGTGAATACCTCCTGAATGTAGGCTTAGTGTGTGAATACCTCCTGAATGTCGGCTCTTAGTGTGAGAATACCTCCTGAATGTAGGCTTAGTGTGAGAATACCTCCTGAATGTAGGCTCAGTGTGAGAATACCTCCTGAATGTAGGCTCTTAGTGTGAGAATACCTCCTGAATGTCGGCTTAGTGTGAGAAAACCTCCGGAAGGTAGGCTTAGTGTGAGAATACCTCCTGAAGGTCGGCTTAGTGTGAGAATACCTCCTGAAGGTAGGCTCTTAGTGTGAGAATACCTCCTGAAGTTTGGCTTAGTGTGAGAATACCTCCTGAAGGTAGGCTTAGTGTGAGAATACATCCTGAATGTAGGCTTAGTGTGAGAATACCTCCTGAAGGTAGGCTTAGTGTGAGAATACCTCCTGAAGGTAGGCTCTTAGTGTGAGAATACATCCTGAATGTAGGCTTAGTGTGAGAATACCTCCTGAAGGTAGGCTTAGTGTGAGAATACCTCCTGAAGGTAGGCTCTTCGTGTGAGAATACCTCCTAAAGGTTGGCTTAGTGTGAGAATACCTCCTGAAGGTAGGCTTAGTGTGAGAATATCTCCTGAATGTAGGCTTAGTGTGAGAATACTTTCTGAATGTAGGCTATGTGTGAGAATACCTCCTGAATGTATGCTCTTAGTGTGAGAATACCACCTGAATGTAGTCTTAGTGTGAGAATACCTCCTGAATGTAGGCTCTTAGTTTGAGAATATCTCCTGAATGTAGGCTCTTAGTGTGAGAATACCTCCTGAAGGTCGGCTCTTAGTGTGAGAATATCTCCTGAATGTAGGCTTAGTGTGAGAATACCGCCTGAAGGTAGGCTTATTGTGAGAAAACATCCTGAAGGTAGGCTTAGTGTGAGAATACCTCCTGAATGTAGGCTCTTAGTGTGAGATTACCTCCTGCATATAGGCTCTTAGTGTGAGAATACCTCCTGAAGGTAGGCTCTTAGTGTGAGAATACCTCCTGAAGGTAGGCTTAGTGTGAGAATACCTCCTGAATGTCGGCTCTTAGTGTGAGAATACCTCCTGAATGTAGGCTTAGTGTGAGAATACCTCCTGAATGTCGGCTCTTAGTGTGAGAATACCTCCTGAATGTAGGCTTAGTGTGAGAATACCTCCTGAATGTAGGCTTAGTGTGAGAATACCTCCGAGCTGGGCGCCCGTTTTTCGCGCCTAAAATGGCGTCTAAGAAAATCCTCAGTAGTCTGCACCTACTTACAGGTCCTCTGGCCCTTGGCGCAGCCAGCACGAGCTGTGGGGGGGCGGAGCCAGGTCCCGGCGCTGAAAACAGTGCCGGGACCTCTGCACATGCGCGCTACAGTCGGCACGCAAGTGCAGTAGCTCCAGGCGCCGAACTGTGTGGGAGGGGCCCGAAGCACGCAGCCCCTAGCCCTGGCCCAATGGCCTCACTGGGGCTCCTCCCACGGCCAGCTCCTGCTCCCCGCCTGACCAGACCCGACACTCGCTCCCCCCCCCCGACCCGACCCGCGCTCCTGTTTCCCGACCCGACGCCCCCCCCTCTCTCTCTCCCTCCCGCTCCCTCCCTCCCTCCCTCTCTCCCCCATCCCTCCCTCCCTCTCTCCCCCTCCCTCCCTCTCTCCCCCTCCCTCCCTCTCGCTCCCTCCCTCTCCCTCCCCCTCCCTCTCCCTCCCTCTCCCTCCCCTCCCTCTCTCTCCCTCCCTCCCCTCCCTCTCTCTCCCTCTCTCCCCTCTCTCTCTCTCCCCTCCCCTCTCCCCTCTCTCTCTCCCTCTCTCCCCTCCCCTCTCTCCCCCTCCCCCCCTCTCCCCCTCCCTCTCTCCCCCCCTCTCTCTCTCCCCCCTCCCCCCCCTCTCTCCCCCCCCTCTCTCTCCCCCCTCCCCCCCTCTCTCTCTCCCCCCCTCCCCTCTCTCCCTCCCCCCCCTCTCTCTCTCTCTCTCCCCCCCTCCCCCCTCTCTCTCTCCCTGAATGTCGGCTCTTACATCTGTCCTTTAGTGCAATCTGAAGCCGTAGACATGGATGCTGTGCTTAATCATTTCTGAAGCAGCTTCACATTGACACAGAAACGGGTAGTTTGATAAGCCATGAATCAGTGACTAATTCTGGTAGATGATGCACACTGTTCTTTTCTTTTCAAATTACTCATAGAAAGCAATGTTCACAAGATCTTCGATAATAGTCTTGCCAATAATATTTAGGTATATCTTGAAACTTGCCAGATATAATTCCTGCATCCATAATAATTTGCTGTTCTTGAAGTAAATAAATTAGTTATTGGTTTTCTGTCTTTGTAAGAATGTGGAGACCATGTATAAAATCCAAAGACAAACGGTTTCCTAATGGCTCCACTGATGATTTTTCTACATCCACTTGTCCAAGGAAGGTGTTGATAATGGTGATGAAAGTCACCTCACATTTGATGGGGTGGAAGTGAGAGGGAAGCACAACATCATGAATGAGATCAAGGCAGCAAAGCTCAAAAATGCACCCAAAGAATCCGGGCGGAGAATATTCATTTAATTCGAATGATCTGTGCCATATGGGATGGATGGCGATTTCTAGCCTTTTCTGTTTAGGATCAAGTGCATGTGTATTTCAAATAACAGATGAATGACTGATTCAACACTTAGGAACATAGGGACAGGAGATGACCATCCAGATCCACGAGCCTTAGCTCAACTTCATTTACCTGCCTTTGCAACATATCCCTTGATACCCTTACCTATCAAAAGTCTATCGATCACAGTCTTCAAAATTTCAGTTGACCTAGCTAATTCTTTCATTTTTTTCCAACAAGGCTTTTTGCTCTGTTCAGCAGAATGGTAAGATGTACCAAGAATAACAAGGAATGCAGACTTGTTCCTGACTATCAATAAGGTATTTCATCAGTCACCAACAAGGGTGATTTTTGTAATTGGCTGAACTGCACAGTTCCTCTACTGCCACCCAAAGCCTACTATAGCACTGACCACACTCAACCAGCTCCATTGGGCAGGCCGTATCGTCCACATGCCCGACACGAGATTCCCTAAGCAAGCGCTCTACTCAGAACTCCTACACAGCAAGCGAGCCCCAGGTGGGCAGAGGAAATGTTTCAAGGACATCCTCAAAGCTTCCTTGATAAAGTGCAACATCCCCAACGGCTTCTGAAAATCCCTGGTCAAAGTGAAGGAAGAGCATCCGGGAGGGCGCTGAGCACCAAGAGTCTCGTCGCCGAGAGCATGCAGAAACCAAGCGCAGACAGCGGAAGGAGCATGCGGCAAACCAGACTCCCCACCCACCCTTTCCTTCAACCACTGTCTGTCCCACCTGTGACAGAAACTGTAATTTCCATATTGGACTGTTCAGTCACCTGAGAACTCACTTTTAGAGTGGAAGCAAGTCTTCCTCAATTTCAAGGGACTGCATATGATAATGACTATAATGTATAAAGTGTTAAAATACATCTAACTAAAATAAAGAGTCTTGAGTGTTAAGGATCCCAGAACAGGCCTGCAGCTGTCTCAGGTGGAAGGTGTGTTTTAGGCTAATTACACTATCTGCTAAACTTTACTTAAAAAAACTATAATTACTCTCAATTTCTTTTACAATATAAAGCAGGTGGCAATTAATAATCTGATAATTCATTGTCTTATTTAGTTAATTTAATTTATATACTGGTGCTATTCAGAATCTGCCCTAACTAGCATTTTCCTGATATATTCTCGGTGACTTTATTTTTAGTATCTGGTATTGGCCAAGCCAAGAGTTATGGATTGATAGTAGCAGACACTCCTAAATGGTGAGAAGCTAGGAACTGTCGGTGAACTGAAAGATTTAGCGGTCCAAGTACAAAATCACTAAAAGTTAGTGGACAGGTAAAAAATTATTTAAACGGCTAATGGAATGTTGGCCTTTATCTCAAGCGAGTTGGAATACAAAGGGGTGGGAGTTATGTTACAGCTTGTCAGGGATATGGTTAGAAACCATTTGGAGAACTGCATTCAGTTCTGGGCACCGCACCTCAAGAATATATTGGCCTTGGAGGGGGAGCTGCACAGATTCACCAGAATGATACGGGGGCTAAATGGGTTAAATTATGAAGATAGGTTGCATAGACTAGGCTTGTATTCACTTGAGTATAGACGATTAAGGGGTGATCCAATTGAGATGTTTAAGATGATTAAGGATTTGATCGGGTAGATAGAGAGAAACTATTACCTTTGATGGCAGAGTCCACAATAAAGGGGTCGTAATCTTAAAATTAGAGTTAGGCCGTTCAGGGGTAATGTCATAAAGTTCTTCTTCACAAAAAGGGTAGTGGAAATCTGGAACTCTGTCCCCCAAGATGCTGTCAAATCTGGCGGTCAATTGAAAATGTCAAAACAGAGATTGACAGATTTTTATTAGGCAAGGGTGTTGAGGATTATGGAACCAAGGTGGGTAGATGGAGTTAAGGTACAGCTCAGCCACGATCTTACTGAATGGCAGAATAGGCTCGAGAGGTTGAATGGCCTACTCCTGTTCATATGTTCCTATCACACAATGGTTCCAACTTTTGTGTGGTGAGCTGCACCCACCTGCAGTGAGCTATACAAGTCAAAGTTTTCTGAATTGGCTCGTTGGTAGATCCATTGCAAACCCCATGTAAATTGGGAGTAATATACTTGGGTACTTGGAAGTTAGACTGTGCCATTTAAAAAGCCAGGTCTGGATGAAGATTGCAGCAGCAGGTAAGTAGGAATGTGTTTGGATCATTGATGTCATCAGCAGGTAGCTGCATTGGATGCTCACCTGTGATTCTGGCCCATTTATCAAGAGCAGCTACCACAGCAGGGTCTGGCATACAAAGCCAGCAGGGGAACGAGTGTTGGCCATGCTCTGGGACTGCCAAAGTGAGCTCCAATGATTCCAGCAGGATAAATTGATTTACAAAAGGAGTAAATTGAGCATCAAACTATTCTGATATAACATCATAAAATAATTACATTTTATGGTTCAGGAGATGATGGCAAAATGTATTCCGGAATTGTTTTTTGGGCTATTTGGCGGCAGCTTGAGAGCATAAATTTTGCACAGGAGCCTCCCTGGTGTGAGGAATAGTCAGGGTCAGGCCCGTTGATGCAGGCAAGATCTTACAAAAGGAACTTGACCACGTTTAAATCAGAACTAATCAGTGGCAATTTCAGTTCCATAAGAACAAAAGCAAGGCACTTGCGTATATTTGAAGAAAAAAGCATGTATTCCTTATGTGTGATCACACATATCAAAGGGGAAATTGGAAGAGATGTGAAGGTGGGTGTTAGTTGACCACATCTAAACTGTGTGCGGCTACAGTAAGCAAAGCAAACAATATGCTGGGGTATGTTGTCTGGTCCAGCGGGTTCCAACACTCCGTGGCCATGTTAAAGCTTGTTACAAATTTTGGGTCTGCACTATCCGTTTCAGCATCACCGAACTTTCCCTAAACAGATTTCACGTGCCTTACTATCAGCAGCTGAGTTTTATTGCCCAATATCCAGTCATATAAATTTACGAGAATGGCTCCAGGGATGAGGGACTTCAGTTACGTGGATAGACTAGAGAAGCTGGGGTTGTTCGCCTGAGTGCAGAGAAAGTTGAGAGGAGATTCGATAGAGATGCTCAACATCATGAGGGGTGTAGATAGAGAGAAACTGCTCCCATTGGCGGAAGGCTCGAGAACCAGGGGACACAGATTTAAGGTGATTGGCAGAAGAACCAAAAGCGACATGAGGAAAAATCTTTTAACGCAGTGAGTGGTTGGATCTGGAATTCACTGCTGAAGTGTTCTGGCACAGGCTCGACTGGCCGAATGGCCTCCTCCTGTGCTATAACCATTCTATGATTCTAATAGCATGATCCGGAGTGAGGTGGTGGGAGAGGGGGGCCAGGGGATTGAGGTTGTAACAGTGAAGCCCAGTGTGTCCCTAGAGCTGGAGCATGCGGTGTTCACCGGTACGCTTGCAGCCTTCCGCGAGAGGTGGGCGCCGGAGGGACTGGAGTGCATCATCACCCCCGGCAACCACATTTTAATTTGATTACCATTGTTTAAAGTTTAATTTGTTTAATTTGCTGGTTTTAGTGCCCCTCCCCCCTTTTAGCCAGGGGGCACTTGTATAATTTGTGTGTTGGTGCCCTCAAAAAAAAACCCTAAAAAAAGGGGCACTGGAAAAAAAATATTTTGGAGTGTGACCCCCCTTTCAGAGGGCATTTGTTTAAAGTGAAGCTGTATACTGTAGTCTCACATGTGCTCCCAAGTGCTGTTTCTTCTAACTTCCAGAAAGCAGGCAATGAATATTCTTGTCAGATAAGGCCCACTGTAAATCAACAAGTAGGTTTATTGCTCACATAATATTTCAGTAAACCGGATAATGTCTGCAATGGATTCCATCTGTTTCAAAACTCTCCTTTTGTAACATACAAAAATAATAATGTGCTATACTTGCTGGTGGGCTGATCTGACTTTATTGACTAGCAAATCACTGAAATTGGTTACACTGAATTTAGGAAGGAACTTCTCACCCTGTGTACTAGTTCCCATTTAAGATTACTGCAGACTCTGTTCTTAGCTGGACACAAAGCCAAAGACCTGACTTCTGACTCTCTCCCAGTTCTTTGTGCCCAGGAATTTGCATTCCATCTACTAAATATACTACAGTGCTACCCTCCTCGGTGTGGGCAGTGCTACCCTCCTCGGTGTGGGCAGTGCTACCCTCCTCGGTGTGGGCAGTGCTACCCTCCTCGGTGTGGTCAGTGCTACCGTCCTCGGTGTGGGCAGTACTACCCTCCTCGGTGTGGGTAGTGCTACCCTCCTCGGTGTGGGCAGTGCTACCCTCCTCGGTGTGGGCAGTACTACCCTCCTCGGTGTGGGCAGTACTACCCTCCTCGGTGTGGGCAGTGCTACTCTCCTCGGTGTGGGCAGTACTACCCTCCTCAGTGTGGGCAGTACTACTCTCCTCGGTGTGGGCAGTACTACCCTCCTCGGTGTGGGCAGTACTACCCTCCTCGGTGTGGGCAGTGCTACTCTCCTCGGTGTGGGCAGTGCTACCCTCTTCGGTGTGGGCAGTGCTACTCTCCTCGGTGTGGGCAGTGCTACCCTCCTCGGTGTGGGCAGTGCTACCCTCCTCAGTGTGGGCAGTGCTACCCTCCTCGGTGTGGGCAGTGCTACCCTCCTCGGTGTGGGCAGTGCTACCCTCCTCGGTGTCGGCAGTACTACTCTCCTCGGTGTGGGCAGTACTACTCTCCTCGGTGTGGGCAGTACTACCCTCCTCGGTGTGGGCAGTGCTACTCTCCTCGGTGTGGGCAGTGCTACTCTCCTCGGTGTGGGCAGTGCTACCCTCCTCGGTGTGGGCAGTGCTACCCTCCTCGCTGTGGGCAGTACTACCCTCCTCGGTGTGGGCAGTGCTACTCTCCTCGGTGTGGGCAGTGCTACCCTCCTCGGTGAGGGCAGTACTTCCCTCCTCGGTGTGGGCAGTGCTACCCTCCTCGGTGTGGGCAGTGCTACCCTCCTCGGTGTGGGCAGTACTACCCTCCTCGGTGTGGGCAGTGCTACCCTCCTCGGTGTGGGCAGTGCTACTCTCCTCGGTGTGGGCAGTGCTACCGTCCTCGGTGTGGGCAGTGCTACCGTCCTCGGTGTGGGCAGTGCTACCGTCCTCGGTGTGGGCAGTGCTACCCTCCTCGGTGTGGGCAGTGCTACCCTCCTCGGTGTGGGCAGTACTACCCTCCTCGGTGTGGGCAGTACTACCCTCCTCGGTGTGGGCAGTGCTACTCTCCTCGGTGTGGGCAGTACTACCCTCCTCGGTGTGGGCAGTGCTACCCTCCTCGGTGTGGGCAGTGCTACCCTCCTCGGTGTGGGCAGTACTACCCTCCTCGGTGTGGGCAGTACTTCTCTCCTCGGTGTGGGCAGTGCTACTCTCCTCGGTGTGGGCAGTACTACCCTCCTCGGTGTGGGCAGTACTACTCTCCTCGGTGTGGGCAGTACTACTCTCCTCGGTGTGGGCAGTGCTACTCTCCTCGGTGTGGGCAGTACTTCTCTCCTCGGTGTGGGCAGTACTACCCTCCTCGGTGTGGGCAGTGCTACCCTCCTCGGTGTGGGCAGTGCTACCCTCCTCGGTGTGGGCAGTACTACCCTCCTCGGTGTGGGCAGTGCTACCCTCCTCGGTGTGGGCAGTGCTACTCTCCTCGGTGTGGGCAGTACTACCCTCCTCGGTGTGGGCAGTACTACTCTCTTCGGTGTGGGCAGTGCTACCCTCCTCGATGTGGGCAGTGCTACCCTCCTCGGTGTGGGCAGTACTACCTGCGGTGTGGGCAGTGCTACTCTCCTCGGTGTGGGCTCCTGGCAGCTGCTGACTGCTGGCTTCACAAGAAGGAAGCCTTCCTAAAATGAGGGGCAAGATTTTGGTCTGGACCCATTTCTGAGCCCAAACTTGCTGCTGCACGACTAGTGTGTGCCCAAAAGGAGAGGCCCGAGGATCGATGGAAAGTGATCCGCTCCGAGATGCTGGCGCTGGACACAGCTCCACCAAGCAGCTCGCCCGTGCGAAGAGATCAATGTCAACCTGCCCACCTCACTGCGGCGGCCCCCGGGTGGGGGGTATGGGAGGTGCAATCAGAACGTGTGTGGAGTCTGAGCCGTACTCCTCCTCCTTCTAGATCCACAGGAATGTTTTTGTTTCAGAGAAAGAAATGAACAAACCTGCCCTGATCATCACCAACTCGTTTCTGGATGGGGTCCTTCAACAATTTAGGCATCTGCCTGGGACACCCAAGAAAAGGCCCCACAAATTTAGCAGTGAGAGCAATGTCAGCGCAGAGTGGGTGCAGGCTGTCCCACTGCTAAACTGGTATGCTTTGCATCCATTTTGTGGCCAAATAATGAGCGCAAAACATAAACATTTCTAACTCCAATATGTGCTCTTGTCCTGATCTAAAGAGGGTCAAGTGAGTTACTGATGCTTTCAGCCATTAGACTGTGAAATAGCTCAAACATGGTCAGTACACATCAAACACCACAGACCAGCTTCATCATGCCATTGTGTTTATCAATTGGGAAGACGATTGACATTGTTCAAGTACATCACCTCTGTTTCAGTCGAACTTTAAACAAAGTTATTCAAAGAGCTTTATGAACATAAAAGTGCAGCAAAGTTTCTGTATTAGCAATTCCGTTTCAAATAGCTGTGGGACAAGGGGACAGAAAGTATCTCCATGGATGTGTGTCGACATAATCTCTGAACAAACTGTTCTGTTTGTTCACTGACAAATAAGTCAGCTATTTCTTTTCTGAGAAGTTTTTTTTATCACAGATCTGCAAGGAATTTTTCAAAGGATCTCATCTGCCTGGTTTGTCTGTTTACCCTTGGCGAATTAGTTATAGATTGTTTTTACTGCTTGTTTCTGCAAATAATGGTATTCACGAATCAACCTGTTTGAAACATAGAAACTTAGAAACATAGAAAATAGGTGCAGGAGTAGGCCATTCAGCCCTTCGAGCCTGCACCACCTTTCAATATGATCATAGCTGATCATGTAATTTCAGTACCCCATTCCTGCTTTCTCTCCATACCCCTTGATCCCTTTAGCTGTAAGGGCCACATTTAACTCCCTTTTGAATATATCCAACGAACTGGCCTTCTGTGGTAGAGAATTCCACAGGTTCACAATTCTCTGAGTGAAGAAGTTTCTCCTCCTCGGTCCTACATGGCTTACCCCTTATCCTTAGACTGTGATTCCTGGTTCTGGACTTCCCCAACATCGGGAAAATTCTTCCTGCATCTAACCTGTCCAATCCTGTCAGAATGTTATATGTTTCTATGAAATCCCTTCTCATTCGTCGAAATACCAGTGAATATAAGCCTAGTTGATCCAGTCTTTCTTCATATGTCAGTCCTGCCATCCCGGGAATCAGTCTGATGACCTTCGCTGCACTCCCTCAATAGCAAGAATGTCCTTCCTCAGATTAGGAGACCAAAACTGAACACAATATTCAAAGTGTGGCTTCATCAAGGCCCTGTACAACTGCAGTAAGATTTCCCTGCTTCTATACTCAATTCTTCTCGCTATGAAGGCCTACATGCCATTTGCCTTCTTCACCGCCTGCTGCACCTGTATGCCAACTTTCAATGACTGATGTACCATGACACCCAGCTCTCGTTGTACCTCCCCTTTTCCTAATCTATCACCATTCAGATAATATTCTGCCTTCCTGTTTTTGCCACCAAAGTGGATAACCTCACATTTATCTACATTATACTGCATCTGCCATGCATTTGCCCACTCACCTAACCTGTCCAAGCCACCCTGCAGCCTCTTAGTGTCCTCCTCACAGCTCACATTGCCACCCAGCTTAGTGTCATCTGCAAACTTGGAGATATTACATTCAATTCCTTCGTCTAAATCATTAATGTATCTTGTAAATAGCTGGGGTCTCAGCACTGAACCTTGTGCTACCCCACTAGTCACTGCCTGCCATTCTGAAAAGGACCCGTTTATTCCCACTCTCTGCTTCCTGTCTGCCAACCAGTTCTCTATCCACATCAGTATATTACCCCCAAAACCATGTGCTTTAATTTTGCACACTAATCTCTTGTGTGGGACCTTGTCAAAAGCCTTTTGAAAGTCCAAATACACCACATCCACTGGTTCTCCCTTGTCCACTCTACTAGTTACATCCTCAAAAAATTCTAGAAGATTTGTCGAGTGTGATTTTCCTTTCATAAATCCATGCTGACTTGGACCGATCCTGTCACTGCTTTTCAAATGCTGCTATTACATCTTTAATAATTGATTCCAACATTTTCCCCACTACCGATGTCAGGCTAACCGGTCTATAATTCACTGTTTTCTTTATCCCTCCTTCTTTTAAAAGTGGGGTTATATTAGCTACCCTCCAATCCATAGGAATTGATCCAGAGTCTATAGAATGTTGGAAAATGACCACCAATGCATCCACTATTTCTAGGGCCACTTCCTTAACTACTCTGGGATGCAGACTGTCAGGCCCTGGGGATTTATCGGCCTTCAATCCTCTCAATTTCCCTAACACAATTTCCTGACTAATAAGGATGTCCTTCAGTTCCTCCTTCTCGCTAGACCCCCAGTCCCCTAGTATTTCCAGAAGGTTATTTGTGTCTTCCTTAGTGAAGACAGAACAAAAGTATTTTCAATTGGTCTGCCATTTCTTTGTTCCCCATTATAAATTCACCTGATTCTGACTGCAAGGGACCTACATTTGTCTTCACTAATAGTTTTCTCTTCAAATATCTATAGAAGCTTTTGCAGTCAATTTTTATGTTCCCAGCAAGCTTCTTCTCATACTCTATTTCCCCCCTCCTAATTAAACCCTTTGTCCTCCTCTGCTGAATTCTGAATGTCTCCCAGTCCTCAGGTTTGCTGCTTTTTCTGGCCAATTTATATGCCTCTTCCTTGGATTTAACACTAGCCTTAATTTCCCTTGTTAACCACCTTCCACGTTGTATTTTTATGTACAATTGTTGAAGTTCATCCATGTGATAGTTTGGTAGTTTAGATTATTACAAAGTCTGGCATTGGTAATATTGGGCCAGATTTTGCTGTAGAAATAATGGTGAGACTTTCGGTGCTCGCTGTTATCTACATGGAAACAGGACAGCAACTTCTGGCGACCGCACATGTGCAGTTACACGTGGAAATCCAGAAGTTTAAAAGCTCCCTGAAACGGCGTCTCACCATCTGGCTCCCCATTGAAATATGTTGAATGGTGTGAATTTGCTGTACTTGCCTCATAGATAGGAACTAACTGTGCTAGAAAAAGTTAGGGCTTGTCCATTGCTGTGTAAGTACCATTTTGATTGCATGGTAAGTCTTAGTTACTGGCAAACAACCTCTCTGGCACTGAAAATTAACTTTTACCAGTGTGGAGTCTCATTCCTTCAGATTTCAATTATTGTTGTAGATTTTTAAAAATTAATTACATTTTCTCTTCACTTTGTCTGTCTGTCTGTCTGTCTATCTTTCCTGCTCTTTGTTATGCTTTCTGTATCTGATTTGATATTGAATTCAACCACTCTAACTTACATTCTGATTCAGACTCTGTGCTGCTCATTGACGATTCTTAAATCTGATTGGTTAAGGAGATACACAGTTGCGAGCCCTGTTCACACAGGTTCCGGATGTCCTGCAGAGGGCACTGCACTTTTTGGCTCCCTAATTTATAAGGAGCTCCAGTACAAAACCCCATAGAAAATCTGTGGGCAAGTGCAAGTGTAACATATGGCTAGCTCTGTTCGTTCGCAGTTGAGAGCAAAATCCAGCCCATTATCTATCTTCAGAAGTGACCTGAGGCATAGCAAAATTTTATGGATTATCCAGTAAGAATAAATAATCTGCATCTATTTAAAATGGTTCATTGTTCGCTTAGGGCATGTTAGCTCTTCGATTGACTCATAGATAAGACCATGTTCTGGTTTATAGGGAGCAAGGGCTTGCCTATATTATGTGGACTTTTTGTGGTGGTGCAAGGAAAAGTATCTGGAGCAAGCCTGAATGTTAATCTTAAAAGTGGTGGAAGGGGTGAAACATAGTTAGTATCTCTCATTTTAGAGGGATCAGCCATGAGCAACAACTAGATAAACTAGAAGGCTGGAGCCTTGATAGAATGTATAAGAAACTTAATGGATTAAAGAGAGTAGAATACGAACAATAGTTTCAATACAAGGGCAACGATAGGACAGTCATCACAAAGTATTTCTTACCACAGAGCGTGATCAATAGCTAGAATGAATTGTCAGGAAAGGTGGTTGAGACCAGGATATTGGATCTATTTAAGAGCTAGAAGCTGTAATGAGAAGATGGTAGGGTTGGTACTTTCTAAGGATAAGATAAAGGGCTCAATTTTCCCCAGTGATTTGCGCTGTTTTTTTTGAGCAGGCTGTTTTTTTTGGCTTAAGTTTTAAAAATCCACAGTTTCCCCAATCAATTTGCACCTGTGTAACTCAGTTAGTTACCATTTTTTTAGGTGAGTTTTTTTTTCAGCCAAACTGACTGTAACCTGCCACCCGCGCCAATTCTGGCCATTTAGGCAAGTTTGGCCAGCTGAGAGTTACTCCAGCTGTACTTAGGCCAGTTTAAAAACCTTCTGGAGAGTTAAAGAAATCGGCGCAGGTAAGGAAATCGGCGCAGGTAAGGAAATTGGCGCAGGTAAGTGCAGCAGATGCCCGGACAGCAGCAGCAGGAGAGGTAAGAGAGGGGGGGAGAGATAGGGGGGTGAAAGAGAGCGAGGCGGGCTGTGAAAGAGAGAGAGGGGGTTGGGGGGAAGGGAGAGGGAGGTGGGGGGAAAGGGAGAGGGAGGTTGGGGGAAAGGGAGAGGGAGGTTGGGGGAAAGGGAGAGGGAGGTTGGGGGAAAGGGAGAGGGGGTGGGGGGAAAGGGAGAGGGAGGTTGGGGGAAAGGGAGAGGGGTGTGGGGGGAAAGGGAGAGGGGGGTGGGGGGAAAGGGAGAGGGAGGTTGGGGGAAAGGGAGAGGGAGGTTGGGGGAAAGGGAGAGGGAGGTTGGGGGAAAGGGAGAGGGGGGTGGGGGGGAAAGGGAGAGGGGGTGGGGGGGAAAGGGAGAGGGGGGTGGGGGGGAAAGGGAGAGGGGGGTGGGGGGGAAAGGGGGAGGGGGGTGGGGGGGAAAGGGAGAGGGGGGTTGGGGGGGAAAGGGAGAGGGGGGTTGGGGAAGAAAAGAGTGATGGAGGTTGGGGGGAAAGAGAGGGGGATGGTTTTCAGGTGCAGTTAGGTGGGGGACCCGGAGGTGGGAGGTCATTCAGCCTGGGCTAAGGGCGGGACCAGCAAGGCACTCGGGGCTGGGGGGGGAGGATGCGGAGTGCGGGGTGAAGCTGGAGCTGGAGCTGGACCAGCAAGGGGCTCGGGGTGGGCGGGGGAAGCAGACCGGGAGGCGTTTTAAAATTGATGCAATGTGTTTTGATGTGTTTTTAAGTTGATGCAATATGTTTGAATGTGTTGGGAGCTGGCTGTATGTTTCTCTTTGTAGCCTCAGCCCGCTTTGTGTCCCTGGTTACCGTGACAACCTGATCCTTTTGGCGCAGATCAAGGCTCCACCCCCAAAACTAAAGGACAAGTTAGGCTGCGCCAAATTGAAGAAATCCAACGGGGAAATTTAGAACAATTTCTTTTGCCGTACTTGGGCCCCCAAAAAACGGGCGTAACTCTTCAAGTACGCCAAAAAAAAACTTTGGGGAAAATTGAGTCCAAAGTGTGGGGTCATGAAGGGAGCGAGTATGATAAAACTAATATCTGTACTTACCTGACGATAAAGGTGAAATGTCTTCTGCTATGTGTACAACTTTGTGTGATGCCAGCCAGTCGATAAACAGCAATGTTTTTCAGATGAGATGGCTACACACCGGTGTCTGTGTGTGTTATTTTCATGTTTATTATTTTAAGTCAAATATAACATAAAATATGACCTGATACATCAGGAGATGTGGTACTACCTGTAAGTGCAATCTTCAATATTTTATTCTGTAATAGTGAACTAAAACTAAAAGTACTTATCTTACTGTGTCTTACATTGACAACATTAATGCTACAGGAACATAGTGCCACATAATGTACATGGTTCAGTATCACAGCAATGTGAATGATACTAAAGCAAGGTAACTAACTTCTCAAAGCTCAAGAGTCGATGCTATTTAACAAGAAAATGCTATTTAACAAAAAACAGCAACATTTTAGGTCTTTTTACATTACACCTTGGTGGAGTTTGATTCTGATTCATCAAAGTGAAACTGTTTGGGCCCTGGAATATATTAAGGAGAGACCATTACCAATACTTAAAAGACTTGTGCGACACCTTCTAGACCTTAGAATCAGCACACAGCACAAAACTTACTTAGTTTTCAAAGTTTTCTTTGGTGCTTTTCATCACTGAAATTATTTTCCCCCAAAACATTAATTTTCCTCAACACAATGAAGTATTTTTCCCATTTAACTCTCGCCTTTTCATTACCTTAACAGTTGTAACTCAGTCTATGGGTTCTTACTGTTAAACACACAGCTACCACAGCAAGTTTGAGCACAATGAGTGTAACGTAGCCAAGTTTGCTAACGATACAAAGATGGGAGGAAAAGCAATGTGTGAGGACACACAAAACCTGCAAAAGGACATAGACAGGCTAAGTGAGTGGGCAAAAATTTGGCAGATGGAGTATAATGCTGGAAAGTGTGAGGTCATGCACTTTGGCAGAAAAAAATCAAAGAGCAAGTTATTATTTAAACGGAGAAAGATTGAAAAGTGCTGCAGTACAGCGGGACCTGGGGGTACTTGTGCATGAAACACACAAGTTTAGTATGCAGGTACAACAAGTGATCAGGAAGGTCAATGGAATCTTGGCCTTTATTGCAAAGGGGATGGAGTATAAAAGCAGGGAAGTTTTGCTACAGTTATACAGGGTATTGGTGAGGCCACACCTGGAATACTGCGTGCAGTTTTGGTTTCCATATTTACGAAAGGATATACTTGCTTTGGAGGCAGTTCAGAGAAGTTTGCAGAACTTGAGGCCAACCCTGACCAGGCTAAAGCCGATGCAGAAGAAGATTCAGGCATGGACGAGTCTGAAGAGGAGGAAATCTTCCAATCTCACCTACCAGACCAAGAGCATGGGGGTGAGCGGGAGGGGAAGGGGCAAGGTGAGGGGGAGGATTAAGCCCCCACTGTTGTACTCAATCTGGAGGAGGTATAGATGCCGCCCATTGAGGTGCCAGCCCCTTTCCTGAGTGGTACGAGTGTTGGGACATTCCATGGTTTCTTACTGTCCAAGGCTGCGGATCCCAGTGGGATGCAGCGAGGCACACCTAGGGCCCCGACGTCCGAGGCTGCAGATCCCAGTGGGATGCAGAGAGCCAC
The DNA here is from genome assembly GCF_044704955.1 of Pristiophorus japonicus. NCBI lineage: Eukaryota > Metazoa > Chordata > Chondrichthyes > Pristiophoridae > Pristiophorus > Pristiophorus japonicus. The sequence continues at coordinate 44,245,011 of NC_091985.1, read as the reverse complement.
ACCCAGGGTGAGGAGAGGAAGGAGAGCTCGACCGTGCTCTCCTGAGGTGCAGGATCTAACAGATGTGGTTCAGGTGATTGCAATAAGCGCGGAGAGCATTGATCTTATGCGATCACTCCTGGACACCATCAGTGGGGTGGGTGATGAATTATCGGGACTGACAAGAGAAGTAACAACACTCTTACGAGAAATGGGAACACTGTCTGGGCACATAAGGGAGGGAATGTCGTAGGTAGCTGATACACTGTCAGCGAACATGAGGGAGGGGATGTTGCAAGTAGTTGAGACACTGTTGGGGCACATGAGGGAGGGAATGTCGGAGTTAGCTGCTGCAATAAGGGAACACTCCCAGACCCCGCGCCCATTGACAGAATCAACTACCACTCCCACTCCAATCCCCAGACCAGCCTCTGAAGAGGCTCAAGTCGGGCCTTCCACATAACCACCTGCCCCCGTCCCCCCTCCCACCCCCACCCCCCACTCCCCAACAAGAGGTGCACGTTACCCGAGATGCTCAAAAGAATAAGCTTGGTACCAACCCGAGAAACGCTGCGCCACCGCCTGCGGGCAGGGGTGGAGTCAACAAGACCAAGCGCAGCGGGCGGTCTTAGAATAAGGTGGAGGAGAGATGGGTGCAGTCTTTCTTTAGTGTTGTTGTTGTTGCTGTTATTATTTTTACTGTTCTCACATTAGAAGTTTTTTGTAAGTGATGTAAATTTACAAGTTTAAAAGTTTTTAAGTGATCTTAACTAAAAACGTTAAGGTTTGACACAAGAATATTTTTAGTTAAGTTAAGTACAAACATGTGTTAAAGTTTTGAATAAAATATATTTTAAATTATAACTGAATCATTTCCATTATTTAAGAACATAAGAACAAAAGACATAGGAGCAGGAGTAGACCATACAGCCCCTTGAGCCTGCTCCGCCATTTAGTACGATCATGGCTGATCTGATCATGGACTCAGGTCCACTTCCCTGCCCACTCCCCATAACCCCTTATTCCCTTATCGGTTAATAAACTGTCTATCTCTGTCTTAAATTTATTCAATAACCCAGCTTCCACAGCTCTCTGAGGCAACAAATTCCATAGATTTACAAACCTCAGAGAAGAAATTCCTCCTCATCTCAGTTTTAAATGGGCGGCCCCTTATTCTAAGATTATGCCCCCTCATAATCTTATACGTTTTGATAAGATCACCTCTCATTCTTTTGAATTCCAATGAGTAGAGGCCCAACCTACTCAACCTTTCCTCATAAGTCAACCCCCTCATCCCTGGAATCAACCTAGTGAACCTTCTCTGAACTGTCTCCAAAGCAAGTATATCCTTTCTTAAATATGGAAACCATATTCCAGGTGTGGCCTCATCAATACCCCGTATAACTGTAACAAGACTTCCTTGCTTTTATGCTCCGTTCCCTTTGCAATGAAGGCCAAGATTCTATTGGCCTTCCTGATCACTTGCTGTACCTACATACTAACCTTTTGTGTTTCATGCACAAGTACCCCCAGGTCCCGCTGTACAGCAGCACTTTGCAATCTTTCTCCATTTAAATAAATGATTTTGATTTTGCTCTTTGATTTTTTTTCTGCCAAAGTGCATGACCTCACACTTTCCTACATTATACTCCATCTGTCAAATGTATGCCCACTCACTTAGCCTGTCTATGTCCTTTTGCAGATTTTTTGTGTCCTCCTCACACATTGCTTTTCCTCCCATCTTTGTATTGTCAGCAAACGTGGCTACGTTACACTCAGTCCCTTCTTCCAAGTCATTAATATATATAAAGTAAATAGTTGGGGTCCCAGCACTGATCCCTGCAGCACCCCACTAGTTACTGATTGCCAACCTGAGAGTGAACCGTTTAGCCCGACTCTCTGTTTTCTGTTAGTTAGTCAATCCTCTATCCATGCTAATATATTACCCCCAACCCCGTGAACTTTTATCTTGTGCAGTAACCTTTTATGTGGCACCTTGTCAAATGCCTTCTGGAAATCCAAATACACCACATCCACTGGTTCCCCTTTATCCACTCTGTTTGTTACATCCTCAAGGAATTCCAGCAAATTTGTCAAACATAACTTCCCCTTCATAAATCCATGCTGATTCTGCCTGACTGAATTATGTTTTTCCAAATGTCCTGCTACTGCTTCTTTAATAATTTGTTCCATTACTAACACAACTTTTTGAACTAAAGAAGAATCATTCCATTATTTGTTCCATTAACAGAGCACAACATTATGGAACAGGTCCAAACATGGTCCATGTGGAATAGTTGCCACTGAGCCTTCAGGCAGCAAAGCATTTGCGGATGAGCTGTTTGTGCAAGGCTCGAGCAATCGTTAAAGGGGCACAATGGCCCGCCTCCTCCGCTGTCATGCTCCAGGTTCAGGTAGTTGCATGGCTTCCTCGTCCTAGTCCTCCTCCTCCTTCTCCTCATCTGCAGCTTCCTCATCATTATCATCAGCCACTCTCACCTCAGGGGGTCTTCTACTACCAGCTGCTGCTGCCTCATGATGGCTAAATTATGCAGCATGCAGCATGCAGCATACAACAGTGAACTGACCGACAATCTCAGGGGAGTATTGCAAGTAGCTTCCTGAATGGTCCAGGCATCGGAAACGCAGATTCAAGATGCCAATGGTCCTCTCTTTGATGCTGCGCATCGCAATGTGCGACATGTTGTATTCCCGGTCAGCTTCCGTCCGGGTTACACGTAGGGGCATCATGAGCCAGGTGGCAAGGCCATATCCTTTGTCTCCCAGAACCAGCTCTGCCCTTCTGGCTGCTGCTGAAACATGGCAGAAAAAAGCACTCTCATATAGGATGAATGTATCAAAGGTGCTCCCAGGGTATATTGCATCAACCGACATGATGCAATGCATGCCGTCAGAGACAAGCTGCAAATTGACGGAGTGGAAGTCTTTTCTGTTCCTGTACATCTCGTAATCCTCTAAAGGTGCTTGCAAGGCAACATGGGTACAATCAATGCAGCCCTGTACCGTGGGGAAGCCAGAAATCCTGGAGAAGCCCACAGCCCTGTTATGCATTGCTTGTACAGTAACAATACTATACCATATAACTTGTACTGTAGCAATATTGTACCACATAACTTGTACTGTAGCAATATTGTACCACAGAACTTGTACTGTAATACTGTACCACATAACTTGTACTGTAGCAATATTGTAATGCATAACTTGTACTGTAGTAATATTGTACTGCATAAAATATTGTAGCAAAACTGTACCACAGAATACGTTGTATTACTATTGTACCACATAACTTGTATTGTATGAATACTGCACCAAAAAACTCATACTGTAGCTAATACTGTTCCCCATTCTCAAACTGTTGCATACTGCAGCATATAAGATTTTTTCCCTGTTTATTACATAACACCCTCCCTAGCAGCATGCCTGGCAGGAGGTGCAGCCGGGATTGACACTGGTTGTACTATCACGGCATGAAAATAGATGCACCTGGTGTGTTGGTGACCATTGGGAACTGAAGGTTCACCCTCAATGTCACCTTATTTCATGGGCTGCCCTCTCCTGCTCTTACACCTCAGCCAAGTGCAGTGCTGAGTGCACACGCAATCCAATTTTCACGGGTCTTTAACACAGAACTGTTGTTCTCTTCTCCAGTTGATCAACTCTGACTAAAGCAAAGCAGCCTGCAGCAGCTGCTGCAAAACCAGTTTGAAATCGATGTTCTCGGTGCACTCGACATTGCAAAATACTGCCAATTGAATTAGTACAACAATGATGCTAGTATTAACAAAGTCAGTAGGATTATTGCATGAATTCAATTATATAACTGCATCCAACCTTTTCATTCAAGGAGCTATTAGGCAGTAGGCCAAGTACAGCCCTTTTAAATTTACTGGCACCTAAAGCACAACATGCAGAGGTGTTAATGGCAACATCAATAGTAATGTCCAGGCTATATCAACAAAGTGTGAAAATAATGTCGGTGTTTTCATTCAGTCAAGAAATGATTTCCTGCACTCGTTCTTTCTTTCAAGATTATCCCCCATATTGGATTAAGTTCATTTAATTCAACAAAAATAATGACTTTCAACAAATGTAAACAGGATTTGTAACACAATAACAGGATTAATTCAACATGAAGTGACAGATAACGACCGTGTTAGATTAAGTTGATTTAATTGAACAAGAAATAATCTTTCTGGAAACAATTTGATACTCAGCAAATATTGAAAGGATTGTTTTAATGAGATAATGTGGTCACAGGATTAACTTAATAGTGAGCGACAGACAAGTTCGGTGACAGACTAAATTCAGTGACGTTCATTAGCTCAGAGAAGATTTGTGTAAAACTGAAGCATTCTTCCACCATGCTCTCTGCGTGAGATTTATGGTTACTTGATTATGTTATACAAGTAAAAGATTATTCTGTCACCAAGTTAAATTATTTTAGCTACCAATCTGTTCCTGATAGAGTTCTTTGAGAAGGTACCAAACATGGTGGTTGGGGAAATGGAGTGGTTGTGGTATTCATGGACTTTGAGAAAGGTTTTGATAAGGTACCACACAGATGACTGTTGGAGAAAGTGAAGGGGTATGGAATTAGGGGAAGGGTAACAATTGGATTAAATGCTGGTTAGAAGAGAGGCAACAGATAACAGGAGTTAAGGGCAGCTTTTCAGAGTGGGTTGAAGTAAGTAGCAGTGTCCCAAAAGGTTTTGTCTTGGGATCACTTAAAATTCACTGTGTACATTAAGGATTTCGGAAATAGGGCACATTTGCAGACAATACTGAAATAGAAGGCATAGTAAATAATTCTGAGCACCAAAGAAAGATGCATGGTCTTAATGATAAGATGGTGGAATGGGCAAGGAAATTGCAGCTGGAATTCAATATGAGATGGTACATTTTGATTAAAATAGAAAAAATAATTATACTTTGAATGGGGGAAAGCTGGGTAACATGGAAGAGCAGTGAGATTTGAGGGTTCAGGTTCACAAGACATTGAAATCAGCATCTCAAGTAGTTAAGGACGTAAAAAGCTAATGGAATACTGGGTTTATGGCCTGCAGTGTTCAAGGCATACTCCAGCGACTTTAGCACATAATCTGGGTTAATACTTCAGTTGGAACACTGAAGAGATACTACCTACCTGTCTGCCTACTTAGGTGGATGTAAAAGTTCCCTCAGCACTATTCAAAGAAGAGCAAGGGAAGTGTCCTGACTAACATTTATCGCTGAAGCAACAGAACCAAAAAGTGGATTATCTGGTTATTTATTTCACTGCTGTGTGTGCAAACCTGGTGATGTGCAAATTGCCTGCCACATTTGTCAACATAACAACACTTCCAAATTACTTCATTGGCTTAGGACATCCTGAGCATGTGAAAAGTGTCACATAAAAGCAAGTAAGTTCTTTCTTCCTCCCTCTCTCTAACATCATTTCACGCAGCATCATTGTAACAATTTCAGTGGGTAAATGCACTGCCTAAGGTGACACTGAGTATCCCTGATCAATACAGAGTGACATGATCTCAACCAGAGAGGCAATAAGGGTATTACAGATCGTACCAGCAAGCTAGAAAGGAGATAAACCAACCAGGATTCCAACTCCTGATTCCTAATCAGTGACTCGCTCGGGAAAGTGCAATCAGTGGAAGTCAAGTAAGGCCCGGGTTAGGCGCAGCCGTGATTATTTAATATCCTGTTGAAATCACACATGAAGAATTCTCACGAGGGAGAGCTGCTAGTGATCTGAATCTTAGCTCATCATGTGTCATCACTTTCAGGAGACAAGCAACGAAGTCAGTATAAAAAGGGGCCAACTGAGAAAGCCCTTTGAGTGGTGCGGAGTTGAACACATTGAAACCTTCACAGAAGGAGGGGAGGGGCTGCATTTTAAACCTTGTTTTATAGGGGAACATTATAATTTATAGACCATCACCTTTTATTCTTTTCCCTTTGAGAATATAGATTTTTACATTTTCTATTGTAAATATTAGATTGTTACATTCACTTGTTCATTATGTTGGTAGTTTAACAATAACAAGTTTATTAATAACAACAGTTTAAAACTAGAATAAGGCTCGTTGAGATGTTTTATTGCTTATTGAGGACTGGAGGGAGTGCCTGTGGAAGCTTATTAATAATTCCAATATCTTTTCAACAATTAATATAAGGGGAGCGGAGGGTGAGGCGAAATTGCCCCTTGTCCAGTTTTGGGTGCACAATTTGAATTAAAAGAAAATTTAGTGCCTGGCAAGACAGGCCGCTAAATATTCCAGAATTGAGCTCTTTGAGCCGAGAAATGTTGTGTGCCGGTAACGGCGATCACAGGGCGCTCGCGGGGTGCGGCGATCAGCATTGTGCTCATCACATCAGCCGCGTCACGCTGACACGTCACAATGTCCCTCCTCTTCTTTTAAAGGGGAAGGCCACTGCGAACACTGCAACTGCTTTAGTGGCACCCACTGGGCCACCAGGGAGGGTGTCGGCCGGGCCACTGGCCCAGCAGCCAAGCAGTGCTACCACCTCCCCTTTAAGGGTGGCCGGGGTGTCCCAACCACCACAGCTTCTCGCCCCGCGGAGCTGTCCGTGGCATCGCCCTTCGTGTCCCGTGGGGCAATTTCCCCCGTGGGGTACAAAGGGGTCAGCGTGGGGTGATAAGGTGCCGGCGGGCCGGGACGCGGTGCAAAGCATGTTTCGTGTTCTGAGCCCTGGGGGCAATCCCGGGGATGAGCACTTTGGCTGCCGCACCCCAAAGTGTCTCCTGAGGCATTAATGGGCCTTTCTGACAGGGGCAATTTCGGCCCCAGGGTTTTCCGTTCATTATCCCAGGCATGCTCCCAAATAATTACAGTAATGCTTAAGGTACTGGGAAATGGAATTCACCTGTGAGAGTGATCTAGGTGCAAGAGCTAAAAACCTTGAGTAGAAAAGACCTAAAAAGGGAGCGATGAAAGAGGTGTGAGTTGTACAGCAATGCCATGATTAGAGACTGAGATAAAGGGTAGGTTGGAGAAAACGTACTCACCACAGAAAATGAAAAGGTCAAGCGTGTCCTTTTTAAGAGGGTATGATAAATGTTTGGAATGGACTGGGGATAGTAGCATTGTAAAAGATTGACAATCCGAACAACCTTGCTGCCAAAAAGAAAAAACGGTATGTGGTGTGGAGTTGGGTCAGAATGGAGTCAAGGTGAACGTGGTGGAGATGAGCTTGAAGAGGCTGGCAGTTGAGAGCTAGAGCAGAAACAGCAGAGTGTGGCGACCTGGGGGCTTAGGTAGGAGAGAGCTGGGACAAGTGAGTGGGAGCAGAGAAAGGATTGGAGGAGACAGAGGCAGTGACGCTGATGGCCATGCTTTTATAAACTAAGAAATCCATGGACTCTTCACCTTTAGCGTCAGTAATGTGGTGTGTGCTGAGCAAGAGGATCTGGAGATTGTTCTTCATATTCAGATGACCTTGGACATTCATGTCAAATTACACCTTCACTTTGCCTTAATGAAGAGAAACTATATGAAGGTAGATGTGTTTCCCTTGTTGGAATCCTCCCCTGCAGCACCTGGCGACATTGTATTTGGTATTTTCAATACACGTCTTGCACCATTGCTCCTTGTCTTTTACTGTCCTGTTCCCAAATGCACTTTCCCTTATAAGAGCCATAAGGATGTGAAAGCTCTCTCCATTTTGGATACGAGTCATTAACCATCAACTTACCTATGTTTATGTATTTAGAACATAAGAAATAGGAGCAGGAGCAGGCCACCTGGCCCCTCGAGCCTGCTCCGCCATTCAGTAAGATCATGACTGATCTGATCATGGACTCAGCTCCACTTCCCTGCCCGCTCCCCATAACCCTTTATTCCCTTATCGCTCAAAAATCTGTCTATCTCCACCTTAAATATATTCAATGACCCAGCCTCCACAGCTCTCTGGGGCAGAGAATTCCATAGATTTACAACCCTCTGAGAGAAGAAATTTCTCCTCATCTCACTTTTAAATGGGCGGGCCCTTATTCTGAGACTATGTCCCTGTGTGGAAATATCCTCTCTGCATCCACTTGTCGAGCCCCCTCATTACCTTATAAGTTTCAATAAGATCACCTCTCATTCTTCTGAACTCCAATGAGTATAGACCCAACCTACTCAACCTATCTTCATAAATTCCTCATTTCTGGAATCAACCTAGTGAACTTTCTCTGAACAGCCTCCAATGCAAGTATATCCTTCCTTAAATACGGAGACCAAAACTGTATGCAGTACTCCAGGTGTGGTCTCACCAATACCCTGTACAGTTGTAGCAGGACTTCTCTGCTTTTATACTCTATCCCCCTTGCAATAAAGGCCAACATTCCATTTGCCTTCCTGATAACTTGCTGTACCTGCATACTAACTTTTTATGTTTCATGCACAAGGACCCCCAGGTCTCTCTGTACTGCAGCACTTTGCAATTTTTCTCCATTTAAATTATAATTTGCTTTTCTATTATTTCTGCCAAAGTGGATAACCTCATATTTTCCCACAATGTACTCTATCTGCCAAATCTTTGCCCACTCACTTAGCCTGTCTGTATCCTTTTGCAGATTTTTTGTGTCCTTCTCAAAATTTGCTTTTCCATCCATCTTTGTATCATCAGCAAACTTGGCTACATTACACTCGGTCCCTTCATCCAAGTCATTAATATAGATTGTAAATAGTTGAGGACCCAGCACCGATCCCTGCGACACTCCACTAGGCACTGATTGCCAACTGGGAAATGACCCATTTATTCCGATTCTCTGTTTACTGTTATTTAGCCAATCCTCTATCCATGCTGATATATTACCCCAAACCCCATGAGGTTTTATCTTGTGCAGTAACCTCTTATGTGGCATCTTATCGAATGCCTTCTGGAAATGCAAATACACCACATCTACGAGTTCTCCCTTATCCACCCTGCTCATATCCTCAAAGAACTCCAGCAAATTTGTCAAACATGATTTCCCTTTCATAAAACCATGCTGACTCTGCTTGATTGAATCATGCTTTTCCAAAAGTCCCGCTACTGCTTCCTTAATAATGGACTCCAGCATTTTCCCAACGACAAATGTTAGGATAACTGGTCTATAGTTTCCTGCTTTTTGTCTGCCTCCTTTTTTAAATAGGGGCGTTACATTTACGGTTTTCCAATCCGTTCCAGAATCCGGGGAATTTTGGTAGATTACAACCATTGCATCCACTATCTCTGCAGCCACTTCTCTTAAGACCCTAGGATGTAAGCCATCAGGTCCAGGGGACTTGTCTGCCTTTAGTCCCATTATTTTACCTAGTACTACTTCATTAGTGATAGTGATTGTATTAAGTTCCTCCCTCACTATAGCCCCTTGATTATCCCATTGGGAGGTTTTTAAGAGTCTGCTTGGAAGCTTTATGTACTTTGTTGTCTTGTTGTACACATGGGCCCTGATAATCCTACACCACCCCATCACTCCACAGCGGCTATTTCCATGCACAAGTGTCATAGAGCACATCAGATGTGCATTGAATTTGGAAGCAACTGAACCTACCCTTATTTCCAGGATCTATATAAGGTGGGCGGGGGGGGGGGTGGAAATGCACTGGGCAATTGGATTCGTGCAGTTGGGCATACATCTGTTTGGTGGAATGAACTTCAAGTCCTGCTGCAGGCTTTTAAAGCTTAATGGTGCACTGGTAGCGGTCATGAGTAATTGTGGGTCAGAGTGGAAGGAATAGAAACAGATAAGGGTCTGAAGTTTCCGAGTATGCTTCCTCTATCAAGATCTTACAAATAACTTGACAACTTCAGCCTCTATATTGATGTTTTCCAGTTTCTGTAGCTGTTATCCCTCTCGGTACATGCCTCTGTCAACAGACAGGTTGAGAACAAGCAGCACGTGTGGCAGGTTGGTATAGCAGATATCACCTGACTTCTCAGCCTGGCCGATGAATTGTTTGATGACGCCTCCAGTGGAGACATGGGCTTCATTATAATTGCTGGAGGAGATTGCAGATAGACATGAACCACGGCAACAGCAGTTAATCCTGGTCACGCAAAAGATAAACTTTCACTCACTGTGGCTCAGAGAATAATGGCAGCAAAGATGACTTCTTCAATATGAAGCCACCATGTGTGCAGCCAGAGAACCTCGCATTCGCCTGTATAATTTTGTGCATATGGCCACACACAAGCTGGCCAATCCTTGACAGTCCTTGAGATCCATAAACTGAGTACTCTTCATGTCACCAATCACCCCCTCCCACACCCTCAGACCTTAGGGAATCCAGCCATATGGAAAAAGACTAGGAGGTGGAATTTCGATGAGTTGCCATCTCTGTTCCCACCCCGGAGGGGTGGTAATAGCTGTGGAAATGGTTTCAACTGGACGGCCAGTTTCTAGCGCCCCGCCGGAACATTTGGTGCCGGTTTTGCGAAGGCGCAGAGCAGTACCACCCGGGAAAGGCGAACCAGTATGCAACACCCCAGTTGTTTGCAGCGGCCCCCTTCGTGCGCCGTCGTGGGACTGCCGGGGAAAGCGGGCGGTCTGAGCTGTTCTGCCGGCGGTGAGGGAAGGAATGACTGCATGAGGTAAGTATGATTGTGCTTTTTGGTTTTATTTTTGCGATTTATCTTTGTGGGGTGAGCAAGGTATGGGAATGTTTTTTGTGTCTTTTTGTCAATTTTTTTTTCTGAGGAAGCCTCTCTTAGGGCGTTCCAAGGCCGGCTCTTTGGCTTGGGATTTTCAGTTGCTCAGCCGGCCTGGCGCCTTAATAAAGGTGTGGCATGCCTCCCTTAGTGCTCTGCCCCACACTCCGGGCCCAGTTGCTGAATTTTGTGGTTGCAGACGCAAACCATTTCCCGCGCAAAATTTACCGCCCCGCCGCCATTATCGCCCGCAAAAGCCTTCAACTGGATTTCCACCCCTAGGACTCAGGTTATCTACTCCATTGAGTCCGTGTGGAAATAAATGTGCTGTCTCCTTCTGGCAAGCAATGCATTGTTGCTGATGACAAATGACCCATCTCTCCCCAAACAAAGCAAAAATAATAATATAAGACCTATGCCACTTTGCCTGTAACTGGAAGTCCCATTGCCAGTCCTGGAGTGTAGCTGCTAGTCATCCAACACAAAGTTGTCATATAACCTTCCTGTTGATCATAAATCTGTGAAGGCACTGCTCCTCTGTAAGGTCCGACAAAGTTCTGCAGGGACATTTAGATTGTGGTGACGGGTAATGTGTAATGAAATCCTGAAAGAGGCCCCATTTTACAGATTGAGATACCGGGCTACAAATGTACTCCATCATCCATACTAATCTATTGCTGCTGGTGTCTTCAGTAAAGTTGGCCCCAGAATGGTCCCAAAAGCACCAACTTACTGCTGTTCTACTCGCCACCTGGGCGTTTAAATGCTGTGGCTGCTCTCACTCGGCCTTGAACCGATTGCCCACTTTGCATGAAGGGAGCCTCCACTTAATATACAATCAGCAGAAAAAGAGGCACGTTGGTAACAGGCTTTTATGATGTCATTTGACCAATACTATCATTTCATTTAAATAAGAATGCCTCTGTGAAGTGTTCTGAAGCACATACTCTGAGAAACGCGGGAGAAAATCAGCATGCAGAATAATCACAGCCTGGCATAATGGGTTTCTGCTCAAGTATCCTCTGTTTTGAGCTCCAACAATAGGCACATTCGAGGTGTAAAGCGGCAGAGAATTGACACCCTGTTGTATTGGCCCTGTATTGTTTTTCTTCAAATCTTTAAAATAAAAGATGTTGTATTAAAAACTGTATTTTGCTTCAGTCGTCTTAGTTTCTCAAGATGTCTTCCACTTATGCCAACATATGAGCCTCCTTCACCCTTCAAGGTTTGTTCTTCGACAGACCCTTTAATATCAAATCAAACCAAATAATGGTCACTGGAGCCCAAATATTCACCAACTTCTAGGTTAGTGATATTTTCTTGTGAATTGCTAAATCTAACAACATCTGTCCTCAGCCTCTGCTTCACAATTTGCATTAAAAAGCAATCACTTTGCACTTGTTTGAATTTCAATTTATACCCATGCTGCTTTGCTGTCCTGATCTGTCCATTTTACTTTGAAGATATTGAGAGGAGTCTCACATTCCAATTGCTCCCAGCATCTCTCGCCTATGCACCATGCTACCCTTTTGATCCCCTTGCTATTAATTGTAAATTGCTGTTCTATTGGCCTTATAATTGCTGCTAAATTCTACCTAAATTGTTTCTGCATCTCCACTTTAATTTTCAAATTGCTTCTGCCATTTTCTCTTTAAGGTGCAGAATATAATTGGGACCATGTGGCATATCATGAATATAATGTATTTACTTCATGGGTTCTTTGCTTAAGAATTCAGAGCAACACATTGCTATTAAGAACTAGTTGGTTTATTAACAAAGGTTTAACAATCACACGACACATTACCAGTTCATCCACTGGGCTCACAACTGCATACCTCATTGTGGATGATCTAGACTCAACTGACTGGGGTTTTATTGAGTCATGTGAACATCACGTGACTGGCTAACCTACTCACAATGCGACAGGTCTACAACTATTTTAGCTGAAACCATAAATCAAGTTAATAAGGGGGCACTAAAACCGACAAATAAACAAATTAAACTTTTTATCATAAGCTTAAATCAAATTAAAATTTGGTTGCCGGGGTGATGATGCACTCCAGTCCCTCCAGCGCCCACCTCCCACGGAAGGCCGCGAGCGTACCGGTGGACACTGTGTGCTCCATCTCCAGGGACACCCTGGCTCGGATGTAACCCCCGAAGAGAGGCAGTCAGTCGGGCTGAACAACCCCTTTGACCGCCCGCTGCCTGGACTGGTTAATAGCCGCTTTGGCCATGCCCAGGGGTACTCCTACGAGGAGGCCTTCCGACCTGCCCGCTCCCCTCCGCACAGGATGCCCAAAGATCAGGAGCATGGGACTGATGTGCAACCAGAATATAAGGACCAGCGCCTTCAAATATTGGAACAGGGGCTGCAACCTGACGCACTCTACATAAACATGGAACGCGGACTCTTCCAGACCGCAGAAAGTGCAGGCGGCTTGGGAGTCCGTGAACCGACTTAAAAAACGATTGCACGGGACTGCCCCGTGCAACACCCTCCAGGCCAAGTCCCCAATAAATAAAGGGAGGACTCCCGCGTAGGGAGCACTCCATTGGGGACCCCCGCCTCCTACGGACGGCAAGATGGTGCGCCATGGCATGTCCGGACGGCAGGCGAGGATGGCAAAATGGAGGGTGTGCAAGAGTAGCCCATAGAGGAATCCCCACCACGCAGAACTGAAAGGTACGGAGGGGATTTCCTGGAGGAGGTTCAAGTTGTGAGGCGCCAGCTCCCGAGGGAGATTTTGGGGCTTGGCACGATAAGGAAAACAACAAGCTCTGCAACTATTTCAGTTGCACCTGTAAATCAAATGTTCCCTTATTAAAGGGGCACCAAAACCGACAAATGAACAAATTAAACTTTAGACATTAAACAGATCAAATTAAAATTTGGTTGCCGGGGTGATGATGCACTCTAGTTACTCTGGTGCCCACATCTCGCGGAAGGCCACAAGCATACCAGTGGGCATCAGCTCTACAAACCTGGGGGCATACTCACAGATGCACACATTAAATGGACACCAGAAAGGGTTTCTACACAGTCATCACGCTCTACTGATCCAAATCTTGGCACCAGCTACTTTTTCAACATTGGTGCTTACTTCAACTGTGCCTTGGGAATTCATCTAGGTTCCTTGATGATAAACATAACAGGCACTGCACTGAAATAGTTAGCGGGAAAACAGCCGTGCAATCTGTGTGCCGCATACCAAATGTGGAGTGCAGCATCCAATGATTTGGGTTGTCTAATTTTGTTATGAATCCAAACATTGGTCGTGTTAATGTTAAAATATAAATTGTAAAATGGTAGCTGACATATTGCAGTCAGCTTGATTTGCAGCCGCAATCTTGAAAGCTAGAATGCATAACTGTGGATATAACGTTTTGTGAAATCAGTTCATGCCTAAACATAAGAACATAAGAAATATGAACAGGAGTGGGCCATACGGCCCCTCGAGCCTGCTCTGCCATTCAATAAGATCGTGGCTGATCTGATCGTCGACTCAGCTCCACTTCCCCGCCCGCTCTCCATAATCCCTTATCCCCTTATCGTTTAAGAAACTGTCTGTTTCTGTCTTAAATTTATTCAATGTCCCAGCTTCCACAGGTCTCTGAGGCAGCAAATTCCACAGATCCACAACCCTCTGAGAGAAGAAATTTCTCCTCATCTGTTTTAAATGGGCAGCCCCTTATTCTAAGATCATGCCCTCCAGTTCTAGTCTTCCCCCATCAGTGAATATCCTCTCTGTATCCACCTTGTCAAGCCCCCTCATAATCTAATACGTTTCGATAAGATCACCTCTTATTCTTCTAAATTCCAATGAGTAGAGGCCCAACCTACTCAACCTTTTCTCATAAGTCAACCCTCTCATCCCCGGAATCAACCCAGTGAACCTTCTCTGAACTGCCTCCAAAGCAAATATATCCTTTCGGAAATATAAAGTCAGAAGCCAGAATTTCCTCTGCTGTGCAGCTTGAAATCAGATGGTTTTGTGGCAGAAAATATAGAAAAATTAGATGGGGAGTCTTACTGCCACATCTGTGCCCTCAGCTAAATTTACCTCACACTGCCCAGCATCGAAGGCCAGCAGTCACCCTCCTGTTACCACCTCACCACATGTCAATGATAGTGAGGAGACTGAGCCCAGCAATTCATCCGATTTCCCTGCCTTGAGCCCATTGCATTTGGAATGGACGAGGCAATAGTCCCTGGGTCAGCGGCAGTGGTTGCAATTTCTCTCAGCATCATGTTGGAGAAAAAGGCTCGAGTAGTGGGTTTCTTGCGTTCTCCGAGGGCCCCATTTACCTCTTTTCAGAGGTAGCGTGGCTCCAGTGGCTTCTGAGATGTTTTGAAAATACCTCTTTGGGGCTCCTGTGCCCTTTAACCTGCCATCTCCTCTTCCTTTTTGTGCTGCAGTGCGCATCTCGTTTTTTCCTCCTTCTTGGTGGCAGGGATACCCTTGGGAGCCCACCCTACATTTTCAATTCAGCACAATATAGAAAACTCAGCTAGGGTCATGTGGGGTCAGGGTTAAAGCAATGAAAGCAAATGGCCAAAAACAAAGACAAACTAAACTCAAATCTATTTCATATATGCTCAAAAGGCATGAGCTGATCAAAGAGATTCAGCATGGATGTGTGAAGGTGGGTCTTGTCTGACTAGTCTAGTTGAATGTTTTGAGGAGGTCATTAGCATAGCAGATGGGGGACTGTCTATGGATGTTGTCTCTATGGACTTCCAGAAGGTTTTCGATAAAGTTCCACACAAGAGATTATTTAAAAATGAAAGCGCACAGAATTGGAAGTAACCTAGCAACATGGATTGGTAATTGGTTGGGAGGTCGGAGACAGAGAGAAGGGATAAAGGGAACATTCCCTGATTGGTGAAATGTGACAAGTGGTCTTCCCCAGGGATCTGTACTGGGGCTTCAGCTTTTCATCAGATATATTAATGGCTTGCGTGAAGGAATAGAGAGTTGTATATCCAAGTTTACAGATGACACTAAGTTAAGAGGCATAGCAAGTTCTGTAGATGGGAGCAGGAAGTTACAAAAGAACACAGACAGACTTAAGGGAGTGAGCGAAACTGTAGCAGATAGAGGTCTGTGGGGAAGTGTGATTTTATCCACTTTGGCTCTAAGAAAAGCAAATCGGAATATTTTCTTTATGGCGAGAGACTAGAAACTGTGGAGGAGCAAAGGGATTTGGATGTCATGTATTCAGATCAATAAAAGTTAGTGCACGGGTACAGAAAGCAATTAAAAAAGCTAATGGCATGTTGGACTTTATCTCAAGCAATAGGAAGGGAGTTATGCTTCAGATGTACAGAGCTTTGGTCAGATCCCATTGGAGTACGGTGTTCAATCTTGGCCACCACACCACAATAAGATAGCCTCATTGAGGGTCCAGCACAGATTCTCCAGAATGTTACTGGGGCTTAACGGGTTCAATTTTGAGGAAAGGTTGCATATACTTGTTTTGTATTCCCTTGGATTTAGAGGCTTGATCCAATCGAGATCTTCAAAATGATAAAGGGATTCAAGAGGTTAGTAGCAAAGAAATTATTTCCTCTGGTGGGAGCATCTAGAACTATGGAGCATAATCTTAAAATTAGAGCTAGGCCAGTCATGAGTGGAATCAGGGAGGAGAAGGGTAGCAAGGAACATGGAGCAAAGGTGAGTAAATGACGTTGAGGTACAAATAAACCACGAACAAATAGAATGGTGGAACAGGCTCTAGGGAATGACTAGCTTACACCTATGCTTCCCTGTTCTGCTATGCGGTTTGCTTGGTGACCCCAGTTTGAATCCAGTCGAGATTAGCTCCTCTGCCTGTTGACTGTAAGGCTCCAGCATTAAATGAGGCTAGACAATCTCAACCCAGATACTGAACATCAGAAACCCACAACAGAACTCATGATATTGTACTAATCAACGATCTATTCAAGGAAGTCAGAATAGTGGCTGGGTTAATACTCTGCCTCACCACAACAATGGTGAGGCAGAGTATAATGCTTTTGCTGCCTACTTTAAAGAAAGAACATGCATGACTTTAGTGCCTTTCATGACCTCCGGACATTCCAAAATGCTTTATAGCCAATGAGGTACTTTTGAAGTGTAGTCACTGTTGTAAGGTTGAAAAAGCAGCAGCCAATTTGTGCACAGCAAGCTCGCACAAACAGCAATGAGATAATGACCAGAAAATCTGTTTTAATGCTGTTGGTTGAGAGATAAATATAGAAACATAGAAACATAGAAATTTACAGTGCAGAAGAAGGCCATTTCGGCCCATCGTGTCCACGCCGGCCGACAAAGAGCCGCACTGCCCTTGGTCAGCAGCCCTAAAGGTTATATATAAACCTATGAACAATGACGGAAAGGCAAAGAGCACCCAGCCCAACCAATCCGCCTCATCACAACTGCGACACCCCTTATACTGAAACATTCTACACTCTGCCCCAACCGGAGCCATGTGATCTCCTGGGAGAGGCAAAAACCAGATAAAAACCCAGGCCAATTTAGGGAGAAAAAATCTGGGAAAATTCCTCTCCGATCCATCCAGGTGATCGAAACTAGTCCAGGAGATCACCCTGGCCATATTCTATTCCCTGCAGTACTTACCATTATATCTGCGCCGTCCAACAAAAGGTCATCCAGTCTAATCCCAATTACCAGCTCTAGATCCGTAATCCTGCAGGTTACTGCACTTCAAGTGCCCATCCAACCATCTCTTAAAAGTGGTGAGGGTTTCTGCATCCACCACTCTTCCGGACAGTGAGTTCAAGATCCCCACAACCCTCATCATAAAGAAGCCCTCCTTCAAATCCCCTCTAAACCTTCCACCAACCACCTTAATACTATGGCCCCTCGTAATAGACCCCTCCACCAATGGAAATAAACCTTTATTATCCACTATGTCCAGGCCCCTCAATATTTTGTACATCTCAATGAGGTCTCCTCTCAACCTCCTCTGTTCCAATGAAAACAAATGCAGCCTATCCAATCTGTCCTCATAACTAAGATTCTCCATTCCAGGCAGCATCCTAGTAAATCTCCTCTGCACCCTCTCTAGTGCAATCATGTCCTTCCTATAATACGGCGACCAGAACTGCACGCAGTACTCCAACTGTGGCCTAATCAAAGTATTATACAATTTGAGGTTTGGTGGGGTGCACGATTTGGTGGATCGACAGGGAGGTGAGATCGATCACTGTGTCCTGACCCAGCTCTTCACCAGTCTGGGATTCAACATCAGGATGGTGTGCAACCAGACCGCACAGGTGATGGAGACAAGAGTTGGCGAGCTTTGCCTCGCTCGTGGAGGCCGTGCTGTTGATTCCTGCATCGTGGCTCTCCTCTCCCACGGGGTGGAAGGTGCGATCTACGGGACGGATGGCAAACTGCTACAGATCCACGACATATTCTGGCTCTTCGACAATGACAACTGCCCCCAACTCCAGAACAAACCCAAAATGGTCTTCATTCAGGCCTGCCGTGGAGATGAGACGGACATTGGGATGGACCTGCAGGATGGGAAGGAACGCTCCGATTCGCCGGGCTGGGAACAAAGCGACGCTGGGAGAGAGGAGCCTCTTCGGGTCAAGCTACCAACTCGATCCGACATCATCTGTGGCTACGCCTGTCTGAAAGGGACTGCAGCCCTCAGGAACACACGCAAAGGATCGTGGTTTGCTCAAGCGCTTGCACAAGTTTTCGCCTCACACGCCAAAGACATGCATGTAGCTGACATGCTGGTGAAGGTGAACTCCCTGATCAAGGACCGTGAGGGATTCTCGCCCGGCACAGAATTCCATCGCTGCAAGGAGATGTCGGAATACTCCAGCACCCTGTGCAAGGACCTGTACCTCTTCCCCGAACCCCGCGGGGACAAGTAGGAGGAGGAGACTGGGACACACAGCCCCCGCACCCTGGGTTATCCCACTCTCCCTGCCGTTTTCCGGATGCCTCTTCTATCGCCTGCCGTTGCCGCTTGTCGATCTCGTCGGGAG